>NC_059351.1:25334375-25645416 GCF_019703515.2 Myxocyprinus asiaticus
CAGAAGCAGATCTTAACCATTCAAACACCTCGTTCTCTGTCAGCAGTCACCTCCCCCGTGCCGCTGTGGCCCGGGGTGACAAAGTGTCAGCTTAATCAATAATGAGTAAGACAAGCGCTGTTCTTGCCCCAACTATTCAAGTGGAAGAGGGAAGAGAGAGCGAGTGAAAGAGAGTGATAAAGAAAAAGAAATGGCAACAAGAGAGTAAAGCATGTGCACAGCTTTGTAAGATTATTTCATGCTAAATATTTGTATTGTTGGAGCACATGTACTGTATGCACATAAACACAAAGTTATGACAGTCTCTCTTTTTACTGAAGGCCAGATTCCAAACAATTAATGGTTTGAAACTAATATACTGTACAAATGCATTGCTAAAGAAAGCAAGCTTGACAAGATTGACTTAAAAAATGCTTGGAGATGCTTTGAAAGTTTTGTTTATTTGTCCTCAGCTGTTTTTTTCTGACTCTTTTTAGATTTGCAAGCACTTTGAGGTTTTACTTTCAACAAAGACATGATCGAGAGAGCACTTATTCTCTTACCTGCTAAGATTTGTATTTTGTGTTTTGTTTTTAATTATCTCTTTGCTCAAATGTTAATTTACAGAACATTAACCGCATGCCCAACCACATTCTTTAGGGAGGGTCTTTATTAACACTTTTACTTTTACAAATCTGGTCAATGAAAATTTATATATATATATATATATATCTTAAACCTTTTCAACCATATATGAGCTTGAACAACATGCCACATGTCTGTCTAATCTTCTTAGTTAACCTCTCCTTATAATTATGACAATAAAGCTTATGTAAGTGTTGAAGTTATTTCTCGTATCCCAGCTTAATATGTAGTTATCTGTAAGTAAGCTATTAGTAGGTTGACTTCACCTAAAAGTGGAACACTATGACTCTGTGGCACTATCAAAACATTATTCTGTTTATTTGTTGATTTGAGCGTTCAAAATGGAAACATAGGCTTGACCAATGGCGTGAATTTAGGGCGGGACTCTCTGTTTGTACAACCAATGGATTTTGAAAACAGGGACTATTTTTGCAGTTCCATTTGGTGACACACACATGATCTTTCAAAATCAGTGTCAAATCTTGTTCGCAACCTATTTTTGTCAGGGTTCAGCCACTTTTGTTGGTTGCATTTTTATTGTCTTTGTGGCTGAACTCTGTACTAATGTTTAGTGTCTTGTCTAGTCTGTGTCTTGTGTGAGAATGCATGGTTCGCCTTATTGGCATTGCCATGCGTTCTATAGTCTTGTGGTTTATTGGCATATAATAAACAACATGAGTGCATTGCTCTTATGTCAGGTTTAAGTCTAGTCAAGTTAAGTTCATGTTTATGTTTATTTTTCATGTTTGTATTTAGGGTTTTGCGAATATCACATTTGTTAATAAATTGCACTTGGGTTCTTCATTTCATCATCATCGTCATTTTCAGTTCCAGCAGCACATCGTTACAGAATACCTGACCGACCTCAATATTAACCCAGCAATCCAGCTCCTCCGCCTACGTCGGGAATCGTCCCCTGGAGCGTTATGTGGAGGACTTCTGCGCTCTGGCCTGCCGGGTGGACTTTAATGAGGTAGCCCTCAAAAACATTTTCCGGGTTGGTCTGAGTGAGCCAGCTTCCTCCCTGATGCCTGACAGTCGGAGCACCTACAGCCTGACTCGGTATATCGACCTTGCCCTTCTAATGAGTGGTTCACCATTCACTGTGGGGGAGGCGGACGACGAGCCAGCGCCCCACGTCATGGTCGACGAGCCAGCATCCCACGACATGGCCGCCGAGCCAGAGTTCCACGACATGGCCGCAGAGCCAGAGTTTCACGTCATGGCCGCCAAGCCAGAAGTCCACGTCATGGCCGCTGAGCCAGAGGTCCAGGTCATGGCCGCCGAGCCAGAGGTCCACATCATGGCCGCCGAGCCAGAGTTCCACGACATGGACATGTCACAGCCACGCCTGAGCCTGCTCCATACCATGTCACAGTCACGCCTCAGTCTGCTCCATGCCATGTCACAGCCACGCCTGAGCCTGCTCCATTCCACATCACAGCCATGCCTGAGTCTGCTCCAAACCTTGCCATATCACATCTGAGCTATTAGACCTGGAGATGGTTCCTGCCCTTGTACCCACCCTTAGTTCTCCTGAGCAGGCAAAGGGAACTTTCAACCCTCTGACCCCACCTGGACCCTCCGAGCCCTGGACTCCGCCTTGGCCTGTCAGTTCCTCGACATCGCTTCGGCTCTGCGTTCCCTCGGCTCCACTGTGGTCCTTCAGCCTGTCGGCTTTGCTGGGGTCCCTCGTCCCTCCGGCTCCTCCTTGGTCTGTCGGTCACCTGGCTCCGCCTTGGTTCTCCGATCCTCTGGCTGCGCCTTGTCGCTCCGATCCGTCAGCTCTACTGGGGACCTCCATCCCTGCGGCTCCACCTTGGTCCTCAGTCCCACCGGCTCCGCCTCAGTCCTCTGATCCCCCAGCTCGCCTTGCTCCTCTGAGCCTCCAGCACCGCCTTGGTCCTCCCTGCCATCGGCTCCACCCTGGCCCTTCGAGTCTTTGGCTACTCTCTGGGTACCAAGTTCCTGGTGTCGCCCTTCAAGTCCCTCACAGCTCCGCCTTCCACGGCTCCGCCCCTCAAGTCTCTCACAGCCCCACCTTCCACGGCTCTGCCCCTCGAGCCTCTCAGGGCCCCACCTTCCATTGACTCTGCCCTGGTCCCATGCCCCACGCCCTGTCTCGCCAGGCCATGCCCCATGCCATGCCATTCCAAGCCACATTTCAAGAATCCCCCCCCAGCTCCCTACAGAACTTTTTGTTGATCCATGTTTTATGTGTTGGTTCATGTTTTGGGGCGTCAGGAGCTGCCCCTTAGTGGGGGGGATATGTCATGTGTATTTTGTTGATTCATGTTTTTCATGTCTTTTATTTTGAAAGTTTATTTCCTGTTTCATGTCATGTGTCCCTAGTCATGTGATTCCTGTTTCCCTCCATGTTTATGTGTCTTGTTTTCATTGGTTTATTGGTTGATTTATCTTGTTATCAGTTATGTCTGTTTATTGGTTATCTTTGTCATGTGTTCTCCCATGTCCATGTATTTAAACCCTCATGTTTTCCATTGTCCTTTGTCAGGTATTGTGTTTAGTAACATTGTTCATGTCTAGTCAAGTTTATGTCAAGTCAAGTTAAGTTCATGTTTATTTTTCATGTTTGTAGTTAGGGTTATGTGGATTTCACTTTTTTTAATAAATTGCACTTGGGTTCTCATTTTCAGTGCCAGCAGCGCATCGTTACATCCTCATGTGCTCTGTCCTGTGCGAGTTCATCTTGTTACCTCACCAGTCTGTTCCTGTCAGTCGTGTTCCTTCTGTCTGGATTCTGTCTGTCTGTCTGTCCCAGCCCAACCTGTCTAGATGACTATTGTCCTGGACTGTGTTTCTCCCCTACGGGGTAGTTTCAGCTTGTTTTTTTATTTTTTATTTTGTTATTTAATAAAACCCCATCACTCTGATTTTGAGTCCTGCCCTCTTTCTTTGTTCACGCAGAGCATGGACATGACAAATTTTACATCCGTAATGTGATGGATTTCCAACATATTCTCATGACGGCTGAAAAAAATGGTGGGGAACTGTTGTGCTCCATTGGATATTTAAATAAAAAAGGGAAAAGCCCTTTGATATGTCTCACCCCAAGGAATATGTCAACGCAGGAAATTAAACTGCCATTTCACTGGGTCTTTAAGTTGGGAATACTTCATAAATATATTGGTGTAACAGGCAAGGATTTTTTAAGTGTACTCATCCATTCCCCTTCTTAAATAAATTTATGCCCACATATGTTTATTAATTGAAAACCAAGTGGCCATGAACTTGATGGTCCCCTTTTGAGGGCTGAATCTAAATGCATTAATTTTGAAGCATCTAGAAACGTGGTCGCTTTTGAAATTCATTCGTTGCTCTCAGTGGACTCTTATAAACAACGTTTCCTTGAACTACTACTTTCCTATGTCTCTCCTCAGCTTCTTTGTCCACCTACATCTCAATCTCATTGACGTTTTTAACCTTTTACCTATTTGCTAAAAATATACCTTCTAAGTTTTCTGTCCCAGTGCTGTAACTGCCTATACCACAACCTGTTGAATCTCTGGCTGTGTCGCAGTCTTTAAAGCATTTTTTTCTTCCTTTCAACTGTTGGTGGTTGCCACCTACTGCAGAACATTCGAGCTGTGATTATTGTAATTGTTTCATCGTCAGTCATACTCTGCTGTTACCCATCTGTAATAGTAAAATAATAACTAACTTTGCATCCTAACATGTTCCAGTCTTACTTCATGCTGTTATGTTGCCCAGCACCCACCATTGGGTGATTTTGTTTGGTGCCTTGGGTGATTGTGAAATATCAGTTTCGGAAAGAACCAGTCAAATTCTTGAGCAAGATGTTGTTGAACAACAAGGTAGAGAGGACGGCAATTTCCATGTTATCACATCAAGAGTGTTTATGAAAGAAATTTAGCCTTTAAGAATCATAATGAAGTACTATTAGATGTGTAATAGTTGTCATGATTTTGTAATCTACAAGATGTTGTACATCAAAATACGTATGACAATCCCAAAATGTGTTATCACAACAAGATAATTTTGCTTTGAATGATTTTGTAATGTTTGGTTATGCCACTATATTTTATTTGTGAAGAGGAAAATGTTTCTGTGTATCTAATAAATACTTATATGGCTCTGAAATCTAACCAAGGCGTCTAACATTTTAAGATGATCTCATTCGTATTGGTAGGTAGTCATATATAAAGTGTACATGAAACGTACAATATCAGTGACAGCATCAAAACCGTAAACACTTATGCCTTATACAACATTAAAGACAATTAAAAATAATAATAATAAAAAATAAAAATAAAAAACAATTTAAAGTCGTACAAATCTTTACGAATACTTGGAACACTAGTTGAAACCAAAATTGAGGCTATCGCCACAAGTGGCCAAGTTCAATACCCACGTAATGGTAACACTTTATAATAAGGTTGTACTAGTAACCATTAATTAGTTACATTTAAAGGATCTAATAATTAACATTATTCTTTTACAACACTTATTAGCCCTGCTTTTCATTTTAACATAAAAAAATCATAATAATTAAATGCTGTATACATTAACAATAGTTAATGCAAAATTGACTAACATAAAGAAACAATGAACAATAATATATTTGAATAAAAACTAATGTAGCCAAGTGGAGAAAATTCATGCAAATAACCCTTCGCTAAGTTCCACCCCACTTGGTTACGGTTGCTCATTCTGACTAGCTCTGCAGAACTCCCCATGGGAATGAATGGGAAATTGCCGTGAACGACATGGCTAAATATTCGCATAAACGGAATGGATAATATTTTTACGTGGGCTGGTATGAAGAGTGGCATTGTAATGCATATTTATATGAAGTTTTTTGTAAAAGTTCAATTACACAGTAATTTGCTTAAAAACTGTGGAGACTGTGAATCAGAATCAAGGCACTGTTTATTTACTATTGCTTTTACTATGACTTGAATCAGTACATAAATGAATTAACGTTCAGTTATTAGCTTTAACTTACCTTGGAGCAAATGTAGGTGTTGTTGCAAATGTTATATGTTCATTTGGGAATGAGGGCTGACACAGTTTAATTCATAACATGATCTTCTCCAGATATATTTAAAGATTATTTTTTTAAAAAGAAAGAAAAACACTGCAGGTATCCTCTCTGGGTAACTCGTGTCACTATTATAAATGTTATAAATCTAAATATTATAAATTTTATCAATGATATTTTATCCGGCAACAACGGGTTTTACATTTTTTTGGACTATTTTGATAATATCCCGCTTAAAAGTTCTCAAACACACATTACTTCCATAGGCTGTCATTGGAAAATAGCAAACAAGTGTCAGAGTAATGGTGGCAGGGCAACAGTTTCTAAAACAGGATTGGTCAGTAGCACTTTTAAGGCGGGTCTTGGTGAAAGTAACGAATTATAACTACTCTCATTACAGTACTTAAGTACATTTTTCACATTTTTCTACTTTTATGCATTTGGCAGATGCTTTTATCCAAAGCGACTTACAGTGTACTTATTACAGGGACAATCCCCCGGAGCAACCTGGAGTTAAGTGCCTTGCTCAAGGACACAATGGTGGTGGCTGTGGGCTTTAAACCAACAACCTTCTGATTACCAGTTATGTGCTTTAGCCCACTACGCCATCACCACACCACTTACTTTTGTAAGTATAAATAAATAATAGTACTTCTACTTGAGTTGATTAAAAAATGAAAATGAATTATTCAACTTCACTACAGTTATTTTTCGCCACAATTACAAAGTAAAAAAAAAAAAAAAAAAAAAAAGAAAAACTGAATTTTGGGTAATAACCGTTTATAAACTAAAACACAGCATCATGGGCACAGCAGCTTGCATAAACTGCTGCCGGTGTTCTATCATAGCTTCTTCAAGACTTTCTGCCATGTCACTATACAATAACTGAAATACTGTGATTTTCTGCATGTTTAATTTTATTCTGGAAAGGAGCCGTTCATTCAGGTACAAGGAAACCATCTGAACACGTTTAACCACTGATCAAACTTCACTTGTTCCCTATCTGTCACTCACTCGACATTGTGTCGATGTAGTGACACTAGGGGCCGCTCTTGGGAGCCCCAGACACCTCTGATCTTTGAGAAAAGGCCAATGGGAATTGGCGAGTGGAATTTGCATGCCACTCCCCCAGATATATGGGTATAAAAGGAGCTGGCTCTCAACCACTCAAATCCATTTTTTCTTCGGAGCCGAGCGATGTTGAATCAGTGAGTTCCACTGCCATTCCATTCACCTCGCGATTTGTATGCTGTTGGATATACGGCGTATTACAGCAGTTTCTCCCCCTCACGCACGACTAGTGCAGAGTATGCCCCTGGGCGCTTCGACAGCTAAGAGAGTATATATTCTGATAAAAGAGTATATTTTCTTCTAAAAGAGTGGAACTGATGGAGAACGTCTTTTTAAAGATGCCTTTCCATCTGTGTATAGTTCCTGGTTGCAGTCGTTACCTCTCCGCCTTTGACGGTCACGATCGCTGCCTCATGTGTCTGGGCTACAGCCACGCTGAGACAGCATTCGTGGATGGCTCATGCTCTCACTGCGAAAGCATGACCATGGTAACGTTGCGGTCGTGGCTTTCCTTCTTAAAGGGGAAAGCCACTCCAGCCGCACCCCGCCCCGGTCCTTCTACCTACGGGTACGAGGCCGTGACAGTTAGTGCTGGGGGCGATTTGGGGACCCCAATGGGAGTGGTTCCACCATGTAATCCCCCACGGACCTCCCATTCCCCAGTACGCTCGTTTGCCCCGGTCGAGTTCTGGGATGAGACAGGCGAGTTTGATGTCTCATTCAGGGCTCAAGAGCAGGATAAGCTCTCAATCGCAGCATTGGAGAGCAGGCTGATCCAGTCGGACGCGGTGGACTCGACTGGGCTCCCACCTTCTGATGTGATCGCCCAGTCTGAGGCTGACACGGAGCTGGCGGCCATGCTTGCCCGGGCTTCCGTGGGCTTGAGTGGAACCCTCTACCCTGCCCTGAGCCCTCTCGGCTTGATGATTGGTTCCTGGGCTCAGAGCACTGCTCATGGCCGTGCCCCGGTTCCATTCTTCTCGGAGGTGCACGAGGAGCTCATGAAGTCGTGGCAGGCAACTTTTACTGCCCGGACCTGACCTCTGAGCTTCTCTGCTCTCACTACCCTCAACAGTGGGGCGGCCAGGGGGTACACGGCGATTCCCCAGGTGGACAAGGTGGTTGTGGTGCACCTGTGCCTGCAAAACGCCGCCACCTGGCAGAATCGCCGAGACTCCCGTCCAAGGCCTGTAAGTCCACGTCATCCTGGCGACCAAGGCTTACAGTGCCGCTGGACAGGCCACCTCCACCCTGCACGCCATGGCCCTCCTCAAAGTGCACCAGGCCAAGGTGCTGAAAGAGCTGCACGAAGGTAGTCCCGACCCGGGACTGGTGCAGGAGCTGTGCTCAGTGACCGATCTCACCCTCCGGGCAACGAAGGTCACAGCAAGGGCTCTCGGGCAGGCGATGTCCACCTTGGTGGTCCAGGAGTGCCACCTGTGGCTTAAACTGGTCGAGATGAAGGATGCCGACAAGGTACGTTGCCTTGATGCCCCCATCTCCCAGGCTGGCCTGTTCGGTGATGCCGTCAAGGACTTTGCCCAGCAGTTCTCGGCAGTCAAGAAGCAGATGGAGGCTATCCAACACATCCTGCCCTGGCATGGCTCAAGGTCCCGCACCCCGTCTGCTCGTCGCCAAGGGCGTCCTCCTGTGGTGATAACACCGGGTCCGCCGCAGCCTGGGCCGACTGCCCAGCCCCGACGTAGAGCTGACACCCCCCCCTGCATCCCACGATCCAGTGCCAAGAACCCTAGGAAGGCTTCAAAGTGCCCCTGAGATGGGTGACCCAGGGACGAGGAGACCCGCTGTAAGCTTGGAGGTGGTGGACAGACCACTCCATCCCCCGGTGGAGGGCCGGGAGGAGAATCTTTTGTTTCCTTTGAATTTGATTTCTGCGCATGCCTGAGGGGCTGCGGCACCCACATTTTCAAAGAAAGAGAGGTTTTCTCATTTCCTGGGTCACACACCCGGTGTTTACGGCCAACGTTAAAGTATTTTGATTACTGAAGAGATTACTTTGCATTTTATTGTCATTTGTTTCATTTAAAATGTAGTCCTTTCAGATGGAAAACATTTATACATATAAATGATGCGACCCAAAGTGCATTTGAACAGCGGTGAAACACATTCTTATGATGTATTACATTCATACGAACAGACAGAGAAGTAAGTTTGAAGTAAGTTTGGAGCAGAAGAAGTAGAAATAAACCTTGTGTAAATTGTCAGCTTTATGCTAAGCAAAAATGCTATTTATAGCCATTTTACATGCACGTTACCAGGCATGATCTTATTTTTTTATCAAGAAAATTCACGTTGAATCAAAATTAATTTTTTTCTAGTAAGACCTTTGATATTAGGGCAAAAATAGTATTTTTGATAATTTTTGTATTGATTTCCTGTAAAAATATCTAAAATTCCTTAAAACAAGATCAATTTGATTTATCTTGTTTTAGAAACAACACGGTATAAGATATTTAGGTTTTTCAGATAATGTATTTTTAATGTGTATTTTGTCTTACTGTACTGGCAGAGTTTTTATAGTCAAAACAAGTGAAAAAATCTACCAGTGCTGAAGAAGTAATCCAAAGTATTTAGAATACGTTACTGACCTTGAGTAATCTAACGGAATATGTTACAAATTACATTTTACAGCATGTATTCTGTAATCTGTAGTGGAATACATTTAAAAAGTAACCCTACCACAAACTTGTGTAGGCCTACCTGAAGATTTGTAAAGCAGCCACCCACCAGTAACTGTCCCCAGTTTTGGAAATAAAACTCTGAGGGCATTACATAACTGTAAGCAAAAAAGTATATGCACAAAGCAAGTCCTTGGGGGAAAAAAAATTAGTTGGCATGTATTTAAGATTAATACTCTGAAACAAGGTAGCTTGGTTAAACCAAATGTCAAAAACAAAATCCATGTTAAAAAAAAAAAAAAAAAAATATTATTATGAATACAAATTGTGGTGCTGTGTTAGTAGAGAATGTTACCAGCACTTAAAAGAATAGAGTTTTGATTCACTCATTCCACAGTCTATGGACTTATGTTTCTGTGAGGTACTTTGGATATAAAGGTATCCTCAAAATGGCATTCATCTGACATAATTAACCCATGAGTTTTGTCCATTTGACTTAGGCAAACATGACTGTATCTTTGGTTCTACAGCAAACTTATTTGAGATGTGTGCATGTGTGCTCATAATTAATTAACGTGATTGTTTTTCATGAACTTCACAGCATATCAGAATACAATATACAATATATGGATTCTCGTTTTTTGTACAGTTAGCCTAAATAACAAATTGCATGTTATTACCTCTTCATATGTTGATTGCTTCCATATAATTGATGCAGGAAGCCAAGTCAGTACTATTTCTGAGAGTTTCTTCAGAGGATGAAGATATGCTGTCCACAGCAGGTTGGCTGAAGATTGCAGCTGCCAATGGTTTAGACATGCCTTACCTAGATTATTTTGAGTTGGAGGTTGAAACCATGGGTATTACCCTACCAGAGTGTGATTTTCTAGATGTCATAGTCTCACAAAACTCTTCTGCTGTACCAGCTCTCATTGGCATGAACATCATTAGCAGATGTTGACAACTGATTCATGAAGATTTTGATACTACCCTAGATGGAGAGGTGTAGTCTGATTGGAGGGAGGCATTTCAGCAGATGCAGAGTGCCAGCAGTCTAGAGAAGCAAAGTGTAGTCTGTGTAACAAGAAAATACATGGCACACATACCTGCTTCATCAATTACAATGGTAATGGTCAAGGGAACAAAGAGTATGTTAAATGATGGTTCAAGGCACTTCCTGTTAGAACCAGAGAGCACACCCTTACCTGGTGGTCTGATTGTTGTTCCCTCTCTTGTGTCTTTAGAGAAACTGTTGTGTCCTGTGCAGGTTGTGAACCTCTCCCCTGAATATATTTGGTTGCAGGCCAGAACCAGACTTGGTACTCTGTCTTGTGTTGAGAGTGTGAAGTCCAATGAGATATATGAGGTGAGATTTCAGAGAATGTTATTGTTTTAAACTGCAACACATGTCATTAAGCCTGGTTAAAAAAAAAAAAAGTAAAATACTATGAGTGTTTAAGCATGTGTTAAATTAATAAAATACTGTGAGTGATCTGAGCAAGTGCTTGAGTGCATAAAATGCTGTGAATGATATAAGTATGTATTAAGGTGATGTATAATTGTATTTCATTGTACCTTATTTCATTTCCATTTTTCATTTTACCATTTTTCATTCTTCAAATAAGTACATTTCAAAACAAGCATTTTATATATTTTTATGTTTTTAATTCCCTTTTTCAATAAGGTCCCATCGACCACTGTCTTTTTAATAAACAGCCATCTGAAGAAAAAAAATAATACCCTATATACAGTTGTGCTCAAAAGTTTGCATACCCTGGAAGAAATTGTGAAATTTTGGCATTGATTTTGAAAATATGACTGATCATGCAAAAAAACTGTCTTTTAGGATGTCTTAAGGATAGTGATCATATGAAGCCATTTGTTATCACATAGTTTTTTGGCTCCTTTTTCAATCATAATGACAACAGAAATCACCCAAATGGCCCTGATCAAAAGTTTACATACCCTTGAATGTTTGACCTTGTTACAGACACACAAGGTGACACACACAGGTTTAAATGGCAATTAAGGGTTAATTTCCCACACCTGTGGCTATTTAAATTGCAATTAGTGTCTGTGTATATATAGTCAATGAGTTTGTTAGCTCTCACATGGATGCACTGAGCAGGCTAGACACTGAGTCATGGGGAGCAGAAAAGAACTGTCAAAAGACCTGCGTAAGAAGGTAATGGAACTTTATAAAGATGGAAAAGGATATAAAAAATATCCAAAGCCTTGAAAATGCCAGTCAGTACTGTTCAATCACTTATTAAGAAGTGGAAAATTCGGGGATCTCTTGATACCAAGCCAAGGTCAGGTAGACCAAGAAAGATTTCAGCCACAACTGCCAGAAGAATTGTTCGGGATACAAAGAAAAACCCACAGGTAACCTCAGGAGAAATACAGGCTGCTCTGGAAAAAGACGGTGTGGTTGTTTCAAGGAGCACAATATGATGATACTTGAACAAAAATGAGCTGCATGGTCGAGTTGCAAAAAAGAAGCCTTTACTGCACCAATGCTACAAAAAACCCGGTTACAATATGCCCGACAACATCTTGACATGCCTCACAGCTTCTGGCACACTGTAATTTGAAGTGATGAGACCAAAATAGAGCTTTATGGTCACAACCATAAGCGCTATGTTTGGAGAGGGGTCAACAAGGCCTATAGTGAAAAGAATACCATCCCCACTGTGAAGCATGGTGGTGGCTCACTGATGTTTTGAGGGGGTGTGAGCTCTAAAGGCACGGGGAATCTTGTGAAAATTGATGGCAAGATGAATGCAGCATGTTATCAGAAAATACTGGCAGACAATTTGCATTCTTCTGCACGAAAGCTGCGCATGGGACGCTCTTGGACTTTCCAGCACGACAATGACCCTAAGCACAAGGCCAAGTTGACCCTCCAGTGGTTACAGAAGAAAAAGGTGAAGGTTCTGGAATGGCCATCACAGTCTCCTGACCTTAATATCATCGAGCCACTCTGGGGAGATCTCAAACATGAGGTTCGTGCAAGACGACCAAAGACTTTGCATGACCTGGAGGCATTTTGCCAAGACGAATGGGCAGCTATACCACCTGCAAGAATTTGGGGCCTCATAGACAACTATTACAAAAGACTGCATGCTGTCATTGATGCTAAAGGGGGCAATACATAGTATTAAGAACTAAGGGTATGCAGACTTTTGAACAGGGGTCATTTCATTTTTTTCTTTGTTGTCATGTTTTGCTTTATGATTGTGCCATTCTGTTAGGAATACCCAGACTTGGAGATGGTGTTGAATCCAATGGCAGGAGTTTATTGCAACACAAACAAAAACAAACAGAAACCAACAGATGAATAGTAATCAAGCAATATGGTTCAGACGTGTCGGAAGGATCAGGTTCTGAGGGATGAGGAGAAAGAGATGGGTGGTAAGGTTTTAGAAGGGAGATGTGGAAGGTACGGTGAATAGGATATGGGGGAGGGGGGAGATAGAGTAGGTAAGTGACAGGATTCATTTGTCTGGTGATGGTAAAGGGACCAATGTAATCTGATGTCCCTCATGGAGAGCCACACCTTCTGCCCAGGCTGGTAAATGGGAGTTGAGGACCTCCGGGCATCGGCATGGATCTTCTGGCGATGCACAGCTCGCTGCAGGTGGTGGTGAGCTAAGTTCCAGACCCTCTCTCTTTCTCTAAACCAATGGTCGACAGATGGGACATCAGATGGTTCTCCAGACCAGGGGAAGAGAGGAGGTTGGTAGCCGAGTACGCACTGGAAAGGTGTGAGGTTGGTGGAGGGTTGACGTAGGAAGTTCTGTGCGTACTCAGCCCAGGACAGGAAACGACTCCAATGGTTCTGGCGGTGATGGCAGAAGGTTCGGAAGAAGCGGCTGATCTCCTGGATCTTCCTTTCCGTCTACCCGTTGCTCTGCGGATGGTACCCAGATGTGAGGCTGACGGTCACTCCCAAGAGAGAAAAGAAAGCCCTCCGGACTCTGGAGATGAACTGGGGACCTCGGTCAGAGATTATGTCTTCTGGAATGCCATAATTTCGGAACATGTGGTTAAAGAGCACCTCTGCAGTTTCTAGGGTGGTGGGAAGTCCCTTGAGAGGGACTAATTTGCAGGCTTTGGAAAAGTGATCCACGGTCACCAAAACGCAGGTGTATCCCTCAGAGGAAGGCAGATCAGAGATAAAATCGACCCCTAGATGTGACCAGGGTCGGCACAGGACGGGCAGCGGAAGGAGTTTACCGGTAGGAAGTTGTCATGGAGTTCGAGACATTGCACACTCCGGACATCCCTGGATGAACCTTCGGACGTCTTTATCCATGCGTGGACACCAGAACTGGTCCTGGATAAGCGAGAGGGTCCTATTGGTCCCATTGTGGCCAGTGCTCAAGGAGGAGGGAGAATGGTGTTAGGTTCCTCGGGACTCACTTCAGGCGTGTAGAGGCGGGAAAGGACATCCGCTTTGAAATTCTTGTTACCTGGACGATAGGAGATGGTGAAATTGAATCGCGTTAAGAAGAGGGCCCATCGTGCCAGGTGGGGGATGAGGCGACGAGCCTCTCTGAGGTACTCAAGATTCTTGTGGTCAGTCAGCACCAAAAAGGGATGTTGAGCCCCCTCTAGAAAAAGCCGCCACTCCTCCAGGGCCAATTTGATAACCAGAAGCTCTCGTTTTCCGATGTCGTAATTTTGTTCCGCCGGGGAGAGCTTTCCGGAGAAAAAGTCACATGGGTGAAGTAGAGATGATTTCCCCTGCTGCTGAGAAAGGACGGCTCCTACGCCGTTCATGGAAGCATCAACTTCAACTACAAATGGTTTGTTTGGATCTGGGTGTACAAGGAGTGGGGCTGAAGTGAAAGTGTCCTTAAGGAGTTGGAAGGCGTGTGAAGCCTCGGGGTTCCATGATAGTGTTTTGGGTTTAGATCTGAGGAGGGAGGTTAAAAGAGTAGAGAGGGTACTGTAGTTCCAAATGAAATGACGGTAGAAGTTGGCAAAACTGAGGAAGCGTTGGAGCTCTTTGATGGTGGTAGGAGTGGGCCAGGATTCACTACGGGACTGGCGGAATAGACCGGAGAAGAAATTGCAGAAGTGCTAGGCGAGGACGGAGATTCGGAGGGATTTGCCGGAGGGATGACTGCTCGTCGGAGCGCGTCAATCAGCTCCTGGACCTGGTCCGAACTAGCTGGGTTCATGGCTTTTATTGGTCTGGTCTTCTGTCAGGAATACCCAGATTCGGAGATGGTGTTGAACCCAACGGCAGGAGTTTATTGCAACACAAACAAAAACAAACAGAAACCAAGAGGTGAATAGTAATCAAGAAATATGGTTCAGACGTGTAGTGACGAGCAGTGATGAAGGACTGGGATAATTCTGGAGAGGGATATTCTTAATTTGGTGAATGTACAACTGGGTGCTTACATAGGAAAGGATGATATCGGGATCACTAGAGTGGAGAGGAATTGCTAGGAGTCTTGCGAGGAGGATGCTTGGAGGACCAGGTAAATGAGTCTGTATTCTTTGTCGAGACCAGACAATGATTGAAAGTAGATTGGGGTTTAAGTAGAGGAGCTGATTGACGTGGTGATGAGAGACAGGTGCAGGTGATCAGTAATCAGGAGAGAGAGAGGGTTGACTGAATGTGGCAGAAGGGTCAGATGGATCAGTGACAATATATATACACTATATTGCCAAAAGTATTCGCTCATCTGCCTTTAGACGCATATGAACTTAAGTGACATCCCATTCTTAATCCATAGGGTTTAATATGACGTCGGCCCACCCTGTGCAGCTATAACAGCTTCAACTCTTCTGGGAAGGCTTTCCACAAGGTTTAGGAGTGTGTTTATGGGAATTTTTGACCATTCTTCCAGAAGCGCATTTGTGAGGTCAGACACTGATGTTGGACGAGAAGGCCTGGCTTGCAGTCTTCGCTCTAATTCATCCCAAAGGTGCTCTATCAGGTTGAGGTCAGGACTCTGTGCAGGCCAGTCAAGTTCTTCCACACCAAACTCGCTCATCCATGTCTTTATGGACCTTGCTTTGTGCACTGGTGCGCAGTCATGTTGGAACAGGAAGGGGCCATCCCCAAACTGTTCCCACAAAGTTGGGAGCATGAAATTGTCCAAAATCTCTTGGTATGCTGAAGCATTCAGAGTTCCTTTCACTGGAACTAAGGGGCCAAGCCCAGCTCCTGAAAAACAACCCCACACCATAATCCCCCCTCCACCAAACTTCACAGTTGGCACAATGCAGTCAGACAAGTACCGTTCTCCTGGCAACCGCCAAACCCAGACTCATCCATCAGATTGCCAGATGGAGAAGCGTGATTCGTCACTCCAGAGAACGCGTCTCCACTGCTCTAGAGTCCAATGGCGGCGTGCTTTACACCACTGCATCCAACGCTTTGCATTGCACTTGGTGATGTATGGCTTGGATGCAGCTGCTCGGCCATGGAAACCCATTCCATGAAGCCCTCCACGCACTGTTCTTGAGCTAATCTGAAGGCCACATGAACTTTGGAGGTCTATAGCGATTGACTCTGCAGAAAGTTGGCGACCTCTGCGCACTATGCGCCTCAGCATCCGCTGACCCCACTCTGTCATTTTACGTGGCCTACCACTTCGTGGCTGAGTTGCTGTCATTCCCAATCACTTCCACTTTGTTATAATAGCACTGACAGTTGACTGTGGAATATTTAGTAGCAAGGAAATTTCACGACTGGACTTGTTGCACAGGTGGCATCCTATCACAGTACCACGCTGGAATTCACTGAGCTCCTGAGAGCGGCCCATTCTTTCACAAATGTTTGTGGAAGCAGTCTGCATGCCTAGGTGCTTCATTTTATACACCTGGGGCCATGGAAGTGATTGGAACACCTGAATTCAATTATTTGGATGAGTGAGCGAATACTTTTGGCAATATAGTGTATATATATATATATATATATATATATATATATATATATATATATATATATATATCCCTTCCAAGGCCTGTAAGTTCTCTTCCTCTTTAATGACGAAGGCTTACAAGGCCGTGTGGTCAGGCCGCTTCCACCCTGCACGCCATGGCCATCCTGCAGGTCCACCAGGCCAAGGTGCTGAAAGATCTGCACGGGGGTAGGACTGACCCAGGGCTGATGCAGGAACTGCACACTGTGACCGACCTCACCTTAAGTGCGATGAAGGTCACGGCGCGCACACTGATCCAAGAGCGGCACCTGTGGCTCAACCTTGCGGAGATGTGTGACACCGAGAAAGTCCGCTTTCTTGATGCGCCCATCTCCCAAGGGGGACTTTTTGGCAACACCGTCGAGGATTTCGCCCATCAGTTCTCGACGGTGAGGAAGCAGACCAAGGCGATTAAACACATCCTGCCGTGGCACGACCCGGCCACCTTCGGGCCACCAAGGTCCCACACCCCATCTGCTTCTCGCCAGAGCCGTTCCCCTACGGTGCCGGCCCCGGTTCCTGTACCATCGGCCCATCAGCCGGCCCCCAAGAACCCCAGACAAGCTTCGAGGCGGTCCTGACATGGGCTGCCCAGGGATGAGGGAACTACTCCTGACTGGGGCATCTCTCCAGCCCCACCATCTTCCCTGGGCCAGCGTGTGATGAGTATTAGATCACCGAGTGCCCTCTGGGCCTCGGCACCCACATGGTCAATAAAAGAGCAGTTTCCTCATTCCCTGGGTCAGCGCACTCGCAACGGCCAGGTGCTGGAAGTCTTTCCGGTCAATCAGGTGAACGCAAGTACCTCCCGTTCCCTCGTTCTCCGTCGAGAGACAGCCGGTGAACAGGTAAGTGTGCTGGTCTCTGGGGCCGCTCGCCCGCCCCCAGTCACCGGCCACCATTGTGGGCTTGCGAAGCAGCACGTCCCCCCTGGACACATCTCTGACTCAAACTCTGAAGGAGAAGCACTGTTTGTTTACAAAATGCATGCAGCATTTTGCGGTGAAGCGCTACCGTTCAAGGACCAATTGCGATTTCATTCATTAATTCAGTCAATTGTGCAGCCTTGATGGATACCATACGTATGCCTCAAAGGTCAAAATCTGCAGGTTCCAAAGTGTTTTGAATGGTTTTCCCCTTATCATACAGTAAGTGCTACTTTTACTGTCAATGTCACATTTATAACATAATTTTTTCCACATTTATGTGAAAATGACAATGAATGTGTAATGATGTTGGCAACAGGCAGATGAAGAGACAATGGTGTGAAGATGAACCCAAGTGCAGTTTATTTTCCAAACGTGTAATTCCAAAATCCTAGCTAAAAACGTGAACATAAACATGAACTAGACTTGGCTAAAACTAGACTTGACATGACATGACATGATTATAGACTTAACTTAAACTTTGGCACCAGTACCAAAACATGCTGCTGCAGTGGCCCTCAACTACTTCCGCCCCGTTGCTCTTACTCCCATCATCGCTAAGTGTTTTGAGAGGCTGGTCCTCTCCCACCTGAAAGCATGCCTGCCCCCAACACTGGACCATATCAGTTCGACTACAAACCCAACAGGTCAACTGAGGACGCTATCGCCTCAGCTATTCACTCTGCCCTGACACATTTGGACAAAAACAACACATATGTCAGGATGCTGTTCATTGATCCAAGCTGATCTCCAAGCTCACTGATCTTGTCATCAGCCCCTCCCTCTGCAACTGGACATTGGACTTTCTCACTAACAGACCACAGTCTGTTAGGATCATCAATCACAACTCCTCCACCCTCACTTTGAACACCGTGTGCTGAGTCCAATCCTCTACTCCCTCTTCACCCACGACTGCATACCTGAGCATGGCTCCAACTCCATAATCAAGATTGCAGATGACACCACGGTGGTAGGCCTGATCAGCGGCGACGATGAGACAGCTGACAGGGAAGAGGTACAGCACCTGGCAGTGTGGTGTGCCAACAACAATCTCACACTCAACACCCAGAAGACCAAGGAGCTGATTGTGGACTACCGGCAGACTAGGAAGGGCCACACATACGCTCCCATCTACATTGATGGGGACGAAGTGGAGTGTGTGACTAGCTTCAAGTTCCTGAGTGTCCACATCTCTGAAGATCTTTCCTGGACCTACAACACCTCCACTCTGATCAAAAAGGCGCAACAGCGCCTTTACTTCCTTAGGAAGCTAAGGAAAGCTCATCTGTCCCCCCACATCCTGATGAACTTTTACCACTGCACTATTGAAAGTATACTAACAAACTGCATCACAGTGTGGTACGGTAACTGCACGGTCTCAGACCAGAAAACCCTCCAGCGGGTGGTGAAAACTGCCCAATACATCACTGGTGTTCAGCTACCCTCCATCAAAGACATTCACCACAAACGCTGCCTAAGGAGGGTGAGAAGCATTATCAAAGACACCTCTCACCCCAACCATGGTCTGTTTACTCCTCTCCCATCTGGGAGACGCTATAGGAGTCTTCATTGTCGCACCAGCAGACTCAGGAACAGTTTCTTTCCCTCAGCTGTCAGCCTACTGAACTCTAAACTCAGGTGCTGAACACTACATGCCACTCGGACTACATATGTTTTTGCACATTACCTTGCACATTTCTTTGCACATAATTTCTACCTCTTGGTTACACTTGCACTGTTATGGTCACCGGCCATTATATATATATATATTTACATATTTAGACTTAATTCTGTACAATGCACCTTCACTGTTTATACTTCTTCATTTGCACCTTGTACTGTATTCATAGACATTTGCATTGAGCTGGTATCTGCTTCTCTACCTCATAACTTTGCACTCCTTAAAAATCTTTATTGTGTTTACGCATATATATATATATATATATATACACACACACACATATTCCTATTTGCACTTCTGGTTAGATGCTAACTGCATTTCATTGACTCTGTACCTGTACTCTGCACAATGACAATAAAGTTGAATCTAATCTAATCTAATGATTTGACTATGGCTTGACTAGAACAAAACAACAAAGTTACATACACAATACATGACCCCAGACAATGGCAAACATAAGGGCTTAAATACAAGGACATGGGTAACAAGTAAACAAGACAACCAATCACAAGACTAAACTAATAAACAAGATAACAAGACTAAATGAACTTAAACCAATGAAAAGACAAGACTAATAACAAACTAATCAAACAAAGAACCAATGAAAACAAGACACATGAACAGGGGAAACACATGACAAGATCACATGAGGGAACAGGAAATCACATGACATGAACAGGAACTAAACTTGAAAATAAAAGACATGAAAAACATGAACCAAAACACATAAACGTGACATAATGAAATGTAAATAATACATTTTCACTGGAGTGCCAACCCCTCTACGTTCTGTGGATATTATTATTTATAGATTGTGCATTTGAATTCACAGTTTTGACCAAGTGTGTGGTCGCACTACTTTTTCTCTGTGTCTGAATAGGCAGAGCTGTAGATCTAACGACCCTTAGATAAAATTAACCGTTATTTTATATATATATATATATATACATATATATATATATATATATATATATATATATATATATATATATATATATATATATATATATATATACACTAGCAGCCAAAAGTTTGTAATAACATACAGATTTTGCTGTTTTGGAAGGAAATTGCTACTTTAATTCACCAAAGTGACATTCAGCTGATCACAAAGTATAGTCAGGACATTACTGATGTAAAAAAACAGCACCATCACTATCTGAAAAAAGTCATTTTTGATCAAACCTAGACAGGCCCCATTTCCAGCAGCCATCACTCCAGCACCTTATCCTTGAGTAATCATGCTAAATTGCTAATTTGGTACTAGAAAATCACTTACCATTATATCAAACACAGTTGAAAGCTATTTGGTTTGCTAAATGAAGCTTAACATTGTCTTTGTGTTTGTTTTTGAGTTGCCACAGTATGCAATAGACTGCATGTCTTAAGGTCAATATTATGTCAAAAATGGCAAAAAAGAAACAGCTTTCTCTATAAACTCAGTCAATCATTGTTTTGAGGATTGAAGGCTATACGATGCTTGAAATTGCCAAAAAACTGAAGATTTCATACAAAGGTGTACATTACAGTCTTCAAAGTCAAAGGACAAATGGCTCTAACAAGGACAGAATGAGATGTGGAAGGCCAGATGTACAACTAAACAAGAGGATAAGTACTTCAGAGTCTCTAGTTTGAGAACTAGATGCCTCACATGTCCTCAGCTGACAGCTTCATTGAATTCTACCCGCTCAACACCAGTTTCATGTACAACAGTAAAGAGAAGACTCAGGGGTGCAGGCCTTATTGGAAGAATTGCAAAGAAAAAGTCACTTTTGAAACAGAACAACAAAAAGAAAAGGTTAGAGTGGGCAAAGAAACACAGACATTGGACAACAGATAATTGGAAAAGAGTGTTATGGATCTTAACCCCATTGAGTTTTTGTGGGATCAGCTAGACTGTAAGGTGCGTGAGAAGTGCCACATCTATGGCAAGTGCTACAGGAAGTGTGGGGTGAAATGTCACCTGAGTATCTGGACAAACTGACAGCTAGAATGCCAAGGATCTGCAAAGCTGTCATTGCAGCACATGGAGGATTTAATAATGTGAAAAATTACTGTTACATTTTGAAAAAAAAGTTCAGAACTTCTTAATGTCCTGACTATACATCAGTTGAATGACACTTTGGGGAATAAAAGTACCAATTTCTTTCCATAAGAGCAAAATCTGTACATTATTCCAAACTTTTGGCCGCCAGTGTATATGGATGCTATGTTATTGTCTTCACTTAAATACTGATAAAACTGAGGTTGTTATAATTGGTGAGTCAGTCAGATTGAGACAGTACTTAATCAGGTGGTCCCAAATATTCAGCAGGTGTTGAGAAATGTGGGTGTTTATTTTGGTACTAATTTAAATTATGAATATCACATCTGGCAGTAAGTTCAGTGTTGTTTTTATCAATTAAGGGACATTTCCAAGGTTATACATGTCTTGAGTTTTAGGGATATAGAGAAGTTTATACTTATTATAAATACTTATACTTTATTTAGTCTTGCCTTGATTATTGTAATACCCGGTTTTCAACTTTAAATCTACACAATTTAGCACGGCTACACTCAGTGCAAAATCCTGCTGCTAGACTTGTGGCACAAACTCGGTCTTCAAATCACATTACTCCAGTTTTAGCTTTGCATTGGTTAGCAATTCATTCTTTCATTCATGGTTCCTTTAGAAAATGTGTGTTTCATTTCTCATTTTGTTTTTGGACACTATCAGTTAGGTTTAGGTGTTGGTTTAGGGTAAGTATGTCTGTTTTGCTCACCTCTCATTTGATTTTAGATCACTTTTGGTTAGGTTTAGATTAAAGTTTTAGGTTACGGAGGTACATTTTACTCATTAAAACCTGCATCTAATATTCACCTTAAAACCTTGTCTGATTATGACATCATTTCACTTACTTTTTGCGCCCCCCACTGGACATTTTACTGGTAAACTGCAGCCAAACGTGCAAAAAGGCATCTAATTTCGTTTTGAAAAAATGTTGCTATGGTTACTTAATGCTCATGAGATCAGACTACAAAAGCATTTGTAGATGCTTGTGTACCCTGTATACAGTTGTGCTCAAAAGTTTGCATACCCTTGGAGAATTGGTAATATATATACCATTTTTAAAGAAAACATGAGTGAGCAGGCAAAACACATTTCTTTTATTTCTTATGGGATACATATTCAGCTGTAGGTAATAACAGAATGGCACAATCATAAAACAAAACATGGCAACAAAGAAAAAAATGAAATGACCCCTGTTCAAGAGTCTGCATAACCTTAGTTCTTAATAAAGTGTATTGCCCCCTTTAGCATCAATGACAGCATGCAGTCTTTTGTAATAGTTGTCTATGAGGCCTCAAATTCTTGTAGGTGGTATAGCTGCCCATTCGTCTTGGCAAAATGCCTCCAGGTCATGCAAAGTCTTTGGTCGTCTTGCATGAACCGCATGTTTGAGATCTCCCTAGAGTGGCTCGATGATATTAAGGTCAGGAGACTGTGATGGCCACTCCAGAACCTTCACCTTTTTCTGCTGTAACCACTGGAGGGTCAACTTGACCTTGTGCTTAGGGTCATTGTCGTGCTGGAAAGTCCAAGAGTGTCCCATGAGCAGCTTTCGTGCAGAAGAATGCAAATTGTCTGCCAGTATTTTCTGATAACATGCTGCATTCATCTTGCCATCAATTTTCACAAGATTCCCTGTGCCTTTAGAGCTCACACCCTCCCAAAACATCAGTGAGCCACCACCATGCTTCACAGTGGGGATGGTATTCTTTTCACTCTAGGCCTTGTTGACCCCTCTCCAAACATAGCGTTTATGGTTGTGACCATAAAGCTCTATTTTGGTCTCGTCACTCCAAATTACAGTGTGCCAGAAGCTGTGAGGCGTGTCAACGTGTTGTCGGGCATATTGTAACCAGGCTTTTTTGTGGCATTGGCGCAGTAAAGGCTCCTTTCTGGCAACTCGACCATGCAACTAATTTTTGTTCAAGTATTGTCGTATTGTGCTCCTTGAAACAACCACACCGTCTTTTTCCAGAGCAGCCTGTATTTCTCCTGAGGTTACCTGTGGGTTTTTCTTTGTATCCTGAACAATTCTTCTGGCAGTTGTGGCTGAAATCTTTCTTGGTCTACTTACCTTGGCTTGGTATCAAGAGATCCCCAAATTTTCCACTTCTTAATAAGTGATTGAACAGTACTGACTGGCATTTTCAAGACTTTGGATATCTTTTTATATCCTTACATCTTTATAAAGTTCCATTACCTTGTTACGCAGGTCTT
Source organism: Myxocyprinus asiaticus (assembly GCF_019703515.2). Classification (NCBI taxonomy): domain Eukaryota; kingdom Metazoa; phylum Chordata; class Actinopteri; order Cypriniformes; family Catostomidae; genus Myxocyprinus; species Myxocyprinus asiaticus. The sequence continues at coordinate 25,357,554 of NC_059351.1, forward strand.
TTGACAGTTCTTTTCTGCTCCCCATGGCTCAGTGTCTATCCTGCTCAGTGCATCCACGTGAGAGGTAACAAACTCATTGACTATTTATACACAGACACTAATTGCAATTTAAAAAGCCACAGGTGTGGGAAATTAACCTTTAATTGCCATTTAAACCTGTGTGTGTCACCTTGTGTGTCTGTAACAAGGCCAAACATTCAAGGGTATGTAAACTTTTGATCAGGGCCATTTGGGTGATTTCTGTTATCATTATGATTTAAAAAGGAGCCAAACAACTATGTGATAATAAATGGCTTAAATAAAAGACTTTTTTTTTTTTCATGATCAGTCATATTTTAAAAATAAATACCAAAATTTCACAATTTCTGCCAGGGGATGCAAACTTTTGAGCACAACTGTATGTAATCTGTACCATCCATAATGTCAAACACCTAACCAAACTGCCACTCTGATTGATAAGGTCAACTTGACTGACTATATAGGGATGGGTTTTTACCATGTGGTGCTAATTATATGATAGGATGAGAGTTGATGGAGTTGACACATAAGTGAAATATTTCACTGCTGTGTCCCGTAATGGTGTTGGTGCTGTGGGGAACCGTGAGTCAAAGCAAGGCAATTAATTTCTCTTCTCCTGCCAATCAAGAGCCACCCAGGAGAGAATGCGCATCTAATGTGTCTCTTGTGTTCACTCCTGCAAGTTGCATTGAGGAAATCTCCCTCTAATTAAAAACCAGATGACTGATTTTGATGCGGCAGTTACAGGAGACTTAGAACACAGCAAGAAGTGGATTCAAAATTGTTTGGAGAACATCCAAAGTATTGAAGCATATTCTTATGAACAACACAAGAGCTATATATTGATCCATCGCAGGAACAAATATCTGAAGCATAACTGTTCTAGTGAAAAACCAATACATGCTAGATTCAGAATATGAACTGATAGGATAATATCACAATAAAATGTTGCTTTTGTGAGAAGATATGGTTGTTTAGGGTTTACGTAGCTGTGCCATTGTGAGCATCATTTTTATTAATTGGCGGAAAACAAAAGCAGAGTAGTATACTGAAATATTCCTGAAGAAGGATCTATAATAACAACACTGAAGTGTGTGAGAAGTGTCATGATTAAAGTGGATTTCAAGTAAGGGAGCTCCTGTGTCAGGTTTAACAATAGATGTAATATTCGTGCTGTAGAGGTATCAGTGGAGGAGACCTCTCTGTAAACAGGTCACAGTCTAGGCCAGCCAAATATAATCCTCGTCAATATATACTGCCGTAAACACTAAAGAGCTCATAATGCATTGCCAGTGGCATTAAAAACTAGCTCCCCTCTGCCTACAAGTATTGCTGCATTGCATACAAAGTAGCTCAGGATGAGTGATTAGTCGAATCTGAGGTACGCTAATTCTCTCAACAATTTGTTTTCCGATAAGTATTATTATTTATTATCCTTTTACAAGGAATCTTTCTTGATGCATTTTTCCCCATACAAAAATCTGATATACAGTACTGTGCAAAAGTTTTAAGCACTTGTGAAAAATGTTGCATAGTAAGGATTTCTTCAATAATAATGTCATGAATAGTTTTAATTTATCAATTAACATCATACAAAGTCCAGTTAACAAAAAAAAAAAAAAAAAGCTAAATCAATTTTGGTTTGACCACCTTTGCCTTCAAAACAGCACCAATTTCCTAGATACACCTGGACACAGTTTGTCTTGGTTGTTGGCAGAGAGGATGTTCCAAGCTTCTTGGATAATTCTTCACAGTCCTTCTATCTATTTAGGCTGTCTCAAATGCTTCTGTTTCTTCACGTAATCCCAGACAGACTCAGTGTTCAGAGGGGAGCTCTGTGGGGGGTAATGCATTTGTTGCAGGGCTCCCTGTTCTTCTATTCTAATCTTTTCTATTTGCAAAAGGAATATTTGAGAGTCTAAAATTTATATTTCCTATTGACACACTAAAGCTGAAGATATAAATAACCATTTTAAGATAAATGTTTGTGAAACATCTTATGTGGCTAAGACTTTTGCACAGTACTGTATATATACAACCACACCGTCTTTTTCCAGAGTAGCCTGTATTTCTCCTGAGGTTACCTGTGGGTTTTTCTTTGTATCCTGAACAATTCTTCTGGCAGTTGTGGCTGAAATCTTTCTTGGTCTACCTGACCTTGGCTTGGTATCAAGAGACCCCCGAATTTTCCACTTCTTAATAAGTGATTGAACAGTACTGACTGGCATTTTCAAGGCTTTTGATATCTTTTTATATCCTTTTCCATCTTTATAAAGTTCCATTACCTTGTTATGCAGCTCTTTTGACAGTTCTTTTCTGCTCCCCATGGCTCAGTGTCTAGCCTGCTCAGTGCATCCACGTGAGAGCTAACAAACTCATTGACTATTTATACACAGACACTAATTGCAATTTAAAAAGCCACAGGTGTGGGAAATTAACCTTTAATTGCCATTTAAACCTGTGTGTGTCACCTTGTGTGTCTGTAACAAGGCCAAACATTCAAGGGTATGTAAACTTTTGATCAGGGCCATTTGGGTGATTTCTGTTATCATTATGATTTAAAAAGGAGCCAAACAACTATGTGATAATAAATGGCTGCATATGATCACTATCCTTAAATAAAAGACAGTTTTTTTGCATGATCAGTCATATATATATACTGTATATATATATATATATATATATATATATATGGCCATATGTGAACATTCAAGACCAACTAGTTGATTAATTGTTCAGACAATCCACTGATTAATTGATTTCGAAAATATGTATATTTGCATATACCAAAAACCAAGCAGCATGCAACAAGCTTTGTCTTCTGCAATGCACTGCAATGAAACGGCAATCACAGAATGCTGGCACTGTCAGCCTACAGTAGTATAATGATATGAGCATTCACAATGAGTCTTAACCACATCAAACGTGCAGTACAAGCTAACTTATGTTTGATGTATTTTATCAGTATGCGCAGCAGGCAAATTTGCATCTTAATTTCAGCCTGTTGGATTTGACATGGGAGAAACAATAAAAGTCTACTTGACCATGAAATTAATAGCATGCTTATGTTGGGCCTCATGTATTCAGATAGAAGACAAAGGCAGGCCTAACACAAGCCGTAAAACCTAACTCAGCCCCCACACATTCCATGTCGTAAATTTTACTGATAAAAATTGTGCCAAAATCAAACAAAGGGAGTCCAAAACAGACTACAAATCCATGAAGCCTTGCTCACTAAAGGATCGAACTCTCAACTCATATTGGATGAGGCACACAACAGAACGTCCCTCAAACATGACATCATCAGGAGTTGAAATACCTCTGAAATGTTTCGTGAGTTGCTTCCAGCGACTTCGTTCACCGAATATAGACGTAGCTGTTTTTGCTGCTCTCAGGTGCAACCTCGTGGCACAAGGAAGTAATGTCCGACTTGAAACTGTAGCCATACAATCTCCATCTCGCTGGACGAGTTGAGATTACTCTGTGTTCAACCAAACACTCTAACGGATCCGAAGGAGACCGCCGAGCAATTCGCATCTTCATCCGTTTGCCTACAGAAGTGAAGAGATTAAAGATTTCTCTTCCATCTTCAATCAAGTCAACATTTCTGAGTTCTCCGCCAGCCCGCCGAGAATCAACAGCCGTACCGCCCGCTGACAATCAACAGCCGTACCGCCCGCTGACATTCAACAGCCGTACCGCCCGCCGACAGAGCGAGGAAACGGCCTCCCGTCATCACACGAGCCTCAAGGAACCGGGTCAAAGTTAAAGGACGGAGGAAAACACATTCTACCTGTGTCCTCATGCGATTCAAGTAAGAGGTTACGTCTGGGCAGAGATAGAATATTATAGTGTGTTATTCTTGTGTTTCAAGGTTTTTGCTTGTACAGTTTACAGACCGCCATGTCCGCTCATTATTAATACTCAGGGTATTAATTATCACAAATTTGTTTTGCTGTATTGTGGTCCAACCAAATTGGATTGTTGTGCAATTTCGCCATCGCGGGTGAGACAGCAACTGAGTTCATCCACTAAATAGTGAAAGTACGTGGGACTGTTTACGAACCGTCCACCGCGTCTCTGAGTGATGAACTAAACAGCTGCTTTCTCTCCCACGATCGCGAAATCAGCTTTAGGGCTGTCACTTCTCTCTCTCTCGTAATAACCACACACACACAAACACATGCAGGCACGCGACCCCTCACAAACATTCTGGCACACATTTTGGCTCGTAGATAGCTTAAACGCTAAAGCCCAGCTTTGTTCCTAAGCTATCGTACAAGCGGATATACGCGGTAACTGGTAGACGCCAACTCCGCCCCATTCGCGGTCATATTCCCTGGCCGGAAGTCTCGCGTGACATACTCTCCACGAGAGTCACGTCCGCTATTTTGTGCGCATCCCTCCTTACACACACACTGTCACACACACACACACACCCTATGTGTTATAGAATTATTTTTATTTCCATATCTAATCATATCACTGTTTAGTTTGTAGTTGTGAGTCGGAAGTTTATTGACTGCATTGTATTAATTATTAATTGATATTACTGCATGAATAAACGTTTGTTTATATTACAAAGAGAAGTGTTTTGGTTTGTTTTGCATACACCTGTGTCATGCTGACGGGATGTCATTGCTCTGATTCAAACCTTCATTCGTTGTTTTTTTTCCCGAAAATCGATATTCTTCGGATGCCGATTTTCCTAAGAAAACAATCTAATATTGAGACTGTTTTACTATTCGGTTATTAGTCCCTGATTTCAGGGTGGTGCCCCGTCAATGTTAATCCTTATTAATATTCTATAGATTTTTGATAATTGATAATTATCTTTGATGATTGAATTTGAATGATCAATAAGCTAGTATTCATTTTAATTAATGTTTCATCGATGTTAACAATTAACGATTATCTTTGATAACTGTTGATTTAAAGGATTTAAAAAAGCTAACATTGATTCTAATCAATGTTCTATTGATTTTAATAATTAATAATTATCTTTGATAATTATTAATTATTGCTAATAACCAAACTTGCTCCTAAACGTAGCACACTACATTTACTGGAGTCCCATATGAGGTTTTAATGAGTTAGATCCAATTAATTAATTTAAATATTAATTAATAACTACATAAATAATTGTTAATTATTTCTGATAGTAACACTGATCTAAACAACCAGTAAAGCCCTACACTTATTAATATGAAGTATGTTTGCTTCAGTTGGTTTGCTTTATGATAGAAGCAAGATACGTGAAACAAAGATAGACAAAGGGGAACTGAAACCAGTATTTTGGTGTACTATATTTGATTAGGCTCTTTGTATTGAGTCACAGTGTTTCTTGATTTTTGTGCACTTTTTGCACTATGGACTTAAAGAAAGTAAAGTCTTGTTTCACTCAAAAAAATCATTTTAAGATTTACGCATTTCAATTTCATAACAAAATTCCATTAAATTGAATTGAGTAATCTTTAACTAAATAAACTACTACTACTACTACTACTACTAATAATAATAATAAAAGTGTTTTATTAATTTAATTTAGTTAAAAATTAAATTTTAGTGGAATTGTTTCATGAAATTAAAATGCATATATCTTAAAAACAGGCTACAATATTTTCCTGAGTGATATTTTTTCAAACTTTCAAAATTGTATTAGGTAAAAAAAAAAATAAAAAAAAAATAAAAAAAATTATTCAGGTCAAAATTGTTTGGTGTGGTTGAAATGATAAAAAAAATAAAAATAAAAAAAAAGACAGTCGTAAATATCGAAATTGATATGATATATATATATATTTTTTGTCTATTTTACTTTTTTTTTTTTTTTTTTTAGAATATAATAGTTTTAAATGTAATAATTTGCAAAAATAAATTTAATTAAATAAAAAAATTAAATAAAAGGCTTTTGAAAAAAAATAAATAAGTTGAAGTCTTGATGAAAAAAAAAAGTTTCAATATGACCAATATTAAGTTTTAATATGACAAAATGAAATCTTTTTTTTAATAGAAATCAACCCCTCTGACATGAAATTGCCAGAAGATGAAGACTCAGATATTCCTACGTAAAGCGCACACATAACTTTTTGTACAGTTGAATAGACACTTTTATGCATGTACAACTTAAAGACAGAGAAATATTTATGAACCCTCTGACGACTGATCGGAACTGAAATTGCCAGAAACCTTTTGTGTATATGGTGTGAATGCATAAATAATAATAATAATACGTTTAGAATGCTGTCAATACTGTTATTTGATATCATAGCCGTTACTAGACCCTTTTTAGGAGTGCTTCAGCTCCCCTAAAATTCATCTCAGCCCCCTTAAAAATCTGAGACTATGCAATCATCATGTAATCATTTTAAACAGCGGCAGCCGCTATGCATCACTTGTTTGAATTGAGGCACTTTGGGGGCTTTTCCCACCTGTAAAGACTGGCTGTAGTGCGAGCCAAAAGCATTAGATTGTGGGCTGTAAAGTAGCATGTGTTTTGTTCGAGTTGGACCACGTTTTCAACGAGGATAGTGAACATTTCATCGTTTCTGCACGAAATTTCTGTAAAGTTTCCCAGCAAACATGAGACGTCAACCAGACGTGTAGATCATGTCTATATTGCGTCAGTCGGTCCAAGACCATATCTGTATGTCTGCACGACGTGCAAATCAGTATCTAGACATCTGACTATGACCCATCTTGGAAGTAGATATGATGTTCAACATTTGAATGTCTGGCTAGGAATTTTTTGGACGTGCAGGACAGGTGCAGACAATCGACATACATATTCAGTTCAGAAGCTGCAATGTCTGTTGCGGTGTAGTACAGCATAAAATTAATATTTCTGTTATTGTGAATTATTTGATGCTTTGTCAATTGTTCTTGATATGCTACAACAGGCAACTATACAACGCCGTCCGAAATAATCATTAGCAAATGTGATAAACTTTTACTGCAGTTGTGTGTTTGTCCAATGTTGCCGTATTATAGCTGTCTATGGCAGACGTGCTTGTGCATGTGGGGTATATGTGGCACGTGAACTCTCAGCCCTCCCCTCAGACACTGATGACGATGAGGCACGCCTGAGAAAAGCCATTAATCTCCGTGATTATTCAGGTAAGTGTGTACATCATTTTAAAATACACTCTTTGTCATGTAATAATATGTTAAACTGTGTTTACTTTGAGTTTTGTTTCAAATAAGTCATTTATTGCAGAGAAATGTCGAATTTGTGAAGTTTCAATTTTTTCCATTAAATTGAATATGACTCAGCAATTTTCAAATTACACATGCATCTAACAGGAAAATAGCTACCTTATGCTTACGAGTTTGTTTGAATCGTTTAATATAAAGCACTCTTGACGGATAAAAAAGTCTGAGCAGCGTGTCACAGTTAGGTTAGAGTACAGTTTGTAGAGCAAAAGCTAGGAAGATGTGATGTACAAGGGATTCAAACCTTGATATGTTTACATACAAATCTGTAGACGTGGTGTTTGACTACAGGTTGCCTCAGTACTTTTATAATTTTTTGTCTTTTTCCACTCTTGCAGCTGCAGAAATGTCATGGGGCAAAAATGCTTTTTTTTTTTTTTTTTTAATTGTGACAGTCTTATGAGTTATTTTTGTTCAAAGTTATTGGTTTAATTGTTGTCCACTGCAGTTTTACTTTTGTTTTCCAGATTTCTGTAAAGAATCTCTACAGTTGCTTTGCAACTACAAATGAAAATTTGAATTAAAGTGTGTTTAATTGAATGCAGCGTAAGACTGTTTATTGGTCCAGAAGCAGTATAAATTACATCTAAAATGAGTCTGCATTTGACATTATAAGATGTTGAAAAGACATCCACAATGACCCCATTTGAACTAATTTTTAACCTTGTAAAGAGGTCCTGTGGACGTCAACATTGGACGTTCAGAGGACGTCATAAAAACTTTCATTCTGGCTTCTCAGGGGACGTCTTTTTAACGTTCAGCAAAGACGTCTTTTGGACGTTTCTTTGCTCAGTGGGTTGATGGTGAGCCAAAAACCCAAGAGTCTTATCTGAACTGTGAATATCTTCTGTTTTTGGAATACCGAATAATCTTCAATTCATCTCTGCTTTGAATTCATTCGACAACGAAAAGGTTGAGGTATTTGTGAATCTTGACATTTATTGAATGTTATTCTTGAAACTACTCTGAATTTAGTGCATTTGGTAATTCAGTTGATTGATTATTGTTTGTTTAATTGTATAATTGTTTATTTGAATTGTATAGGTAAATAATAGGTAACTGTAATTTTATTTGTTTGGTTTCAATTACATTTTATTGAGTTTATTTGGGGTAAAGAGATACAAAAGAGTTAAATTTGATAATAGAATGGGAACTAAAATCGTTAAAACATTTTATTAGCTTCAAATAAACTAAATAGGCGTAATTAGATTAACAATTTGAAGGAAAGAACATTGAATTTAAATCTCTGTGTTTATTATATTATATTATTTTATTTAATATTTATTTGTTGTATTGTTTATTGTTTTATCTGTAAAGTTTAAGTTATTCAATATAAATCAGTTATTTCACTAAAGATAGTTGTTGAGTGTGTATTCTTCGTAGAACTCTGAATTCTTTGAAAGCTCCAACTTGACAGTCGTGAAAGTCATATAAAATGAACCAATATGGCAGCGATCTCAACAGTGCTAGGTACAAGTGAACACATATTACTGTTTGATATGCAATTAAATTACGCCATTGTAACCTGGAGTTCTTATAGGGATAGTTCACCCAAAAATGAAAATTATCCCATCATTACCCTCATGCTATCCCAGATGTGTATAACTTTCTTTCTTCAGCAGAACACAAGCAAAGGTTTTTAGAAGAATATTTCAGCTCTGTAGGTCCATACAATGCAAGAGAATGGTAACCAGAACTTTGAAGCTCCAAAAAGCACATAAAGGCAGCAGTAAAGTAATCCATAAGACTGCAGCAGTAAAATTGATGTATTCTTAAGTGATTTGATAGGTGTGGGTGATAAACAGATCAATATTTAAAAAAAGTCCTTTTTTTACTATATATTCTTCTCCCTGCCCAGTAGGTGGCAATATCTACAAAGCAAAAACAAAATAAGAAAATGAAAGTGGAGATTTAATGTGAAAGAATGTAAATATTGATCTGTTTCTCACGTACACCTATCATATTGCTTCAGAAGGCATAGATTTAACCACTGGAGTCTTATGGATTACTTCTATGCTGCCTTTATGTGCTTTTTGGAGCTTCAAAGTTCAGCTTGGGGTAGAATCTCAGAGTTGCCATCTTGTAATTAATGTAATTTCGACACGAAGTGAGCTCAGCATATTTTTTTTTTTAAATGCACTCACAGCTGCGGGTTTAAAATGCCTTTAAATGCAGCTCATCCAGTCAGAATTTAAAGTAGGAACAATACAATTTATCAAATTATTTTTTAGTGTTTAGACTAATCTTTTATCCTAGTCACATATTGCAAACACAAAAGCACAATATTATATTGCACTTGATAGAGTAACATATGCACAAACTTAACAGGCGGGCTACCATACAGTATGTTAATTGAGTCCAAAATTAACACTGGCCAAGCACAAAACGAAAGAATTGGCTTTGGCAAGTAAATAAAATGAAATTATTTGGCAGGGACTGGTAAAATACAATGTTTATGTCGAACTAGAAGAACGATAGTCAGACCTTTGGTGATTTAAGTAAAACTCTGCAAACCATCTTACTTAGGAATACATCACTCCTGCAGCCACTTAATAGTTTCTCTGGAACAATTCATACAATTTTCTTCAGTACCTTTGTCGTCATTTGTACTTCTAGTCTCATTATCAGAGCTTGTTTTTAAGAGTAAGATAATCACGTTTCACTTCTTTTCCTGATTGTATGTCAAAATTAATCGGTGTGATTGTCAGTGTTTCAGCTAATTTGTTTTAAAGTCCACGGTTCATTTATAGGCTGCACTTGTCTTTTCGTAACTGACTGTATTTTTTTTTTTTTTTTTTTTTTCATTTTCTGAGAATAAAGTCAAAGTCATAACATTATGGCAGTAAAATGCTGTCTTACCCTGTAAATTAGTCGTAACTATATACAAAAAAAAAACAGTACTTTTGCCAAAAAATTTTGATTAGGGCTGTCAATCGGTTAAAGCATTTTAATTGAATTAATTGCATAATATGCCGATTAATTAAGCACAATTAATCACATACATAAATGAGAAAAGCCCTAAAATAACAATAATTCAATATATAATGATTAAATATTAATAGTTATATTTAAATAATTATCAATGTAATATACTGTATATTGTAAATATAATAGTTCAAATAATTAAAATGCATTACATTATTGTGGTAGACAAGTAAAGCATTGATGAGACAAAAAAAAAATATGACTTTTGAAGGCAATATATTGCATATTATTGAACATAAGCCTATCACTGGCCTATAGTCTACAGCAATCTATCTAAACATTTCCATTGTTATTGTCAAAGTATAAAAATACAGTGTATTGAACACATGTTTACGCCATTTGGGCATGTTGTCACACTATTTATGTTAAGTTGTCACAATGGAATCTGTCATCAAATGCCTATTATTATAGAAAGAAAAAAATACATTATGAAATATATAATTCATGACAAAATGAAAATGTAAAACGTTACATGCAAAAATATCAGTAAATATTTTAATTAAGATGTATACATTTTTGACATGAATAAAATGTGTACTTTGTGAAAAAGTACACAATACACAACTGTATTGAATATGTGCTTGATGTGTAGGCTACTTGAAATCCTAAAAGTAATAATAATAATAAAAAAGTATACTTTCAGATAATATAATTCAAACAAATTAAAATGATACTTTGGTGTACTGTAAGGGAATACACTTTCACAAGTATGTAAAACAGTGCACTTAGTAATAACGTCAACCTAAAAGTAATATTTTAAAAGTAAATTTTAAAACAATACGTTTAATTTTGTTTTAGTATACTTCAAAGAAGTATAATTGATTGTATTACTGCCTAACAAAGTAAAGCACATTTAAACAAAAGTATACTTGATTAACATTTCAACTTTAGTGTGTTACTTGCAATGAATGAATGAAATCAATACATTTTAAAATGTTTTTAGCATCTTTACAGGAAAAACATGTCCAGGACAATGTTTCATAGCAAAGGTGAGCATACTTAAAAATAAATAAATGAAATTAATGAAGTCTTTTGCTTTCAAGAAATACTTACCTGCACTTCCAGGATGTTATTTAATATTGTGTACTTCAATAAGTATGCATAATTGACATGTCAATCACCGGGACATTGATACAAATATATGTGAAGTAGAGTTTAGTTGTTAGCACTCTAAAGTTGAACATGTTGCATTTAACATACATTTAAACACTAATTAAATTTAACTTAAATACAATGAAGTTTAATTATAAATAGTTAAAAAATAATAATTTTGTACAAACTAATGTTTTTTGAAAGGAAATTATTTCCATAAGTATTCTTTTTAAAAGTATACTAATTTTCACAAAGGCAAACCTTTCCTGCAACCTTTATAAAATACATTTGTCCTGAGAAACGTTTAACCTTTTGGTTAAACTTCATTAGTTGACTTTTTCCTTAATGTATGCCAATATGGTTTCATTGTGTGCACTTGTTTACCTGACAGCTATAACAAAAAAATATTGGAATAAGTTTGGAAAATAGAATTCACAAAAATGAATGTAATTTCAAGAGGGGTTTGAACTAGGAGTATTAAACTAACATACACAAAACCACTACTAGAGAAAATACATGTTTGTAATTTTTGACTTTTGACTAAAAACCTTATCATTACTGAGAAATAATCCATGTGACAACTAACCCCGGTTTCCCCTATTTTACTAGGCATCATAATTTTGCTCCCTAATGTTTGAAGAAACCTTGATTTACCCAGAGATCAACCCAACAAGGCATTTTTACTGCTTGACTTCCTATTTGCTTCCTAGTCTCTCATCCCCAGCCCAATTCAGTCTTGACAACAATACAGTAGAATTGAGCTCTCTGACTCTGAAGAGATGATTCACTCTCATGTGTCCTCAGAGGCCAATGGAGAAGTCATGAAGCCACACTCGGAATACAGCACGGCTCTTCGTTGGGGACTTTCTCCCCACTAGACTCGTTTCTTCCACAGCTATAGTCATTCACATCAGTCTACAAAATCACTGCTCTGCTGTCAGCTTCTTTAGTAAACTGCTGCACAATAGCTTTAGATTTATATTAGGATATCTGGTTTGGGGTTCTTCCTGCGACTGCTGTGTCAGGCAACTCGAAAAATATTTCAGAGTCTCATTGGGAAAAATATCAGTTTGCTTTAACTTTAACATTAACCAGTATTAATGAATACATACAAGTATTGTTCATTGTTAACTGATGTAGTTAACTTATGTTAAAGGGATAGTTCACCCAAAAATGAAAAGTCTTTCATCATTTACTCACCCTCGTGTCATCCCAGATGTGTATAACATTCTTTCTTCAGCAGAGCATAAAGATTTTTAGAAGAATATTTCAGCTCTGTTGGTCCATACATTGCAAGTGAATGGTGATCAGACCTTTGTAGCTCCAAAAATCACATAAAGGAAACATAGAAGTAATCCATATGTCTCCTGTGATTAAATCCATGTCTTCAGAAGCAAATGATAGGTGTGGGTGAGAAACAGATCTAAATGTAAGTCTTTTTTTTTTTTTTTTTTTTTTACTCTTAATTCTCCATTTTCACTTTTACATCTGAAAGTCACATGTGGTGCCTGTTTAGTTTCACTTTCACATCTGAAAGTGAACGTGAAGAATTAGAGTAAAAAATAGCTTAAATATTTTTCTGTTTCTCACCCACACCTATTATATTGCTTCTGAAGATATGGATTTAACCACTGGAGTCTTATAGTTTACTTTTATGTTTCCTTTATGTGATTTTTGGAGCTACAAAGGTTTGATCACCATTCAGTTGCATTGTATGGACCTACAGGGCTAAGATATCTTTGTAAAAATCTTTGTTTGTGTTCTGCAGAAGAAAAAAAAGGGTGAGTAAATGATGAGAATTTTCATTTTTGGGTGAACTATCCCTTTAACGAATACAACCTTACTGTTAAGTTATTGTAAAGTTATTCATTGATATGTAGTTAGAACAGCTTGAATTAAAAGTGCAACTTTCATGCAATACTTGGCAAATAGTGAGCATTTTTACTTGCATGTTATAAATGCTTAATAAAGACACTTATACCTATATTAATAAAAAGAAAATGTCACAATTCTTGATTGTTTTTTTCATAATTCCTGATGACCATTAAACTGTACATAACTTTATGTGCACCGGTTTCTAATGTTGTAAACTCCTTAATACTAATTCTTAATATAATAAAAAAAATATTTATATATGTCCACTTTACATTATGGTACATTTTCATAGGTTACTAATGTTGAATAAGTGTTATGAAGCCTTTAAAACATTTGAGGTAAAATGGCTCACTATTTGGTTGGTATTGCATTAAAGTAATCCTTTCATGCATGTTGTTATAATCGCACAGCAACAGTTTATAATGCATTTGTAAATTAATTCATAAGTCATAATCCTTTATAAACCCTTAAAGAAAATATTTATGACTATAAATCTAATTGTACCCACAAATGTACTCTAGGGGGGCATTATTCTTAAGCTTACAATTGTGAAGAATGACAAAATTCAACAGAAAAATGCATGATGCAGTCAAGGACTGTAAAAATATAAGACAAGATGAGTTTATCACAATGTGAGTTGCAATGTGTAATATAAGTTTATCGTTACAATCAACACACAAGAAAGATCAATGCATGCACAGATGACACAGAAGACTACAGACTAGTCCACCATCATTCTGCATTGGCACAACATTCATCCACAATCTTTAATGAATTTAATAAGCATGCAAATAGCACATTCACACATGAAATTGTCTTTACTGACATTATTGGCTTTAGTCTTGTGTAATGTTCAGGCATCTTGTTTTGAAAGCACTGAATTTTATTTTTATTTTTTTTAAGGAAAGGATTCTCTCCAAGGGACCTGTGGAATAGACTGCAATAAGAAGGTAATGAGACGAAAGGGAAGAGATGAGAGAAAGAGCAAAAGACAGGGATAGAGGCATTCCTACACAATTACTGGATGGGGAAAAAGTATTTTTCCATGCACATATGTAGAGATGTAGAGAATGTAGAGATGTTCGTTGTAATGAAGTGAAATGAAAAGAGAAATTGGGTGTCTTTGTTAGGGTTTGGAATCGAGAATGTGTATATAAACAAACACTTAAAAATAATGCAGACGTAATGCAAGAACATGTCCTTTGAGGAAAGGACAGATTGATGAACTCAGTTGCAAAATGAATTAGATTTGTGTTTTAATGTAGATGGTATGAGGCACTGCCAACAACAACAACTTGAGAATTTAAAAAATTCCATTTACAGTATAATAAAAGACAAATCACACAGCCTCAAAGGGATGCTATCGAAAATCCAAAAGATGCTACACAAAAGAACATAATAGGTTCTGTGTTACATCAGTATGTTCTGAAGTACAGCACAAGTGTCTCAAGATTACTCTGTGGTTAAAAATTTCCAATTGGACACTTCAGTGAAAAGAATGTGATGCAACTCAAATGTAACAAGTCTCTCACATTTGTTTTGCTCTCTGCACACTGCCTTGGTATTTAAAATCATCAAAAACGATGTGAATCTTTTAATATTCTTTTATCTTTTAATTCCATATATGTTTGCTCTCTCACTATGTATTTAAATTTAACATGGAATGGTGTTTACAACCCATTTTACTTCAATATTGTGACATGTTTCCTGGTGGAACTGTAAAGTAAACAAAGCTTTGCTTATATAGAACCTTTTAAAGTGTTTACAAAGTGCTTTACAGAAAACATATAATTGTACTTTATGGTGCATTGATCCTGCCACTTAATAAAACAATAAAATGGGTTCTGACTTAATATTTCACAATTCTGACTTTATTTCTCGATACAGTATATAAAGTCATGTTGCATGATATAAGCTCTCAGTTGTGAGAAATAAAGTCGAAATTGCGAGAAATAAAGTTGCAATTGTGAGAAATATAGTCTAAATTGTGAGAAAAAATTTCGGAATTATGAGAAATTAAGTTGCAAATGCAAGAAATATAGATGCAATTGTGAGAAATAAATTCACAATTGAAACAAAGAATTTATTTTTCACAATTTTAACTATTTATTGCAATAGCAAATTAATATATCTAAATTATGAGATATAATCTCACAATTAATTTCCATCACACAATTGCGAGAAATAAAGTCAAAATTGTGAGGTTTTATATACTGCATATCTCACAGTTGCAACGAATGAGATATAACTCACAGTTTCATTTATATCACTCAGTTGCGAGAAATAAGGTCAAAATTGCAACATTAAAGTCACAATTGCGAGATAAAAATGAAATTGAGGAAAATAGCAAGAAATAAAGAATAGCAAAAAAAAAAAAAAAAAAAGAAAAAAAAAGAATCGCAAAATTGCTGTGACAAGTGTGATACAAGAGGTAACAGCTGAAGTAGTTCATTTTGGGAGAAGTAAAGTTAACCACCTTTGGATAATACCTATTAGATCAGTAAAAAATTTATATTGTGACCAAATAGCCTGTATATGGCATGTGGTTTGAAGGGAGGTGTTGAAAAATAAGAGAACTTAGTAAAAAGTCAAGGAACTAGGGCAAGTTACATTTTTATCAAAGATTTGAAAAACAAACTTTTTATGTCTTTGAAACAACATGCACAGATTGATCTTTCTCAATAAGACAAGAATGGTGAATCAAGACACTAAAGTGTCAATTTTTATTTCATGTTGACTTAACCATTTTTCGAATATTACATGTATGTCGAAACTATGAAAGCATAGTTTTTTATTTATTTTTATTTTTTTGTGTATAGTGTGGTAGATACCAGTAAAACATGATTTCAGTTGACACATTTTAACTCTGAAGTTTGCTATTTTACATTATACTTTAAGTTACTTTTCAACTGCATTTTACTAGGGGTTTGTAGACTTTTCTGTACTTATATAAAGCACATTTACAGTGAAAACAATTCACCAGCGGTCACTGACTTTCCTCCTTTTTCCCCTCCTGGTTGCTTAGCAACCTCCTGGAACTGTTTCAGGAGCCACAAATGCCGGGAGTCGTGTGTATGTGTGTGATGCACTACCGTAGTCTGATGCACTACTGTAATTTTTGGTAATATACAGCAAACCATTGTATATTTTTGATCATTATTTTCCTACTTTACAACTCTTACTCTATATATTTACCTTATAGGTAAAGTGTGTAATTCCTGTGCCACTAGTGCCACCAAACGGCATTGCAAAAATACAATGTTTACAAACAGGTTTCCTGAGCACTCCCTGTTATACTTAATATAAGCAAAATATCCAATCTGAAATAATTTCTCTCAAATCTATGTAGACATTTCATATGGGTACTATTTCTGCAAGATGAATCAACTCTAAACACTGCAGTTAGAAAAAAATCCAAGATTGTATGACTCATTAAAAGCCTTTATTCTTTATGAAGTTCTTCTCTTTTTAGTATAATTGCTGATTTCGAGTGTCAAAAAAAAAAAAGAAGGAAAAAAAAGTAGAAAATATGAAGTGGCTTTACATTTAAATGTTTACTCTTTTTGAGTCACAATATATAATACAGTATAAAGCTTGAAGCATGACTGAACTCTGCTTTGTTTGACAGCGACTCTTTCAATATGCACAAGAGTTTCAAAACTACAAACCTTTAATCAAGGCTTGATGATCTCTGTATTCACATTTAGTCAGAAACTTGGATTGCTCTGCGGAAATGTATCCAAGGGGGCTGTTGTTGTCTGCTTGTCAACTGTCCTGCCAGCTTTTAAATTGACAGTGTATTACATTAGAAGGCCTATGAATCTTTGCAGTGGAAAAATAAATCTCAAATAATATATGCATAACTATTGATGTCTAAGACACTTTAGAAGATATGAGAGTGATGCTATTTCTAATTTAGGAAATTAACTGTTGGGCCTCATGTACACAAATAGGAGACAAAGGCAGGCCTACATATAGTCATAAAGCCAGACTGTGGCCTATACAAACACTCAAAGCCTGACAACAACAACCGCGGCAAAATCAAATAAAGGGAGTCCAAAACAGACTACAGATCCCACAAAGCCTTGCTCACTTTACACCTATGTGTGAAATTCTGAAGGATCAGACTCTCAACATCTATTGGATGAAACACACGACAGAACGCGTCCATCAACCATGACGTCATCAAGAGTATAAAAACTCCGGAGATCTTTCTGGGCGTTGCTTCCAGCGACAGTATGTGCCTCATCTAGATGCAGCCCTGCTGCTCCCAGGTGTAACCTCGTTGCCCAAGGAAGTAATGTACGTACCTGAACTTTGGCCATACAATCTCATCTCGCTGGATGAGCTGAGATTTCTCCGTGTTCCACTGAGTATGCCAACGGATCCGAAGGAGACTGCTGAGCAATCCCCGTCTCACCCATTTGCCTGCGGAAGTGAAGAAAGAAGACTTCTCTTCCCTCTTCAGCCGAGTCAACTTCGCTGATTTCCCACCGAAAATCAGCCACCGTACCGCCCACCGACAGAGCGAGGAAACAGCTTCCCATCATCACCCGAGCTTCGAGAAACCGAGTCGGAGTCAAATGATGGATGAACACACATTCTACCCACGTCCAAGTAAGAGGTTTACATCTGGGCAGAGATAGATTATTATAGTGTGTTATTCTTTTGGATCAAGGTTACTTGCTTGTACAGTTTACGGACCGCCGGGTCCGCTCATTGCTGCTAATAATACTCAAGGTTTTATTGATTGTTGATTTGAAGGATCAATAAGCTGATGTTAATTCTAATCAATGTTCTATTGATTTTAATAATTAATAATTATCTTTGATAATTAATATTCTATTGAATTTGATAATTTATGGTTATCTTTGATGATTGTTGATTTATAGGATTAAAAAGCTAATGTTGATTCTAATCAATGTCCTATTGATTTTAATAATTAATAATTATCTTTGATAATTATTAATTATTGCTAATAACCAAACCCGCTCCTGAACGAAGCGCCCAACAGAACCGTGACCTAAAACATTCACGTTAAACTTTAGCTATCCTTATTTGTGGGCGTTTTTGATTAAAATGGTTAAACAAACTATTAGAGGGCTATGTTCAGAATGGAATACTAGCATACTGAACACTGTGCAGTATATACTGTATACTGCCTACTATTTTTACACATTCTACAAAATTTAAAACAGTAGTAGGCTACATTGTTGTCACATGACCTCATTACAGTACATGATTAATTCAGTGTGAGTTTGGGGCAGGACAATCCGTTTGTTCAACCAGTGGAAGACTTTTCTGGAATCTGGATCTGGATCTTCTAATCATGCTAGGTTTTTAAGGTGAACATTTTATGGATTTTTTAATGAGTAAAACGTACCTCCCTGACCTAGAACTAACCAATAGTGTCCTAAACACAAATGAGAGGTGAACAAAACAGACATCCTTATGCTAAAATTAACATCTAAACCTAACCGATAGTGTACGAAAACAAAATACAAAATGAAAAATACATTTTATGAACCAAGCGAGTCATCTCGTGTCTCTTCTACAACACTTTTGTCTCACATGTCAGCTTGCATGCTTGACTGGTCTAAAACCGCATACTTCTGCATAAGTCTAATGTCCAGCAGTCCATTAAATAAGCTACCACGGAAGATAATCACATTGGAATAAGTGTGAAATTGTAGGTGAGTTTCTAATACATAGTTACAATTTATAGTTTTTCAAATAATGCATTGTAATAAAAGTGTTTCAATATCATAACATAACAGTGTGTGAGTAATAGTGTGAAAAATAGGTGTTTATAAATATATAAAAACATAAACAGCCAATGTAGTCATGATTTGTGTGAAAGTGAATAAAACAGTTGTTGTAGCACCTCTAATGTTCATTTCACCAGGAAATTGCAACGAAACTTAGAATTCGTCACGTACAAGTCAGTTTGCAAAAATTTAGTTATAGTAATGTTCATTCTATGACACCAGGCTGAGTCTGTTTAGTGATGCAGAAATTACACACTTTAAAAGCTTTTAACGGCTTTAAGAAAAAAACAGAAAAAACAAGTATACCTGGTTTAATCAAGGGGTCTCATTTGATGCATCCTCTTTAAGACCTATCTCGCTAATAACTTCAAAGATCTTTTGACTGCTGATCCTTTTTTTATGAATCATTCTGGACAACAACAGAGCCTCCAACACGGGAGGAAGTATAGGCTGCTTTTTGCGGGAGCAGTGATCTATGCTATTGCTCTGACAGGTTGGGTAATTACCTTTGTCTTCCATTGTCCAAGTTTGTTGCTGTTATCCATCTCCATTATGGCCTGGAAGTTGTAGTGGCCCTCCTCTTTGTTTAACAAATGAAATGCTTTTCCACCTGAGTGGGCTAGAGGAAAGAGCACATGCCTCAAGATGATGGAAAGGTTGCAGAAAAGAGCAGCAGGATGATGTAGATGAGAAGAACTTTGTTTGGAAGGGAAAATAAATAGTGGGCCTTCCTTAACATTAGGAATTTTGATGTGTTGGCTAATATTAATTTTCTCAGTAGTGGAAAAGCAGGCTTGCACATTTTCTTTTTTTAATATTTGAAGTAGATTAAACTTTAAGAGAAAAATCTGCCAGGAGACTCCATTAAATGGCTTGATATTTGCAGCTTTCTTTCCTGTGTTGATGGATTTCCTTTTGAAACAGGAAGTTGGAGGTGGGACAAAATTAAAGGGGTCTTTTTTTAATAGCCAATATCCCTTAGGATTAGTTTACATGACAGCCGTGAACCATGATTTGCTACTTGTTTTGATATGCAGTGGCAGGTGAAATTAGGGGGAGGGAACATTTATCCCAGTTAACTGTAACAGAATTCATTACAACTGTGGAAGTTGTAGCCAAGAAAACCGCGGATAGCAGGTATAGTTGGAAACAAGTCACGGGTATGTAAGTACTTTGAATTGGGTTAAACTGAAAAATAAGCTGTAATCAAACAATTGATGATCACTTGTGTTTGATGTTATTTTTTATATTATTATCTATATAATTTTTTTCAACATCTGAAGTACCTTATTTTGTTGTGGATGTCCCAATGTGGATACTAATTTTTCACTTTTCAGAGAGCTCAATAAAATATTCAAATTATATTTTGGTTGCATTTGAGTGGTAAAAAATTGTAATTCATTGAGTAAAATAGGCACATAATATTGGAATATCAATTGCAGGGCCCTGAATTGTATTGCGACAGACTTTGAAGTATCGGCAAATATCGGATCACAGGCCAAGAGAATCGATACAAGAGCGTATCATGATGAAACGTCTGATTTACACTCCTATTTAACACATGGGAATGACACACAGTGGTTGAAGTTAGGGGGCTTGGCATGGCACACCCCAACTTGTACAACTTTTCCTTTAAGTGATGCACTGTGATGCTTCAGTACACATAAAAACCATAAAGGAATAGTTCACTCAAAAATGAAAAATTGCTGATAATTTACTCACCCTCAGCCCATCCAAGATGTATCTGAGTTTCTTTCTTCATCAAAACAGAATTTAATTTTTTTAGGATTTCATTTCAGGCCTCCTCCTTCAAACAATGCAAGTGAATGTACTCCATTTTTTGATGGTCCAAAATGTATATTTAGGGTGCATCAATATAATCCACACAACTCCAGTCGACAAATAAAGTTCTTCTGAACCCAAACGATTGATTATTTTTTAGAAACAAAACTTATATAGTACTTTTAAAAAAACTTTTATGTAGAAAAATACTTATATACTTTTTAACTACAAATGTTCGCTTCTGTACATTTCTGTGACATGCACTCATGAGAGGGATGATGGAGGAGGAGGCAGTGAAGCGCGTCATTGTTTACAAGACAAACTTTCAAAACAATTTCAAAACAATATAAAATAAAATAAAATAAAAATAATTTCCAAATAATAATAAAACATCACTGCAGTACATAACCATCCTTTATTTCGGAGCAATGCCATTGCATTATCTACTTGTGCTTTTTCTTTAGCAGAACTATATAGGCTATATGACTGTCAGGAATTCAAGCCACGCAAGTTGTAGTTAGTGAAACCAAGTGCGAGAGCGTTTACTGAGATTTATAGGGTTTACACAGTGAGATCAGTAGTACAGGTGATATCACACAGAAGAGAAGCTTCACAAACGTATTTATGCAGGCAGTGATGAGCGAGTGAATTGAGTGCAGGTGCGGTGAATTAGAAATCAAGTGATGAGGAACAGAGCACTGAGGGAGGTGCAGAGCCCGAGGGAGGCGTGACAATGTCAAAGTTTTCACACATACCTGAGTTCGCTGGAAAAACAGCACGGGCACAGCCGATTAATTCAGATATCGACCCTTTGTTTCTTTCGATGGTCTGAAATCTTCAGGGGTAAAATGTTCACTGCACACCCTCCAATATTTTAGAGAATGTAGGGGTGTACTGATACCCAGGTTCAGCGCGATAAGCCAGAGCTTCAGTCGCTCATGATCATGTATAAGCAATCGATGAAAAGTTAATATTTTTCCCGCTGTGCATTTTCTTTGGGGTTTCTGAAGGTTGAAGCATCCAGGATACACACACCAAATGACCATTTTGAACAATACACTTATACAAATACAAATCTACAGCAAAGACAATTAAACGTTTGTACAGCGCTGCTCCTCTTGTAAACAATGATGCGCTTCCTGCCTCCTCCACGTGACGCGTGACTTTACCAATGAGCTTTCATCATCCCTCTCACGGGCGCGTGTCACAGAGATGTATGGAAGCGAACATTTGTAGTTAAAAAGTATATAAGTATTGTTTTGTTTCTAAAAATAATCAATCGTTTGGGTTCAGAAGAACTCTATATGTCGACTGGAGTTGTGTGGATTATTTTGATGCATCCTAAATATGTATTTTCGACCATCAAAATGGAGTACATTCACTTGTATTGTTTGAAGGAGGAAGCCTGAAATGAGCGAGTGCTTTGAGTGAGAAGGGAACAAAGTCCTCTTAGAAGGGAATGTATGAGGTAAAATTTAGGAGAATTATGATGTAGACAGAAAAGAAAATAGATTTTACAGGCATAGTTTTAGTCTAATACTTTATTTTAATTATATAATTATACATATTATATACTCTGCACCCATCTACTGAGGTACTTCAACTTGGGAATTAACATTACTTGTGTTTGAACATCATATTTATGGGCAAACTGGTGTTATTTTTTTTAGACATTTCCATTGAAGCAAAGAATTGTGGGTTATGAGTGCCCATGAAGGATACACCTCATGCATACTCCGAATTCCCGTGAAAGAAGGTCGCATTCGAAGGCTGCATTCAAAGTGTCCTACTCGCTTTTATGAAACGAGACAGCCTCGATGACGTATGCGGCCGAGAAACGCAACCTCCGGAGGACGCATCCTTCCAAACGAGAGACAGCCTGTGTGTCACAAAGACATAACCTCCACCCAGGCGGCAGATGCAGAGGTATTTTTATACTCTGTGGTTTTGTGAGGGAACAGCTGAGTATGTTAGGAGACTGGGGGTGGAATCTAGTGCATTCAAATGCCATGTCTGTTGCAATTGTGACAATTATGATTCATAATGTTGGCATTGTGTTTTCTCTCTCTCTCTCTCTCTCTCTCTCTCTCCCTCTCTCTCGTTGGCAGCACCACATCTAAATCCTCCCAGAAATCAACCAAACAGTGTTAATTGGCAGATTAAAGAGCCATTGCAAACAATGCCGTCTGTTTGATTTCTGTTCTACTCAAAAATAAAACAATCTATTCACTGAAGTGATTCTTTCATGTAAAGTACAAACTGTTGTCACCTGGGGAGTTTTTGACCTTCACTGCTTGAAAATGAAGTTTTAGAAGACAAAATGCTGCTGTACGTTTTGATGTTAGGTGCCAGAAACATGTAACAAGACATAGAATAGGTGGGAATTATCTTATTTTTAGGTGTACTTTGAAGCCGTTCCTTGGGTTTGTGTCATATTGTGCCACATATGTGTGCCTTATTAATTCAAGAGTACAAAAACTATGGTATCATGACCCAAGCAACAGGCACTCTAGCTTGTCTCAGCAAAGAAAATAAGATTTTTTTTTTTAAGTTCTTGCATCTTCTTGAAAAAAAAAAAAAAAAAAAAAAAAACTGTGAAAGATTTGAAATTTAATGAAAACAAAACAAAAAACATCTTAAATTTCATTCTGTTGCTCACTCAAAGCTATTGTTTGGATTTAGAAGATTTGTAATATAGTGCAAGTGTCAATAGACTACTTTTATGGACCTATTTGAAACCTGACGTTAAAACATTTGGTCTACTTTCATTGAATGGAAAACAGCAACAAAACAGATATTCTGAAAAAAAAAAAAAAAAAACTTGTGTCTTGCGGAAGACAGAAAATCATATGGATTTCCAACAATGAGTATAGATTAACAGAATTTATGACTAACAAATTAAACTCAGTCCAGCAGCAGTAGTGTAGTAGTGTCTGAAGAGGTGGCCATATGCCTACTCGTTCTGGCGGCAATACGTATCATCACTTATTTTAGGTGGGCATAGGCAAAATCTTAAGAAAGATAGGAGGGCATGTGCCGGGTTGGGGAGTAACGAAAAACATGTAATGGGAATAGGTATTTAAAATACAAACTGTATTCCACTGCAGTTACAATTTAAATCATTGGTATTTAGAATACAGTTACATTCAAAAAGTATTTTGATTACTGAAGAGATTACTTTGCATTTTATTGTCATTTGTTTCATTTAATATTTAGTCCTTTCAGATGGAAAAATTTATACATACAAATGATGCGATCCAAAGTGCATCTGAACAGCGGTGAAACACTTTCTTCTGATGCATTTCATTCATGAGCAGACAGATAAGTCTGGAGCAGAAGAAATAGAAATAAACCTTGTATAAATTGTCAGCTTTACACTAAGCTAAAATGCTATTTCTAGCCATTTTACATGCACGAAAATTCACGTTAGATCATAATTTCTTTTTTCTAGTAAGACCTTTGATATTAGGGCAAAAATCATAATCTTGATAATTTTTGTATTGTTTTCCTGTAGAAATATCAAAAAATCAATTTAATTTATATTGTTTTAGAAACAACACTGCATAAGATACTTTTTTTCAGAGAATGTATTTTTAACATGTGTATTTTGTCTTGCTGTACTGGCAGAGTTTTTATAGTCAAAACAAGTGAAAAAATCTACCAGTGCTGAAGAAGTAATCCAAAGTATTTAGAATACGTTACTGACCTTGAGTAATCTAATGGAATACGTTACAAATTACATTTTACAGCATGTATTTTGTAATCTGTAGTTGAATACATTTCAAAAGTAACCCTCCCAACCCTGGGCATATGGCGTATGCCTGCATATGCCCTTGACTACACTATTGCACTGATGTGACTGCCAGTGATTGGTAGAGCCAATTAAAAATGCACGGTCATTAGTGCATGAGACCGGGTGTGTCCCGGGCAATTAAAGTGTGATTAGTTAATTCACTGTCAATAGAACTCATTAACCTCTTTAGCCCAGTCAAAGCTGTCAAGCCATTCACCCCTGCTGGTAGATTCTGTAACTACACCATTTTACTGGCAATAACCTATACAGTATAATGTATATACAGTATTAGTGAAGTCTTAGACACATTATATTTTTTACAAAAAAACTTAAAACGGTTGTTTTATATATTCTGCTTTTAGTGTAAGAGTAAGAAACATCAATTTTAGATTTCAACATTCGCTATTTAATTAGAATAGAGTAAAAGAAGTACAAGGAGCCCTACAACAGATGGTATGACCCCCAAAAAGCCCCGATCTCACAATCATTGAGTCAGTCTGGGATTATATGAAGAGACAGAAGCAGTTGTGACAGCCGAAATAGATAGAAGACCTGTGGCAAGTTCTCCAAGAAGCTTGGAACATCCCATCTATCAACAACCAAGAAAAACTGTGTCCAGGTGTACCTTTATGAGAATTGGTGCTGTTTAGAAGGCAATGTTTTTGTTATGTTTACTGGATGATGTTAATTGATAAATGAAAACTATTTATTGAATTATTTTTGAAGACATCCTCACTATGTAACATTTTTCACTAGTGCCTGTTGAGCTTATAGGACTTGATAGTACAATCCCTTAGAATAATCAACGCTTTCTTTATATCTTGGGTGGGGGGTAGGTGTACTAACTTCATTGGGGTCATCAGGTGGGCACCCTCCTTCCTTGGTGTTTCGCTGATAAGCCCATGACACCTCCAAAGGGCTCAACAGCGACACCTGGCATCCCAGGTGCGCCCTCCTCCGCTTTTACCCCTCTTGGTCATTTTGCAGCCCAGTTGGGATCCTTTCATTTTAGCCATAGCCAGTTGCTGCTTCGCTCAGCAGCCTCTGACAGCGACCTGACGGCTTGTCGGAAAGCCTGCCCTCTGACTCCCAACCCCTTCAGCAGCCTAGTTGTTGATGATAGCTACAAAACCTCTGCAACCAACCTCTACGGGGAACAACTGGGTTCACCAACCCCATTGTACTGCCTTGACTGCTAGGTCTGAGTACTTCATCCTTTTACGTTCATACGCTTCACCAACTGCAGCTTCCCATGTCACAGTTAGTTCCATGATGAACAGGAACTTTTGCGAGGTTGACCACAAGATCAGGTCCGGCCTGAGATTAGTTGTAATTAACTCAGGTGGAAAGATGAGCTTCTGATCTAGATCAGCCTGCATTTTCCAGTCCCGGGCAGCCTCCAGCAGGGTTGATTCCCTTCTCGCAGTTGGCTTCACTGGAAGTTTTCCTGCTCTTATGAAGGTGGTGGTTTTTGAGAATTTAGGTATTGGGGGAGAGAGGGCATTGATAGTAGTTCTCCTTCCCTCCAGGGTAATCGGCAGTTGTCTCAGACTGGGAAAGACTGGTTTTACAGCCGACGAGGATGTGCCTTAGCGTTGCTGGGCTTTGACAGAGAGGACATGATGGATCTTCTCCAACCGACCGGTTTAGATTCTTGGGTGTGGGAAGGACATCGTAGGTGGCTCTTATGATGAAACTAAGTCCAGATTCTCAGGTGAGCTTACGATGCTCCAGGTTTTCCCAGATAGTCCATTGGCCCTGTTTGGACTGTGAATTTGCATTTATGCATCTCTCTGCCTCCTCCTGCTGCCGGACCTCAGCTACTACCAGCTTTCTTCTCTGGGTGGTTGTCGCCTTGTGCCATATGGATCTTCTTGCCCTGAGTCCAAAACCCCCTCTTCCCTGCTGCACCTGTCCAACGATATCTCTATGCCTGAGAGCAGATTTTGCTTGCTGTACGGCCCCAGACAGGGTCCACTTCCTCCCAGTTGCTAGTCTGGGAGCCGCCGCTTGTATCATAGCATCTTGAAACTCGGTCAGGGTCATGTCCAGCCTCACTTTGGTGCATTTGTACTCTTCAGTGAGGCTAGAAACAGGCAGTTCCAGAGCACCGTTCCCATACAAGACGATATTGCTGAGGCAATGCGGGAGTTCAAGCCACTTCTTGATGTACGAACTGACTGTCCTCTCCAGCTTCTCGACTTTGGTAATGGGGACCTCGTAGACTGTTAGAGGCCACATCAGACGGGGCAGCAATCCGAACTGCAGACACCACAGTTTCAACTTACCAGAAAGCAAGGTCTTGTCTATGCTAACAAGGCCTTTGATAGTTTCTTCCCTCAGTTGGTCACTCTGGTCTGAGTCCTTGAGGCTTGCGTTGTACCATCGCCCTAAGCTCTTGACTGGCATCTCCAATACTGTCGGGATGGTTGTTTCATCGATGTGGAATCACTGGTCTACGAGTTCCTCCGACGATGGATATGCTTCTAGACTTGATGGGTTTGAACTTCATCCGTGCCCACGTTATGTTGGCAAGAAGCTTTCCAGTAGATGTTTGGTACATGCGATGGTTGAGGTCAGGGTGGTCATGTCATCCATTTAGGCACACATAGGAGGTAGTCGCTGTCCAGACTGCAGACGTTCTTCTCCTATGACCCATTTGGAGGCTCAGATGATCAATTCCATGGCCATGGTAAGGCTAGAGGGGAGATGGTGCACCCTGCCATTATTCCCACTTCCAATAATTGCCATGATGTTGTGTCCTCTGTTGTAGTGATGCAGAATTGCAGATCTTTGAAGTAGTTTCTGACCAGGTGTGTGATGGTCATTGGCACATGAAATAACTCAAAAGCTGTCCAGAGAAGAGAATGGGGAACAGATCCAAAAGCATTAGCGAGGTCCAGGAATAAGATGTGCAGATCTCTTCCTTCCCTCTTTGCTGTCTGGATTTGATGCCATATCATGCTTGTATGTTCTAAGCAACCCGAAAAGCCTGGAATACCAGCTCTCTGTATCGACGTGTCAACCAAATTGTTCTTTTTCAGGTATGTTGTCATCCTTTGAGCAACAGTGCTAAAGAATATCTTCCCTTCAACATTCAAAAGGCTGATTTGTTGAAATTGGTTGATGTTCGAAGCATCCTTTTCCTTGAGAATTAACACTCCCCTGCTCTTCGCCATGCTTTTGGGATGATTTGCTTCTTCCATGCCACCTTCATTTGCCTCCACAGGAACCGTAGGACATCTGGAGCATCCTTGTACAGCTGGTATGGAACTTCGTTTGGCCCGGGAGCTGAAGCTGCCCTTGCCTTTCTCACAGTTTTCTCGACCACGCTCCACCTTGGCGGGCTGTCATCCAACTGATGCTCTGGCTGAGGAATCAGTGGCATGTCTAGAGGTATCACCCTCTGCTCATATCTCTGGTTTTCTGTGTATATTTCTTTCAGGTGGTCCTCCAGCTCCTTCTGTGGCACCTTAAGTGATCCGCTCTTTTCCTTTGAGAAGAGACCTTTCACAAATCTGAAGGGATCTTTGTAGAAGGATGTTCTTGCCCTCTCCTCCTTCTTGCGTTGAGTTATGATGTTTTCTGCTCTCCTCAGTGTTCCCAGGCGTTCCTTTAGGCCTGCTTGCAGGAGGTTTATGCCAGATCTCTCCTCCAATGAGGATTTCTTCCACTGTTTCCTCAAGCCCCTTCTCTCTTTGTCAAGGCGCTCTATTTCTTGCTGCCTTCTGGACTTGGGAGTGGTTGTTCTTTTCTTCTTTCCTCTCTCTTTTGTTCCAAACCTTTCTGCCCCGTATGAGTAGATCAGATCGCTCATTTTCTCCAGCTAAAACAATTGCATGGTATTGTGTGTGTAATATATATATACAAGGTTATCCTGGAAGAAAACTTGCTTTCTTCTGCTCTAATATTGTTCCCCAACTCTGAGGATTGTTTTTCCAGCAGGACAATGCTCCATGCCACACAGCCAGGTCAATCAAGGTGTGGATGGAGGACCACTGGATCAAGACCCTGTCATTGCCAGCCCAATCTCCAGACCTGAGCCCCATTAAAAACCTCTGGAATGTGATCAAGAGGAAGATGGCCACAAGCATTCAAACAAAGCCGAGCTGCTTGAATTTTTGCACCAGGAGTGGCATAATGTCACCCAACAGCAGTGTGAATGATGGAAGGGAGCATGCCAAGACGCATGAAAGCTGTGATTGAAAATCAGGGTTGTTCCACCAAATATTGATTTTTGAACTCTTCCTAATTAATCTTCAACATTAGTATTTTGTTGTTTAAAAATGAATATGAACTAGTTTTCTTTGCATTATTTGAGGTCTGAAAACACAGCATCTTTTTTGTTATTTTGACCAGTTGTAATTTTCTGCAAATAAATGCTGTATATATATATATATATATATATATATATATATATATACACACACACATACACACACTGGCGGCTAAAAGTTTGGAATAATGTACAGATTTTTCTCTTATGGAAAGAAACTGGTAGTTTTATTCACCAAAGTGGCATTCAACTGATAACAATGTGTAGTCAGGACATTAACAACATGAAAAATTACTATTACAATTTGAAAAAAAAAAAATTCAGAACTTCTTAAACTACTTCAAAGTTTTCTCATCAAAAAATCCTCCACATGCATCATCAGCTTTGCAGATCCTTGGCATTCTAGCTGTCAGTTTGTCCAGATACTCAGGTGACATTTCACCCCACGCTTCCTGTAGCACTTGCCATAGATGTGGCTGTCTTGTCAGGCACTTCTCACGCACCTTACAGTCTAACTGATCCCACAAAAGCTCAATGGGTTTAAGATCCATAACACTCTTTTCCAATTATCTGTTGTCCAATATCTGATTCTTTGCCCACTCTAACATTGTATTTTTTTTTTTGTATTTGTTTCAAAAGTAGCTTTTTCTTTGCAATTCTTTCCATAAGGCCTGTACCCCTGAGTCTTCTCTTTACTGTTGTACATGAAACTGATGTTGAGTGGGATGAATTCAATGAAGCTGTCAGCTGAGGACATGTGAGGCATCTATTTCTCAAACTAGAGACTCTGATGTAATATCCTCTTGTTTAGTTGTACATCTGGCCTTCCACATCTCTTTCTGTCCTTGTTAGAGCCAGTTGTCCTTTGTCTTTGAAGATTGTAGTGTACACCTTTGTGTGCAATCTTCAGTTCTTTGGCAATTGCAAGCATTATATAGCCTTCATTCTTCAAAACAATGATTGACTGACGAGTTTCTAGAGAAAGCTGTTTCTTTTTTGCCATTTTTGACCTAAAATTTACCTTAAGACATGCCAGTCTATTGCATACTTTGGCAACTCAAAAACAAACACAAAGACAATGTTAAGCTTCATTTAACGAACCAAATAGCTTTCAACTGTGTTTGATAAATTAGCAATTTAGCATGATTACTCAAGGATAAGATGTTGGGGTGATGGCTGCTGGAAATGGGGACTGTCTAGATTTGATCAAAAATTACTTTTTTTTAAATAGTGATGGTGCTGTTTTTTTATATCAGTAATGTCCTGACTATACTTTGTGATCAGTTGAATGCCACTTTGGTGAATTAAAGTATCATTTTCCTTCCGAAACAGCAAAATCTGTACATTATTCCAAACTTTTGGCCGGCAGTGTGTAATATATATATATATATAAAAATTTACATTTATAAAAAATGTATGAATTTGAAGGAGTTGTTGCGCTCAAACTAATCAAAATATTTTGGCTTCAGGTGCATAGAGCCAAAAAGAGTGAATCAAAAATTGCTAATCGCACACTGAATTGCAAAACAGACTAAAAAGGGTCTAGCAAAAAGATATAACTTTATTAAATTTGCATCCTAAAAAATGTGCAAAGTGAGTTAAAATCCAGAACAACAAAGGGAGCAGACATTTCAGCATAATGCTTTCTTCAATGCTCATGTTGTAAAAGACAATCACCCATTTTAACAAGTCTTCATTGAAAATTGCAACCAGCTGGGCCTAATGAGTTAACAAGGATAGAACCTAAATAGACAAAACATTTACCTAAGTGGAATCTAGAATCAACAGGGTCCGAGGGTGCAGACACAAAACAGAATCACAATACAAAATCACCACGGTAACAAAATGACATTAAATAAAAAATAAAATAAATAAAATAAATATAAAAAAAACACATAAAAAACAGGAAAGATCATGTTCTTCATTCATACCACTTGGAGCTAAAGATTTAAGTACAAAAATCCAAAAAGCCTCCCTCTGTAACAATTTCTTATCTCTGTCTCCACCACTCCTATGAGGTAAAATCCTCTCGATGCCCAGGAATTTCAAATCTGACAACGAATGTTTAGCCAAATTAAAATGACGAAAAATTGGAGATGTGTCATCTTGTCTTCTAATAGCACTCATATGTTCAATAATTCTTGTGTGTAATGCATGATTATTTTTGCCTACATATAGCAAAGGACATGGACAAATGATTATATAAATTATATATGTATTTCAACATGTAATCAGTTGTCTGATTTTGTAATTTCTCAATGTATGAGGATGTGTGAACGAACTGCATTTAACATTTTGAGAACAAGATGTACAGTTGTTACAAGGAAAATTACCCTGGGCATCAACAAGGGTGGTCGGAGGAGAGATATGAGTGTCTGCATGAACAAGTTTATCCCACAAATTGGAGCTCCTAGAAAACACACAAAGTGGTGGATCATTAAATACATTCATTAACTGATCAAGCGGTGAGAGCGAAACCGATTTTTTTATCAGATCAGACAAGCGACACAGACAATTACTCAAGAACTGTTTGCCAATATCCACTACGCTGAAGAGAACCCATGGGGGGGGGGGGCAAGGTGGCAAGAAGAGCAATGCCAAGAGGAGGGACACGACAGTATATTCGGAAAAGGGGGACTCGTCTAAGGACATTTTGATCTTCAACCTCACAGGTCAGGAATTACAACCACAAGAAATAAGCCTTTTAAACAAAGGCCTAAGTTTTGTTCCAACTAAAGCGACTGATCCTTTTGTCACAAAAGTTGAACTGTTTAAATTATTTCAGACTCTCAAACTTAAGTGTTTTTTTTAAATGTTCCAAAGTCGATCAAGTAATTTCTGACTCTTATAGTGGGCGGGATAAATTCAAGCCCAAAAGTACCTTTTGTCCATTGATAGTTAATTCATCCATTGACACTTATTGTAGACTAGTTGAAAGAGATGTCAATAGTTTGTCTGAACAGGCACCTTCACTACAAAGTAAGACATCCAATCTGACATGCTGAAAAAGAGGCTCTTGACAAATTGTGTAAAGATAAAGACATTGCAGTCAAACCTGCAGATAAAGGAGGCGGTTTGGTTATAATGTCTCGTAACCTCTATAATCAGGAGGTCTTCCGTCAATTGGAAAACACCACGTATTATCAATTGTTACAATCTGACCCGACGGCACAATTTCAAAGAGAGGTGGATATTTTTCTTCAAGAAGCACACTCGGATATGTTAATTTCTGATAAAGAATTACAATACTTGACCAACCGCTCTCCAAGTAGGCCTGTCTTATGTATTCTACCCAAAGTGCAAAAGAGTCTGGTTAATCCCCCTGGTAGACCTATAGTAGCAGGCAACAATAGTCTTAATAACACTCTCTAATTTTGTCGATTTTATTCTTAAACCTTTAGTTACATCTCTTCCCAGCTATTTGAGAGACACAACAGATTTTCTAGTGTCTCTCCACTATTAACAATGTAGAACATGATATGATACTAGCCATGATGGATGTAACGTCCTTATATACCAATATTCCTCATAGTGAGGGTCTACTGGCCCTTAAATATTTTCTTGACCAACGGATAGATGAGGACTATCTTTCATCCAAGTTCATCATTGATATGGCCAAATTGATACCCACCAAGAACTACTATTTATCTGAGAACAAATATTATTTGCAGATTGAGGGTACAGCCATGGGTGCTACCATGGTTCCAGATTATGCTAATTCATATTTGGGTTATTTGGAGGACCATTATATCTTCAAGAACAACCCTTTTGCTGAAAATATTATTTTAAGCGATATATTGACGATTGTTTTGTTATTTACAAAGGCTCAGAAAAGGATTTTGAAGCATTTGCCTTATACATCAATTGTTTAAGATCCTCAATTAAGTTTACACATTAGGTTACTGCTACCAGTGTCAACTTTTTGGATTGCTGTTTCTCGATTTTGAATGGACAAATTGTCTCTTCACATTATAGAAAAGACAGATAAAAACAGTCATTTACATGCTAAGAGTGCCTATCCCACCTCTCTTAAACGTGATTTGGCCTATAGTCAGTTTAAAAGACTTTATCGAATCTTTTCGAGAAAAGAAGATTTTGAGAGTAAAGCTCAGATCTTATATGGTGACTTTAAATCACGAGGATATCCTAATGAATGGTTCGACACCTCACTCCAGAATGTTCGTGACTAAGGTGAACAGGGGACCAATTATGTAACTGGAAAGAGCAGAAACAGAAACAAGAATTTCTCATGTGTCTTTAAATCTACTTTTAGGGGCCGTTTACACGACAATGTTTTCAACTAAAAATGGAAAACGATGATGTCATGCACGCGTATTATGTGTTCAGCATATAGGCGTGCACGCGAGTACTTCAAAACAATGCGCAAGACATTCAAAACTACAATGGCGGACTACAGGACTGTGTTTGTGCTGCTCTAGATTGAGTTTATTGACGCTTCTCCAGCAAAGTGTAGATTTACTGCATCACTACTATGAGCAGCGATCGCCATCTTCATTGTTTGTATTCACCGCTCTGTGGAAGAATGCTTATGTGCGCAGGCGCATAGTGTTTCTTTACAAAGTGACATCGCCAACTACTGGCCTGGCATGCATAATACAGCCTTTTTAGTCGTTTTCGTGGATCCGTGTGAACCGGGATCGTTTTGACAACATTGTCTTCTGTACGCGAAACTTTTCAAAAACGCAAAGGAAACGTACCCTTATTCTTTTGAGTGATGATGTCAAAAAGATCATCAATAGTCATTGGCACATCATTCGAAGTGATTTTCAGTTAATGAATGTATTTAATGATCCACAACTTTGTGTGTTTTCTAGGAGCTCCAATTTGCGGGATAAACTTGTTAATGCAGATACTTATCTCTCCCCTCCGACTACCCTTGTTGATGCCCAGGGTAATTTACCACACCTTAAGACATCGTTCAGGGTTTGATCTCAAGACATTTTCTGGTTTTCGTCCCTAAAACGCTCTTGTGAGTGGAACTACTTTCTTCCGCCACATATTCAGCGTCTTGCTTTAATACATTCGGAGCCTTCGTTGCTAATTCGAAAACGTCACGTTAGAACTATCAACGGAGGCTTGTGCTGCTTTACTCGAGGACTTACTGGAGTAACAAGTTAATGCATTTGTGCGTGTGTGTGAGAGAGTTTGCATTTGAGGGATCGAAAGAGAGAAACTCAGAAAATGAGAGAGATAGCTTCTGGGATTACCTGTTTTGTTGCAGCTCTCGTCAGAAGTAACATCGCTTCCAAATCGGCATATTCCCATTATAAACCTTAACAACATTTTTCATCCCCACTGAGATGCAGGAGTGCACTGACATGACGACTCTGTTTTTCTTTCTCTCATGAGTATGTATGGGCCTTAAGTGTGTGCGGTACGCGTATAATGTGTGTCCACGAGTGTGGGAGTGTGTGTGTGTGTGTGTGTGTGTGTGTGTGTGTGTGTGTGTTAGACGGGGAGTGCGAGGGTTTTTACCACAGATATCTCAGATCATATAGAAACTGTTGTATTGGTGTATCTTGCTCTGATACAGCTCAAGCCTTCATTGCTAATTCGAAAACGTCATGTTAGAACCAGCAATGGAGGATGCGCTGCTTCCCCCCCTCTCGCTGTGTGTGTGTGTTTGTGTGTAAGTGAAACGGGAGGGGGGGCTTTCCACTACAGTTATGTGAGGCTGATTAGGGCGAAATATATTGAAACATTAAAAGTTGTTTCGGATAATAGAAATTGTTGTATTGATCAAGTCGTGGAGGTGCGGCTCTATTTGTCGGTTGCGTGTGTGTGTGTGTGTGTGAGCGTGTGAAAGTGCGGGGGAGACTAGGGAGTGTGAGGGCTCTTTTTAACCGAAATTGAAATATATGTTGGATATTTTAGACATTGTTTGACATTCTTAACCGATTTACTTTAACCAATGACTTTGTTTATATGGTTATTTTGTTTTGATAGCCTGTAGGGCTCTTTGAAATAACTGAAATAATTTGGCGAAGTGATATGGAACCGTTATGTGGACCTGGAACTACTTTATAGCCGTGCGTTTACTTGAAATATATTTGCACACCTTAGAACGTCCGTGAACCAATCAGAATCAAGCATTCAACAGACCAGTGGTATAATTATTTATTTATTTAATGTAATTTTGTTACAGTGGTGATTTTGTATTGTGATTCTGTTTTGAGTCTGCACCCTTGGACCCTGCTGATTCTAGATTCCACTTAGGTAAATTTTTTGTCTATTTAGGTTCTATCCTTTTTAACTCATTAGGCCCAGCTGGTTGCAATTTTCAATGAAGACTTGTTAAAATGGGTGAACGTCTTTTACAACATGAGCATCGAAGAAAGCAATGTGATGAAACGTCTGCTCACTTTGTTGGTCTGGCTTTTAGCTCACTTTGCAAATTTTTTAGGATGCAAATTTTATAAAGTTATATCTTTTTGCTAGACCCTTTTTAGTCTGTTTTGCAATTCAGTGTGCGGTTAGCAACTTTTGATTTTTAATCCAAAAATTTATGAAACCATCATACATTTCACAAATATTACATTTCTACAAACTTGATACATGTATGTTAAACTAGATTTATCATTTTTATCATCTCGGACAAGGACATGATAGGACATAATTTTTGTGCATTCTAAAGTGATGTCACATGAAAAATTGTCCTGAACTGGGTACCCATGAAGCAAAAATGCCAGCAAGCAGATTGTAAACATACGGGCCGTCATGCGGCAGCTAAGAAACTGCCATAAAGATGAATAGGAATGCTAAAGGATAGTTCCCTCCATGTATTACAAACCTCCTTGCTTTAAATTGATTTGGGTTTGAATGATTACAGAAGTTTACTGATATGCCAGAGAGAGAGAGAGAGAAAATAAATCATGTGTTTGTAATAATTACGGCAGTTGGATTAACACTCAGGTCAACAACACTTATCAGTCTAGAAAAATGATTAACCATATCCAGATAATTGGACAACAGTTATTTTAAGGTTTCCAGTACATGAATAGGCCCATCTCATACATATAGGCCCATAGACTAACATAATGTATGGCTCATTATCACCATCTATAAGTGTAGGATGCCCACAAAACTTACTTTCTTCCAGGAAACACAATAGGGGAAATTTTGTGGTTGTTCTTTTTAACCAATACCATTGAACCGTATCTCTAATTTGCTCTAGTATTCTGAAATGCTGAATTCAGAAGTGACGATTTTGTTTCCTTTAACGCATGGGATGGAATTACTGCAGTATTTGCTGAATAGTTTGACATAATGATTTTACCAATTTAAATTATCAACTTGAAGGGAAACCCTGCAACTGTTATTTAATGTAATTTTGTTACAGTGGTGATTTTGTCATGACATTTAATGTATTTTAAACTAGCTACTTCTTATGTAAATGTTATTGCTTTAAAAAAAAAAGTAATTGAACACCAATTTGTACCCTATTTTCATAAGGCCATCTAGTTCAGAGAAGCGCCAGGAGTTACACTCGGAGAGGAGTCTGCTAATTAACCAAATAGGGTGAAAAAAAATATATAAATAGAGTTAACAAATAAGGCTGAACTTGAGGAAACCTTTTCTCAATGACCATTAATATGAATGATGTTAAAAATCTTGACTAATAACTGAAAGGTTGTAGGTTCAAAGCCCATAAGATGCAATCCATGAGTTATCAACATTGTGCCTTTGAGTAAGGTACCTCAAATTTCTCCAGGGAGATTGTTCTTGTATTAAATGAACTGTGAGTTGCTTTGGTTTAAGGGATAGTTCACCCATTTTAAAAAAAAAAAAAAAAAAAAAAAAAATATTAATAATTAAATACATTTAAAAATAAAACAGAAATAAACATTTTAAAACATTTAATAAATAAATAAATAAATAATCCCCTTCAGGTTTGTGCATTTCTGTACGATATTAATTTACTTTTGATTTTCAAAACTTAATTTACTGTTTAAAAGTACGTTTACTGTTTAAAAATAATAATATTCTCTAATATTTTTGCAGAAAAAAATATTAAATATTATTAAGTAAATAAATACATTGTAAATTAAATAGTAAAATAGTAATAATCTTAATGCAAACAAAAACATAATTTTTATATATAATATTATATGTTATAGTTAACATTTCAAAAGTTTCAATATTATTGACACAAATTTACATATACATTTATGCATTTGGCAGATGCTTTTATCCAAAGTGACTTACAGTGCACTTATTATAGGGACAATCCCTCTGGAGCAACCTGGATTTAAGTGTCTTTCTCAAGGACACAATGGTGGTGGCTGTGGGGATCAAACTAAATGGGCCACTAAATTAACTATTATTAAATTAAATTGTTAACAGTTTAGGTATTAAATGATGCTAAGTTTCCTGTAGTTCATTGGCTGTTTAAGGAATTGTTCACTCAAAAATGAATACATGTACTGTATAATATAATGTAATACACACACACACACACACACACAAAAACTGTCATTTTTTCATTTTATTTTTTTACATTTAGTCAATGTTAATTATGACGGTATTTTTGGAGCAAAACAACTGAGCGCCTATGACAGTGGAATTTGTAGTTGTAGAGATTAGCCACACATGTGTATCAGTAAATTTGAAGTCACAGAGAAAAATGTTTTAAGAGTTGCAAACTTTTTTTTCTCTTTCCCACAAACACAACAGTTACACCTCAAATTCTTCATTGCAGGTGCACAAATCCTATTCTATGAATCACAAATTAAGAAACTCATATGCTCACATTTTTGCTACAGTTGCTGCAGTGAATATGGTGCAAAACACATTCACACACCCGCATCAAAAAATGTAATGTGAAGTCATGGACAAATTTTGCTCATCCGCAAATCAGTATGTGAATTCATCTAATGAGAGTTGTACACTTGTAGAATATTTTCTCACAAATAATTTTTTTTTTTCTTGGATATTTTTGTAGCACAAACACAAGTACATAACTACAACTGCTTGAATCTGCTGCTACGAGTCTCAAACACTGTGTTTCGCTTGCAAATGACAAGTTTCGCGTACTCTCCCTTTTGCACCACATATCTATGTAAAATATGGAGCAAAAGTGATTTGTGCATCTGTAGAGGCAGCGGCGGGCAATTCAGAGAATTTTGGCCTATCAGAAGAGCTAGTTTGGGTGCCTATCCATTGGCGGAAATTAGTGATCGAACGAGTAGGAAAAAAAAATTCCATGAGCATCTTCCTGAGTTGGCAGTGGCAAATACCAATAAAGGTATGTTTTTTCTTTCTTTTTCTGAATTCACTCACCATTATACATTTGTTTATAGTTTAAATATGCGCGCTAGTCAGCTACGTTGGTAATCAGTGTTTCTTAGTAAGGTTATCCTTTCTTGTTTCACGAAAGGTAAGCTAACACTAGACTACCTGCACTGTTAAGTTTGCTATTCAGTCGTCTCATATTAAATGATACCCTCATATTAAACGATTTATTCCTTATATTCTCTTTTGCTTTACCTTCAAGAAAAATGACAGAACAGGGTGGGTCTTCGCAGGTGAGTATTATATCATAAGTATGCACCTAATGTAAGATTACCCTTTTGAGAATTTACCATGGTCAGAAAACCTGGTCAGTTTTTTTTTTTTTTTTTATAGGAATACCATAGTAAAGGGATGTCAGAGTCTGCAATACAGTAAGCAATTTCCCAGTAATTATTAGTCTCATAGGGAAGCAGTCCCGAAATTGGAAGCTGCAGTGAGTCACAGAGTGGGTTAATTAACATTTTTAAACATATGTGTAATGTGGATCACACATGGACTATAATAATTTATTAGTTTTGCATAAAACAAACCTGAAAATAAAATACCGGAATTCTATTTGTTATAGTCATGGCACAGAGAAACAATGATAAATATGACCTAACATTATCGCTTAAATACTAAACTCTAGCTTAGTTTTGTGAGGAAGCACCTGTTTCCAAGTGATTAAGCCTCTGTTGCAGGTCAGCAGACGTGATTTAGTGGGACACTGCAGGGCACATGGGAGTGAGATAACTTTCTATTCTTAGACTATGTAAATATTGATTTTATATTATATGGAACACCTATTTGCAGTGATGTTGGATGAAAAACATGCTTTAAATCGCCTGTAGGCTTTACAAAATGTTAATTAACCCGCTCTGTGACTCACTGCAGCTTCCATTTTCAGGAATCACTTTTGCTATGTGGTGCAAAAGGGAGAGTGCGCAAAATGTGTCATTTGCAAGCGAAAAACAGTGTTTGAGACTTGTAGCAGCAGATTCAAGCAGTTGTAGTTATGTACTTGTGTTTTGCTAGAAAAATATCCAAGAACTATTATTATTTATTTATTGATTTTTTTTTGAAAAATTTTTTTAGAAAATATTCTACAAGTGTGCAACTCTCACTGGATGAATTCACATACTGATTTGCGGATGAGCAAAATTTGTCCGTGACCACATTTTTTGATGTGGGTGTGTGAATGTGTTTTGCACCATATTCACTGCAGCAACTGTAGCAAAAATGTGAGCGTATCAGTTTCTTAATTTGTGATTCGTAGAATAGGATTTGTACAACTGCAATGAAGAATTTGAGAAGCTGTAACAGTTGTGTTGTGTTTGTGGGAGAGAAAAAAAAAAATCTACAAGTTTGCAACTCTTAAAACATTTTTCTCTGTGACTTCAAATTTACTGATACACATGTGTGGCTAATCTCTACAACTACAAATTCCACTGTCACAGGCGCTCAGTTGTTTTGCTCCAAAAATACCTTCATAGTTAATGATGTCAAACCTTGTGCAATGCATCGGGGAACCATTTTTGGATATGCATTCTCAATAAATTTCAGACTTTTGATGGAGGGGAAGATTATTAGTAAATAATAATTTCATTTTATGTTTGTTTCTCACACTAAGCTGTTAGATAGCTTCACTATACTTGAAAATAGCACAAGTGCAGTATGGACTTAATTTATTGGAGCTTGACCACTGTGGTCAATATTTACTGTTGTTGAACAGAGCTGCAGAAGGATTCTTCAAAATGTATCCTTTAGTGTTTCATGGGAAAATTACAGCATACAGGTTTGGAATGACATGCCGGTAAGTAAATGTGGCAGAATTTTAAATTTTGGGTGATCTAACCCTTTAATGTGAGGTTAAAAGTGTCTATTAAATTATTACTTGCTTACTCAAATCTAATGGCTTTTATTTATTTTGCAGTGACTGTTAACATAGACTGTAATAACGGCTGACATTATAGCATGGTCACACCTTTGTAAAAAAAAATGTAAAATACACTGTTTGGATCTTGCTTTTTTCAGGTATGTGTGGAAAAATTTTGATGAAATAAAAATGATATCCCACAGGAAAATAATTTTCATTAAATTGTCCATGGGGGTGGTTGAAATTGGCAGGTAATGATGGGGACATTACAGTTTGTATCAATCAGTACTGGGAACAGGCTGGAAAAATAAAAGAGCTGTACAGCAACAGTGTTAGCCCAAAAAACCCATGAGCCACATTGATTGGATGGGAAAAGGCAGAACTCTTTGAACTAGACTGAAATCACAAAATACACTATTCCAGAAAGGACCAGAGACCTATAATAAGACTTTCACAGCACCAGTTCCATTCCGGTTGAGTGGTTACACCTTAAAAGCACAATGCAGGTCAGAAAAGTTTCGTAATAAGGCAAAAGCTGGAAAGAAGGCATTATGACCTGACTGTAGCTGCAGACAGGGTGTATGTGTGTTTGTGTGTCTTTGGTTAGAGTAAAAGTGGGCTTGTGGTGTTTGTGCGTGCCCTGAAGGTCAGAGACTGGAACCTGATGAAGGGGTCTTGATGTTGAAGGGCAGTAAACCGAACCCCTGTAGTGTGTGTGTATGTGTGTGTACTCATAGCAGTGGAGCAGGTGCATTTATGCCCTTTGAATGGTGGACATGGTGAGATGCATATGGTGTGTTCTGGATACATGTCTCTCACCAGGATACTGCCCTGAGGCTTTCCAAGGGTCAACCAGTAGTGAATGCAACAACAAACAAAATAAATATTTCTAAACACTTTTAAAGAACAAGAATAGTAAATATTAATAAATTAAATACTAATCATCAGTAGAGAACAAAATTAATTCTATAATTATGTTTCACAACCTCAGTCTGACAGCCCTCTCCTTTCTGTTGTCTGTTAATGTGTTTGTGTCTGTCTTGTGTGTGAGCGCATGGCTCTGTTTTGTTTTCTGTCTGCCATGCGCTCTCCTAATCCTGCCTGCTTTTTTTCTGCCTGCCACGCCTCCTCGGTTAGTCCTCGTCATATTGATTGTCTCCACCTGTCCCTCATATATTTGGTTCTATATATTGTGCTCTCTTTCCTCTTGTGTTTGTTGAATCGTTTTGTGAGATTTGTCAGTATGTTCGTCTGTTCCAGTTCCAGTCCTGTTTCTGGTCGGTCCTAGATATTGTATAATATTCTCGTTTATATTTTGATTGTTTCCTCTCCCTCATGATTTGTTTCTGTTGTTTAATAAAAGTATTTTATTTTCACTCATTCCTGCACTTGGTTCCCTCTTCTTGCTTGTGTACCATGACAGAATGATTTAACCACAAATGGACCCAGCAGGAATTAGTTATTATTTTATTTTTTTATATTCTGAGTCTCCGGTTCACCAAAGAGCTGCTAAAGTTGAAAAGCTCTTTGGTCTCCATCAGGGGGACCAGCCGGTGAGGGAGTATTTGCTGGAATTTCTAGCGTTGGCCTCGGGTTTGGGTTTCAACCAGGAATGCTTCATTGATTTCTTTGTGGCTGGCCTGGTTGAGCCCTTAAAGTCTTGTATTCCTGTTGGGGGTGAAGAGGGGTGTCTATCCGAGACCATAAAATTGGCTTTAAAATTGGATTCTTTTATCTCAGCCTGTGTCTCAGAGGGCTCTCCCTCTTCATCCCAGCCCGAGGACAGCGATGCCCCCTCACCGACAGTGATTGCTGCAGTCCCTCTTCCCATCACTCACAGGAGGAGGAGGAGGAAGAGACGGAGCTCCACCCCTGAGTCCGTTCTCCAGTCGCTGCCAGTGTTCTCGGCCATGGAGGCTGTTCCCCAGTCGCTGCCAGTGTTCCCAGCCACGGAGGTCATTCCCCAGTCTCTGCCAGCAGTGCTTCCAACCATCCAGAGGAGGAGAAGAAGGCCAAGTAAGGCGCCCGAGCCCCAATCACTGCCAGTGTTCCCAGCCACAGAGGCCGTTCCCCAGCCACTGCCACTGCCCCCAGCCACAGAGGCCATTTCTCAATTACTGCTAGCGTCCCCGGCATCAAAGGCCGTTCCCTTTGTTGCTGCCAGCGTTCCTGGCCACGGAGGCCGTTCCCCAGTCGCTACCAGTGCTCATGGTCATGGAGGATGTTTCCAAGTCGCTGCCAGTGCTCATGGCCATGGAGGTTGTTTCCCAGTCATTGCCAGTGCTCACGGCCATGTAGGTCGTTCCCCAGTCTCTGCCAGCGCTCCCGAACATGGCAGCCTTCAACGAGCCTGTCTGGTTCCCCATGGTCATCGAGGCTGTTCAGTTCTCTGAGGCCATTGACGAGCCTGTCCTGTTTCCTGTGGCCGTTGATGAGCCTTTCCAGTTCCCTGTGGTCATTGAGTCTGTCCAGTTCCCTGAGGCTGTCGACGAGCCTGTCCAGTTGCCTGAGGCTGTCAATGAGTCTGTCTAGTTACCCGTGGCTGTCGACAAGTCTGTCAGCCCCCAGTGACCATCAACGATCCTGTCCAGCCCCCAATGACCTTCGATGAGCCTGTTCAATCCCCTGTGACCATCGGTTATCCTGTCCAGTCACTATCAGCCATCGACTAGCCCTTTGCTCAGTCCAGTGGCCAGCACCCGTCAGACACCAGCCACCAGTCTGTTGCTCAGCCCAGTAGCCAGCACCCATCAGACACCAAACACCAGTCTGTTGCTCAGCCCAGTCACCAGCACCCATCAGACACCAGCTACCAGTCTGCTGCTCAGTCTGTTCAGTCCCCAGCGGGTGACACTCACTGAGCCCTGTCCCTGGCAGTCGTCGACCAGTCTGACCCAGTCCTGTCACAACCTCAGTCTGACAGCCCTCTCCTTTCTGTTGTCTGTTAATGTGTTTGTGTCTGTCTTGTGTTTGAGCGCATGGCTCTGTTTTGTTTTCTGTCTGCTACGCGTTCTCCCAACCCTGCCTGCTTGTTTCCTCCTGCCACGCCTCCTCATTTAGTCCTCATCATGTTAATTGTCTGAACCTGTTCCTCATGTGTTTGGTTTTATATACAGTATTGTGCCCTCTTTACTATTGTGTTTGTCGAATCATGAGTTTTTCAGTTGGTTTGTCTGTCTATATATATATATATATATATATATATATATATATATAATCAGACTACGTTTTCTAATATTCCAATTATGACACTTTTCCAAGCCCTGTAAATTTGTCTCTGTATGGTAAAGAGTTGTCCCCTCTGTTAGACCCCAAGAGCAAATCTGCAGCACATGTTGGCTAGGGGCAAGACCACCTTGTCACAGGGACGGTACAGGTGGCAGCATGATCATGTTCTGCGAAAGCTGACAGAGATCCTTAAGGTGTGTAGAATAAAGGCCAACAAAGGCCATCATGCTCCTCAGAGGAAGTACATTGAATTTGTTAAAAAGGGATGTGTCACACAAGACACGACATGGATGGTGGAAAAGTCAATCCTGGCACATGGAAGTGATTGGTCAATGGTGGTCGACCTTGGCCAGCAGCTAAAATTTCCTTCTGAGATTGCAATTACCTCACTGAGGCCAGATATAGTGTAATGGTTAGCATCAGCTAGGAAATTATTCATTATTGAACTAACTGTCCCATAGGAAGAGGGACTGGAGGCAACCTATGAGATAAACAAGCTAAAATATGCTGATCTGGCAACCAGGTGCAGGGAAAATGGATGGAGGTCTGCCACTTACGAGGTCGGGTGTTGAGGGTTTATTGGAACACCAGTGCAGCACCTGTTGATAAACACTGGTCTGTCTGGATCAGCATTGAAGAAGTTTCTGAGGGAAATGGCAGATGAAGTAGAAAAAGGAGCTTCTGGTTATGGTTAAGAAGGAAGGATAAAAAGTGGGGTGTGCAGAAATGAGAAAGTAGGAATAGGGAACAATTGCGATATGTGGCGAGGTAACGTAGAAGATGAAAGGGGTGGGGAGGAATTATTTCTGCTGACCCACTCGGTCTTTATCTGGGGGTTTCTGGAGAGCGATTGAGTGGGGGAGTGAAACCAGGTCAAGCTAGGCATTGGAGGGGCGGCTGAATCTGTTGGAGGACTGATTTAAGGATAGGCACAGGATGCGTGACTGGAAGACTGTCAGGAAAGACTGACTGACAGCAGGGAAGTCTGCACTGGGGTGGGCAGGCTAGTTACCTTACTCACAGGTCCTCATACAGGGGAAACCTTAAATAACTATGAGCACTTTAAAAGAAATACAGCCCGGTAGTCCTCCGAGAGGTGGGATGGAAGATGGACCAATTAGGATGGACTTTATGGACATGACTGGAATGGCCATGGATAATGAGGATCATTAGGAAATGCAACTGCGGGTAGACGAGAGTAATGACTTACAAGGGGCTGCAGATTCATCAAAGAAGAATGAAATGTGGTGGAAAGAGTCAGACACAACCCTGCACTGCAGCAGCAGGTCAGACAAGATGGATACAGAGCCCGGTTGAGCACCACAACGCTACTGAATCCACTGTTGTGGAGGGTCACCAAGAAGACCAGTAATGCTAGCAGGACAAGTCATGCCCACGAGGTGAGACGCAGGAGGATACAACCGTTGACCCACAGACAAGAGAGGGAAGGCAAG
Source organism: Myxocyprinus asiaticus (assembly GCF_019703515.2). Taxonomy (NCBI): domain Eukaryota; kingdom Metazoa; phylum Chordata; class Actinopteri; order Cypriniformes; family Catostomidae; genus Myxocyprinus; species Myxocyprinus asiaticus. The sequence goes on from NC_059351.1 coordinate 25,402,201, forward strand.
ACAATGAAAAGGAGACAGGGAGAAGGAAACTAATTAATTGGCCAATCTTACGATAATGAAGCCTGGAGCAAACAAGACCAAGACCTGTGCTCCACCTTGGAGAATGCACTCAGCAGAAGGGTGGAGGCCAAGCTTTATATGTTTAGTGACATTGTTCAAGAAGAATGTTTAGGTAGAGTTGGGGAAGCATCAGTGAAGAAGCGTGGTCCAGGGCGATGGGTAGGAGAGAAAAGGAAATACTTCAGCTGGTGAAAGAGTGGAGGCAGCTTTGCAAGACATGGAGAAGAGCAGATGAGAAGGAGGGCATGAAGGTATTGTGGGATGGCATATGGGCTAGGTTGTCGGTTTTGAAGAGGGCAGAGTGAATTCGACAGTGGAGAAGAACAAAGGAGCATGAGAGGATGAAATTCTGTTGGAATTTAGTCACGGCTCAGCCCCGCCTTCCTCCTCATCACACTCCTCCCTCCTTTGCCTTAGGCCGGGGAACCCCCGGCATGACATACTCCACATTCTGGTGGCCAGTAGTATTGAAATAATAAACTCATGGCTTCACAATTGGCTCTCTGGTGCCCAGGCTCTCTCTCACTCGTCTAACTGCTGTGTGGCTGTATTTATGCCACTCTCCCCATGCTCACTGAAATTAGAGACAGGTGTTAGACAATTTAACTCAGGTGTAAGTGCCCTTACCGCATTCTCTCTCTCCGGAGAGATGCTTGACCACGCCCCCGCTGCCACAGTAATATTTAATGAAAAATTAAAACATAGACAAAAACGTAAACACACACATGGCAGTTGCATGTGGCTCTCTCGAACTGCCACATCCGGCTGCCTTTATCCCTCTCCTCGGCTGATTAGCCCGATTGGGGGCTGGGCGTGTGTTGTCACGGCCCGGCCCCGCCCTTCTCCTCATCACAGGAAACTACTGAGCGTTGCCTAGAAGAAGCTGTGTATACCTCTGGAATGGTGAAGGGCAGTTGCCATCTTTATACCCAAAGAACAGGAGTCCATCAACATTAATCAGTTTAGGATTATTGCTCTACTGAATGTGGAGGGAAAGATATTCTTTTCGGTGGTAGCAAGGAGGATGCCTGATTACCTACTGAAGAATGGATACAGAGACACAAGCTGCCAGAATGCAGGCATACCAGGTTTTTCTGGATGTGTGAAGCATGCGTCAGTAATATTGGAGCAGATTCAGTCTGCCAAGAGAGACAAGAAAGACTTCCATGTAGTCTGGCTGGACCTGGCAAATGCATATGGATCGGTTTCACACCAGCTCGTCAGCCATGCACAGGAGTTTTTCTATGTAGAGTGTATTAAGAGCTTGATAGATAGTTACTATGGCGACCAGAAAATATCCTATGGCAGTACATTATGCCTCTGTATAAGATTCAAACCCTTCCACTTGAAAAATTGTTAGTTTAGAAACAGTGAATGGATTTATTAGGAAGGGGGTAGACTACAAAGACTTCTACAAAGAGAAGTTTTTGGATCTTCCATTTAAAGGCCACAACTTCCCCTGGTTTGAATGTAGAATCAGATTTGACCCCATGTCTGTAACAATGTTTTCCTCTCTCCTAACTTGTAATTGTTACAATGTGTTTTTGATTATGGTCATTTTGTCAATGTTATGTTTGTTTGATATTGGTGTATTAGTTTCTCTGTATAAGACATATTGAAGGCCTGTATATATGTGTGTATGTGCAGACAGAAATGAATATGGAAATGTATATACATACATGTGTAGATATGTGTTTATTTTTGCATGTATGTTTGCACATTCTGTTATTTATGATGTTGTGATGTCTTATTAGACATCTTACTATTGTAAGACAGGTCCCCTTTAAGATTTTGGATCTCCTCAGCTCCACTGAGTAGTTAATTGCATTTACACCTGTGACCTATTTGTTTTCTGACACAGGCAGCATCCGAAACCAGGAAAATGCTGCCTCCGGAGGCTGTATATGGAGGTAGGCAGGGACCAAGGCACGTCCGAATCCTATGTTCATGTCACATGAACTGAGATACCTTCATCTGACAGATTTTTGTAGGCAGCATAGTTGTATCTTTCGCTGCCTATGAAATCCCACAATCCTATGCATGCCATTCCACAACAGCTGAGCTGAAGAAAAAAAAAGTGACCGAAGAGGCAGTTGATAGCCAATTTGTGTATATATGTTTTTATTAACTTTTTATAACTTTTGATTCCATTTCTAGTGAGAACGTATTATTGTATTTATTAAATATACACTTGGTTATCGCCAAAACTCTCTTGATATTGTTCTAGATTATTAGACCATTCAGTACATCCGAACCACAATGAAGCAGACACATTACCTTTAGTGGACACCAGATGGCGATAATCAGCTGCTGGTATCCTAGCAACGATGTGAGGTTATGCTGTCTCAGAAGCCTGTCCAAAACCAGTTTCTGGAGGTGCCTTAGTACAGGAATGCTGTCTTTTGAGTCATTGACTGACAGGTCAATGAGGCAACAAGACAGCTACCTTTGGTTTCGGACACAGCCACACTTTGAGGAAGGCTCCTTAATGCATCAGTGTGCAGTTATTGGTTTTAAAAATTTTTAATGTCCTAATGTGACCAGCCAAACAACAATAAAGGCTTTTTAACTTTTGTACTAGAAGAAGTGCCTTGGACTAATTGTAATATTGTTATTAATTAAAACAAACAAACATACAAAATAATTATTCTCTAAAAAAACATGAATATTAAAAAATTATAAAATAAATATTTTTTGTAAATGAAATAATAATCAGGAAAATGCAAACAAAAAGAAAGTTCTTGAAATATATCATATTTATAATATAACGTTTCAGTATGAATACATATTAACGATTATTAAATGAAATTGTAAATTAAGTATGTATGGCATTTGCATGGATGGAGAACTAATTCAAAAATAAACGAGGGACGGAAAATTGAAAATAAAGGAGCCACTTTGCGTTATTTCTGTAGGTTGTTATTTTATTTTTTATTTTCCAAAGTTCATTTATTGTTTAATGGAACGTTTACTATCTAAAAAAAAAAACACAAAAAAATAAAATCTTAATTGAAAATTGTTAGGCCAGTTAGTTAGTTAATTGGTAAATATAGCAAATGGGTCTTTCCTCAACCATGTTAGAACATTACAAACATTTCTCTTTGGAGCATACATCAGACAGCTCAAACTATTGTTATAAGCTTCAAACAGCCATATGTTTTTTGTGACAATCCAATGGGCATGTATGTGTGTGTATATGAAACAGCCAGGAAATGTACACATCACTTATTCCTTCAACCCTAAGTTTTGATGTATGCATTTTGTGTAGAATGCAAGGCAAATACAATCACCTGGTAGACCTTTGTTTAACAGTGTGACAAGACAGGAGAGGAAAGAGGATCTAAATGCAGCCTTTAATAAAACAGAAGTAACCAGGTAACTCAGAACATAATGAAACAAAACACGGGGAACAAAGCACAGTATAATACAGATGAAGACTGACAAAGAAACCAGGGGAAAACAAGGGCTTAAATACACAAGGGAAAGAGGAACACCTGGGGAAACAATAAGGGGAAAACCAATCATAAAATGAAACTACAAAAGGACTACAAACTTACAGGAAACAGGAACTAAACAAGAATTTCAACATAAAAGTCAATACAAACAACAGTACAAACAACAGTTTGTGACAAACAGTCCATTGAAGGTGTAGCTCTAAAGGAAAGTGTCCACCTCTTTTGTCTCACCTCTGAATCAAGCACGACTTACGACAACAAATAATAATCTGCAATCAAAAAAGACAATTCCCTATCTGTCACTCACTTGACGTTGGTGTCGATGTAGTGACACTAGGGGTCACTCTTGGGAGCCCGAGACACCTCTGGTCTTTGATAAAAGGCCAATGAAAATTGGCGAGTGGTATTTGCATGCCACTCCCCCGGACATACGGGTATAAAAGGAGCTGGTATGCAACAACTCATTCAGATTTTCTCTTTGGAGCCGAACAGTCATGCTCATTGAGCTGAATACTACTGTTCATTCACCTCTGCTGGATCTGACGGCACATTTCAGCGGCTTCTCCCTCTTCTGCACTGGTGCACTGCAGAGAACGCCCCTGGGCGCTTCGGCAGAAAAACTAGAGAGTATATTTTCTGAAAGAGCATTTTTCCCCTCTAAAAGAGTATATATTTCTCTAAAAGAGCGCACACACGGAACGTCTTTTTAAAGATGCTTTTCCGATTGTGTGTTATTCCTGGTTGCGCTCGTTATTTCTCGCCTTCTGACGGTCACGATCACTGTCTTTCGTGTCTGGCACTGCTCATGCGGAGACAGCGTTCGTGGATGGTCATGTTCTCATTGCGAGAATATGTCCATGGCAACGTTGCGGTCGCGGCACACCTTCGTAAGAAAGCGAGCCACCCCAGAGGCTCCCGCCTCGGTCCTTTTACCCACGGGGCTAGCACTGGGGGCGATTTGGGGACCCCAATGGGACCGCCTCCGCTGGGTATCCCCCCGCGGACCTCCCATTCCCCAGCCCCGATCGGGCTTCCGGGTGAGTCCGCCGGCTCGTCTCACGGTGAGTTCGACCTCTTATTATGCCCGCAGAGCACTGCCACCTGGCACGGGTGCCCAAAGCCTCCGTCCAAGGCCTGTAGGTTTATGTCGTCTCTGACGGCCAAGGCCTACGGTGCCACTGGACAAGCCGCCTCCGCCCTGCACGCCATGGCTCTCCTGTTAGTCCACCAAGGCGCTAAAGGAACTACACGAGGGTAGTTCCGCCCCGGGATTGATGCAGGAACTGCGCTCGGCAACCGACCTCACTCTCCGAGCAACGGAGGTCACGGCGCGGTCTCTCGGGCGGACGATGGCCACACTAGTGGTCCAGGAGAGCCACATTTGGCTCAACCTGGTCGAGATGGGTGAGGCTGACAAGACACGATTCCTTGCTGCCCCCATTTCCCAGGCGGGCCTATTCGGTGACACCGTCGAGGACTTTGCCCAGCAGTTTTCAATGGTAGAGCAGTAGATGGATGCTAGCCAGCATATCCTGCCCTGGCGCGGCTCAAGATCCCGCACCCTGTCTACTCATCGCCAAGGGCGTCCCCCTGCGTTGACTGCACCGGCTCCGCCGCAGCCCGCCCCTTCGGCCCGGCCCCAGCGTGGAGCCCACCGCAGGAAGCAGATGCCACCCGTCTCGCGGCCACCCAGAACCCGTGAAAGGCTTCAAAGCGCCCTTGAGACAGGCGACCCAGGAACAACGAAACCTGCTGCTCTGGAGCTGGTAAGCAGATCTGGTAAGCCACCCCGCTCGGGTTGATGCATATGAGGCCGCTTCAGCACTGGCTCCAGACTTGAGTCCCGAGACGGGCATGGCGCCACGGGACACACCACATGGCCATTATGTCGGTTTGTCACCGTCTTTTCAGCCCTTGGACCGACCTCTCATTCCTACAGGCAGGTGTTCCTCTAGAACTGGTCCCCAGGAGCGTCGTGGTCACGACAGACGCTTCCAAAACAGGCTGGGGCGCTGTTTTCAATGGGCACGCAGCCGCCAGCCTCTGGATGGGTCTGCGACTGCATTGGCACATCAACTGCCTCAAGTTGTTGGCAATTCTGCTCGCCCTGTGGAGGTTTTGGCCATTGATCCAGGGCAAGCATGTGTTAGTTCAGACAGACAACACGACAACGGTAGCATATGTCAACCACCAAGGTGGTCTGCGCTCTCGTTGTATTTCACAACTCGCCCGCCGTCTCCTCCTCTGGAGTCAGCAGCACTTCAAGTCGCTGCAAGCCACTCACATCCCGGGCAACCTTAACACTACAGCGGACGCGCTGTCACAACAGGTTACCCTCAGGGGAGAGTGGATACTCCACCTTCAGGTGGTCCAGCTGATTTGGAGTCGATTCGACAGGCACAGGTGCACCTGTTCGCCTCCCAAGAATCCTCCCCACTGCCCGCTCTGGTACGCCCTGACTGAGGCTCCCCCTCAGCATAGACGCGCTGGCACACAGCTGGCCCCCTGGCATGCGCAAATATTCGTTTCCCCCAGTGAGCCTGCTTGCACAGACCCTCTGCAAGGTCAGGGAGGACGAGGAGCAGGTTGTCCTGGTAGCGCCCTACTGGCCTGCCCAGACATGGTGCCCGGACCTCACACTCCTCGCGACAGCTCCCCCAAGGCGAATTCCCCTGAGGAAGGACCTTCTTTCTCAGGGAAGGGGCACCATCTGGCACCCGCCCCCAGACCTCTGGAATCTCCATGTCTGGCCCCTGGACGGGACGTGGAAGACCTAAGCTGTCTCCCACCTGCGGTGGTAGACACAATCACTCAGGCTAGGGCCACCTCTACGAGGCGCCTGTATGCCTTTAAGTGGCGTCTGTTCGCTAAGTGGTGTTCTTCCCGTCGGGAAGACCCCCAGAGATGCGCAGTCAGATCAGTGCTTTCCTTCCTGCAAGAGAGGTTGGAAGGGAGGCTGTCCCCTTCCACCTTGAAGGTGTACGTTGCTGCCATAGCAGCACACCACGATGCAGTCGACGGTAAGTTCTTAGGAAAGCACAACCTGATCATCAGGTTCCTAAGAGGTGCCAGGAGGCTGAATCCCTCCAGACCGTGCCTCGTTCCCTCATCGGACCTCTATAGTTCTTCAGGGTCTACAGAGAGCCCCCTTTGAGCCTTTGCAGTCAGCCGAGCTTAAGGCATTCTCCTTGAAGACTGCCCTCCTGACTGCGCTCACTTCCATCAAGAGGGTAGGTGACCTGCTAGCGTTCTCTGTCAGCGAAACGTGCCTGGAGTTCGGTCCAGGTTACTCTCACATGATCCTGAGACCCTGACCGGGCTATGTGCCCAAGGTTCCCACCACCCCTTTAGGGACCAGGTGGTGAACCTACAAGCACTGCCCCAGGAGGAGGCAGACCCAGCCCTGTCGTCGCTGTGTCCGGTGCACACTTTACACATCTATTTGGATCACACGCAGAGCTTTAGAATCTCTGAGCAGCTCTTTGTCTGCTTTGGTGCACAGCGGAAAGGAAGCGCTGTCTCCAAGCAGAGGATCGCCCACTGGCTCATTGATGCCATAACTATGGCATATGTCGCCTAGGACATGCCGCCCCCGGTAGGGCTACTAGCCCATTCTACCAGGGGTGTAACGGCTCCCTGGGCCCTGGCCAGGGGTGCCTCTCTAACAGACATTTGCAGAGCAGCGGGCTGGGCAACACCCAACACCTGTGCAAGGTTCTACAACCTCCGGGTGGAACCGGTTTTGTCCCAGGTAGTGGCACGCAACACAAGCGGATAAGCCCGAGATAGCTGGCCGGGTGTATCGCTTGCACATAGCGCCTTCCACCTCCCTTGGAGCTGAAGACGTGCGCCATTAATTCCCAGTAGCGTTCACAAACTTTGTTCCCTAGTTGACTTCCTCTGAGCCCTGTGGCAGTCGAGTTTTCGGAAAGACTCGCTGCTGGCCCAGTACAAGTCTTACAATTATTTTATGTGAAGAACAAACCTAAATGTATGTTTTCAGTCACCGAACATAGTCACCCGGAGTCCACCGTTACACACCCTGCACAAGTTTCATTCTAACACATTAAAAAATTGCCGCCTCTAGCGGCAATGACACAGGTATGACGTCAGAGACTCAGCGATTATGCCATTGGCTCTCACAGATCTTGTGACCAATTACAACGACCTCACGTTCGGATGCACATGTATTTTTGGAATGAGATGTGCCGGTAGAATCAGGATGACACAGAATCAGGATGCATTCACGGAGGGGGAATATTTTTACTGATTAAAACCTTCAGTTTCACTCTGCTACTCACACAATGCCATGGTATGGTTTGGAATATTTTTTATAGTGCATTTGTTTAAATAAATTATCGTGACTGTACTTTATCTGCTTGTTACATCTTTTCTATTGTTGAGAACTGGTTAGGTTAAGGCATAAATGTGTGGTTGGGTGCTTAAAAATATCTATAAATAGTGTAATGTATATAAAATTATGTATATAAAGTGTGTTTTTCACGTTTTATATTGTTGATTATCAGTTAGGTTTAGATATGTGGTTGGGTTAGGGGATCTAAAATATATATGATTGTATAATGTAATATCACACTACTATATTTATAAGTATAATAAAACATTCAGGTTAAACACATAAAATAATATTCAAAGATTGATAACTGAAGACAAAGTTTTCTCGTTGAAAAAATGGGGTTTCTCACCGTGTCAATAAGAGGACGCCAGAGGGCACCTTTGGCGTCATCATGCAGACGTGTATGGCTTCTGCACAAACGGCTAAATTGGACTATTATGCCGGGTTCACACTAGGGCTGTCAAATTAAAATTAAAATATTCATAGAATTTAAGAAAAATACGCACATTCGAATGCTAAAACTGTGCATTAGAATTTTGGATGTGTGCCAAGCACTGCTGATGACTTCAGACCGATCGCATTCTTGTGCTAAAAAAGGCTAGATGAAGCGCAACAAAATACAGTTTAACAGAAACCAGGTGTCTCAAGATGCGTTTTAAAGATCTTTACAACTTGACATGGCATCTAAAAAACAGTGCTCCTTCACGAGACGCTGAAAAACCAAAAACAAAGTGAAACAAAGACGTTCGCCTAGCGCGTTTACATAGAAAAACAAATGGTAAACTGGATGGTTGCAAAAGCGTTCGCTGTGAACAGCCCCTTACAGTAGGTGAAGGTCTTTGGCCATTGCGTCTTGCTCTCTTATCAGCATTTCTCAGTTTAAGCAATGGGTTTGTCTGTAAAGGAGTTCAAGTTGGAAATATGTGTCTCGTGATCCTCGCGTTCTGTTCCTTTCTGTTGTGTTCCGTCTGTTTGAACAGCCCCTGACCAGGGATCATGCCACTGCTATCTGGGAATAATTCTACCCAACATACAGCTGTAATTAATGAAAAACACTGTGGTATATCGCTGTTATTATGAAGTTTGAGTCTGTGGTAGTATATACTGTGGCACCAGTGCAAGTGTAACACCATGTTAACACAGAACTGCCTACTGAAGTGTTTCCCCCTCGTTTTACTTTTGACTTAAAATGTGAGAATATGAACTAACTAAAACTTTTTTATTTACATTACATTCTTCATAAGTTGTGAAAACAAAATATCGTGTCTTACCTAATGTAACGTTACTAGCCTTCTCCCCTGTGCCTGGCCGTGACACTTCCCAGGTAGCCAGTGCAATCTGGCCAAATGCAGCTGAGTTTTGGCTCAGTCGGCTGTGTTCTGGCAGCGGCTCACCAAAAGTGAGCTCTGGCCCAGTAATGGTTGCCAGATTTGGCTAGGCTTTGGATGTGCGGATTTGGCCCAATTTGGGCTGAGACATGGCACATTTAGCCACATTCGGCCCGACTATGGACCATAAGTGCTGGACTCATTTTGGGTGAGATATGGCCATACAGACCTGGACCAGTTTAGGTTGAGTGCTGGGGGTGGACAGATCAGGGACTGGGGCATGGGGTAGGGTAGAGATGCATTTTCAAGGTGGGTCACCTTTTAACAATGTTGCAAATTGGTCTGGCTTTGTCATAAAATTATGTAGCAGTGACCCCTAAACTTAAATGTAATATCTTTTAACATAACATACACACACACACACACACACACACACACACACACATAATTAACTAGGCTAAATTGCTAAATGATTTATCTTTTTAAAAAATATACTTTGGAAGATCAGTTGTAAAGCCCTTTCCCTGTCAACTTTATGTTATTTATTGTATTTCATTATTATTTTAATTCCTATTATTAATTTATTTTTTAGCTTTTTCCCCCACATTCTCTTTTTTTCTTCTTAACTTTGGTGATTTCATCATGGTGGTTGTTTGTTTCTTTAATTAATCCATTACATTTAACTAAATTTGGTAATTAATGATTTAATTCATATAATCAAGCAAGCTTAAAGTTGTTAAGGGAACTGTGGTTTTGAAGAAGAAGAATAAAAAATAAAAAAAATAAAAAGGCGGTGTAGAGTATGTTGCGACAGGACTCATTTTTGAAATTACCACCAGCCTATATTAACAAATGTGTAGTATTACAATTTAATAATACATTTTGTATATTGTGTAAAGAAAATGTAAATCTCAATCTCAAATCAAATTAAAACTCTTAAGGCCGTCCACTCACGTTGGTGCCATTATATGATCAGTTTACATGACGTCATCCAGCTTGACTGTTACGCTTTCTCCAAAGGTAGAGCCGGCTGGTATCTCCTATCTAGACATACCGGGGGAATTCGGCTATTAAAAACATTCAAATTTAATTCTGATCAAATTAACTAAATGACTTAAACATTCCTTCATTTTGCTTAACGAGATTCAAAGATCCAGGTCAGTCTGGAGCTCTGATTTAGTATTTTGTATATGTAATTAATTTAGATAACTTTGTAGACATCTGTTTTCACTTTGATATTAAGGGATTTTTCTGTTATTTATTGTCATAAAAACCTCATTTAATCTACTTTGATTCTGTGCTGTAAGACATGAAAACTTCTTAGGAAGATGAATACTTTATAATTTATAGGCACTGTATCATTTGTAACTGACAATATTGTCTTTCAGGTCACCTATTTTGGACTGGCAGGGGGTCTGACTGTAAAAGAAACTGTCTGGAGAATAATGTCAAAACTAATGACGAACCAATTGGCGAAGCAAATTAAGTGGCATGGAGTGAATGGGAAGTATGGCTTTGAAGTTCGAACCACTTGCCATTAAAGATGTTGTCCTCAGTAAGTTTTATTTGTGTATCATAGTGTTAATTCATTTTCATCGTTATAGGAAAAACATTTACGCTTTCTTGCTGAGAGTTAGATGAGAAGATTGATAACATTGTCATGTCTATATGCTAGATATGAAGCTGGAACCAGGAGATGGTTAACTTAGTGCAGCGTAAAATAATAATACATTTTTAAATAATAATAATAAAAACAATTTAGTAATGAAAAATAACAAATAAGAGTACCAATAAAGAACCGTATAAGGCATATCAAAATAAATATAAAATTCTAACAATATACACAGCTCTTTAATAAAGTAAAAGTATTTCTTATCAGATTACCCTGTTAATCAATATAATAATCGGTAGAATACTTGATTACTAAAATAGCTGTAAGCTGTACCCATTTACAAGCTCTGATTCTTGCCAAAGTACTGACCATGCAGGGTGCCCAAACTTTTGTTATGGGCCTTTTTCTTTTTTGTCATTTTGAAACTAAAAATAAAATAAAATCTACAACGCAATAAAGTCTGCAAAAAGTGAAGGGGTCTGAATACTTTCTCAAACGACTATATAACCCCGTAAAGTGCTAGTTTTTCCCCATCTTTTCCAGTCATTGTGCTAAGCTAGGATAACCAGCTTCATGTTTGAACAGGTAAACTGGTGCCATATTCACCTGATTGATCAATTCTTTTTCTTTTTCTTTTTACGAATCTGTGCGAAGAAATGCAAGTACTGCCAGTGCATCAGACGGAGACATTAAAAAGTTCATAAAAAGATGGCTGCAGCTTGCAACTGACAGATGGGGGAAGAAGAGAGCGGGCCCTAAAGCAAGCAAATTCTTTCTAAGGTATGTTCCAAATGTTGTTACCATTTACCAGAGTTACCATTCATGTCTTCAGTCTGAGATTTCTGAGATCTATCTGACTAACTAACCATATGTGTCATTGTCTGTGCCCCCTCTTATCTCTCTCTTTCTGTTAATTTGTCTCTCTTTCAGGGTACACTTACTTGAGGAGGGTCCTGAAGTTTTCTAGTTTTTTTTTTGTTTTGTATTTGTTCATGCCACTTTTTGCTAGTTCATATAAAGCTGTATGTTAATGTTAGGGTTCAAATAAATTCTCATATTTCTCATATTTTCATGGTGTCATTTTTACTTGGGGAAAAGGAGCACATATGGATATTATGGGTTAGGCATGGGGTAATATATGGGGTAGTAGGTGGGGATGCCATGAAAAAAAGAGGGTGAAAGGGCCAAACCCTCAATCCTTGTAAACTTGTCATATTTTCAAAATTCTTAAGACCAATATAAACTAATTTGTTTAAGCTTATAGTCCCCCCTCCACTCCAGGTTGTTTTGCTAATTGTTTCTTCATATAGATGTTTAAGCTGATTCTGCAGTTCAACTTTTGAAATGAAAAATATTTGCATATTAAGTTTGGTTACACTTTATTTTAAGGTGTCATTTTTACAGTGTAATTATACATTTAAGTACTGAGTTATATTAATTAACAACTTGTACTTACTATAGGGTTAGGAATACGGTTTGGTTTAGGGTTAGTTGTTGATGTAATTATGCATAATTTACTGTTATTACTGCATTAAGTACATGTAACATATGTAACAAGGACACTGTAATGTTATTTTTTTCTAAGTTTTTTTAAGAAGGTGGAAGTAGATGCCATCTTAAGGATTTTAACAAGGTAATGGAATGTTGTTTTGTGGAAAAACATTAGAGAAAAATTATTCAAAGCTCTGTTTTTATATAAAAACTGGAAGGAGTCTTTATTAAACAACATACATTTTAGTAGTTTTTGATAACCAATTCATTACAAGAAGAGTTATACTGAACACAAAAATGTTTTCAATTCTGTTTTAAATTAAGTGCAAGTATATACTTAATTTAGCAAACAAGCTAATATTGCTTTGGCTAAGTGTACAATTTTTGTTGCTGTGATTGTAGCCCTATGCTAGCAGTGTCAGCTCAGTTTTAGCACCCGGACTCGGGGCACTGTACTTGGGCCAATTCTGGGGCGTCATTCATTGCCGTGTTTCACAAGAGTTCGGCAACCGCAAGTGGGCCGAGTTATTTCTTCTGGCGTGCCGGATCTGGGCCATTATCGGGCCAAACCGTTTTGGCTACCTGGGATATAATCCATCCTCCTTGCCAAGAAAGTTGGTAAAATACATCCAGTTTTTCTGTGATTCCTCTCTTGCTGATTGAAACAGCATAGCTAATCCACACATTATTTCAGCTTCAAAAGTCCACTTGCTGTCACGGTGACAGATGACAAACGCAACTTGTTTAGAATCAGCTTTGCAGTTTTTTTGTATCATGCATAAGTTAACTTCGACTGTTTGCCCATTTGAACTATAATAACGATTGCTCATTCATTGCCATAGCTGCTAACAAATTAGCATTGCTAATTTGCTATCGTGTGCCTTAACTCCTCTCTGCCTCTGACGTCACAGCTCGTTGTGGCTCCACTCATTGTGGTTTTTCACCTTATTTCCCAGACCGCACTTTCTCATCCTAATTTTACAATGTTGCAAGTTACAATACACACACACAGCACCATCATCATCAGCACTGTCTCATCACGGTCGGGTCTTCTCGGATCGACTTGGGTATTACACATAATGTTAAACAGACCCGGGACCCCCAGCAATAGAATGGGACCCGACCCGGACCCGGCTGACCATATAAAGTCCTCAGGTTAGGGTGGACCCGTGAAGACCTCTAATCAGTGGAACTCAGATGAGTCATATTCATCACAGCTGCAAATCACACATATTTATATAAATTATAAATGCCATAAAGCAACTGCTTTGATTTGCAAATTATCTATAGATGCACATGTGGCATAAATGTTTTCATGTATCAACTTTTGTCATTCTGAGCTCATCAAAGTCTTTCTTGATCTTCACATCCATCATCATTATCAGCACTCCTTGTTATAAATATGCCCATTATTTTTCAGAAGTTCTAAATGTCTGAAAGGACTGTTGCCATGGATACTGCAGTTGTCACGAGAGATGACTGGCATGAACAGGGCTCATTAGCGGTTGAGTCAGCATAATTACACACTCAGAAAAGAGGGAGAAACATTAAACAGACATAAAATGTGGAGTTGGAGGAGGAATTAATATAAATAAGAAAATAATATGTTGCTTTTTCAATCTAAACAACGTTTATGTCCATACAAATTAAATATGGGCCAGCAAGGTCACATAAATGAGATAGGACCTGACTATTCAACATAAACATCATTATTACTTTTGCTCATACTTAGGTTTAGGGATTTGAAGTTACCCCTAACACTACATTTTAAACTTTGGTGTGCAACACAGAGACACAAGAAAACATTATGTCAAAATCATCAAAGGCATCCGCCTAGCGCAAATTTACATTTAAACAATTGAAAAACAGCATGGATAAATGCAAAAATAAGTACAGTGTGAATGGATCTTAACACCGCACTTAAAATCACTCAGAACATGTTAGCAACCATATAGCAACACCCTGGCAACGCATAATGAGCTGTTCACACCAAACACATCCCTGTGCTAAAAAAGCTTGAGACGCTACAAATACAGCAAAAAGCAGGTGTCTCGAGACACATTTTTAACAGTTGAAGTTCTTTTTAACTTGACAGTGTCTAAAAAATGTGCCGCTCCTGAGCGAGATGCTGAAAAAAAAAAGAATAAAAAAATGATGTAGGCAAATGCAAAAACACATTTGGTTTCAACAGTCCCTAATATCGCACTAGAAAAGTTGAGAACATGTATAGAGTGAAATGCATGGGTTTTCATTTGCATTTTTAACAGTTAAAGTTTTTTTTTAACTTGGCATTAAGTCTAAAATGCAGCATTCCTGTGTGAGATGCTGCAAAAAATACATTAAAGACATCCACCTAGTGCATGTCTACATAGGAGAACAATTAGAAAATGCGTTTGGTGTAAATGGCCCCTAACACCACACTAAAAAACACACCTTAGCAACCACATAGCAATCCCCTGGCAACCACCCACGAAACCCTAGCAACGCATAAAGGGCCATTAACAAAAAATAGACACAGCACCACAAAAAGAGCAAAACGCATGGGTCTCGAGATGTTCTTTTAACAGTTGATGTTCTTTTTAACTTGACATGGCATCCAAAAAATTGTAGCATTCCTGCGTGAGATGCTGGAAAAAAAAACATTCAAAACATCAAAGTTATCGGTTAGCACGTTTACATGGGAAAACATTTGAAAAACAGTGCAGATAAATGCAAAAACATGTTTTGTGTGAATGGCCCCTAATACCACACTAAAACACACATAGAACATCTTAGCAACCACTTAGCAACACCCTGTTAAACACCCACAAAACCTAGCTTTGAGTTTTACACAGGCCAGCACCACTTAAGTTTTCTAGAGAAAAAATCGAGTGGTGAACAATACTTTTTTATTAGATTTTATTAGAAGAAAAATGCTTGAAATGTAGTTGGTCTTCAAATCCTGTTCTGTGTCCTTTGGGGTTTCTAACAATTTGTAGCCATAGATTAGAACTGGTCTGTCATATTCTACAAACAGTACGTGTTAATCTGAGACACAAAAAATGTAGAGGGGGAGTATAAAATATACATGACTGTAACCCGGCATGACATACATCCCCCCCCCCCCTTCCTGGGGGGAGGAGTGCCCTTTCCAACCCCATCTGCCGGCAGGTCATCCCCGCCTTCCTGTATCTGGGAGGGGACAAGGGGAGGGAAACAAACAACAATAACAAAAAAACACGGTACTTACACCGTAATGGTGATTATACCAACTAAAACAATAAAAAATATTTGAATAGAGAGGGAAAGGCCAACGCGGATCGGCAGCGGGAGAGAGAGAGGAGAGAGAGAGAAAAAAAACACTTACTCGCCGGTTCTCTGATACGCTGTAGCCTGGTGCTCGGCCATTCCTCCACCCTCTAGTGGACAACAGCCGTGCCTCCCCGGGTGGATCGGAGGCAGTCCCCCGGCCCCTGGCAAACGGAACGCCCCGTTTTCAGTGGACGGAAGGGGTCTCACCCCGCCCCTGGCAGTGGTCCTCCTGCTCCAGGCGGACGGCCAGGAGCCCCTCCCTGCTTGCGGTCGGCGGTCTCAGACCCCGCCACATTTCAGAGGCTGGTAGGGGTCTCCTCCGCCCCTGGCAGTGGCCCTGACTGCTCCAGGTGGTCGGTTAGGAGCCCCTCCTCCCCTCCGCTCTCAGGCAGCCGGGCTTCTCCGTCCCCCGGCGGATGGCCGCGGCTGCTCCGTTGGGGTGGATGGTAGCGGCGAGGACTCTACTACGGTGCATCCCTCCTCCTTCCTGGATTTCGGCACCAGTGTAACACAGTTCAATGGAAAGGAGGAGGCGAGAACCGGCTTGACAATATAAATGATAATTTTATGATAAACTTAACCAAAAAGACCAACACACACACACACAGGTGTCGGACAGCTGTCCGTAACTCTCTCTCGCACTGCCGTCTCCGGTCGGCCTTATTCCTCTCGGGCTTAATCAGCCTTATTAGAGGCCGGGTGTGCGTAATCACGACCCGGCCCTGGACACCGCCCTGCCACAATGACCATAATAAAGATGTCTATCTCCTTATTGCAAATTGTCATTGTTGCAATGAGATTGTTGACTCCCAAGGTGCAGCATTATATTTGTACTACAATCATATTAACCACTCGCTATGTGTACAATCAAAAATTTCTGAAAAAAGGAAGAAAAGGATGATGCAATAATCATTGCTGAAGTAACCCTGCAGCAGACACAAATAATGCTCTCAATTTTATCTATGGCATGGGACAAACTAAAAGCCACATGAAACTTATCAGTTCCATTCCCGAGATGCATCGCATTAGGCATCAGCGAAAAAGCACAATATACACAGATGGCACAGACTTTATCTAATGCCTTCCCATTGGCCTTTGTAACCAGAATTTTTTTAAAATTTTTTATAAATTATTATCAGGTGAGATACAAAGAAAACTTTAATTAAAGATATAACTTTCCACCATAAGCAATTACTGTACCTTTATCTCAACAGAACAACCTGTGGTCAAAATACATAAACTGTCTGAGGGGCGAATTTACTAAACAGTTGCTCCACTAAACAGCTAACATTGCATTATGAGTATTAACACTGGATCATTTTTTATTATTTTCAACATAAACACACCTCCTTTCATTGTAACAAGCTGGGTTTCCATCCAAATGCATATGTTTTGCATTTTTTAAATGCTTTTCTTTGGACTAAAGAAAATATGAATTATTGCGCGTTTCCATCCACTACGTCACTTAAGCTCATGAGACCCGAGCACGACTGCTGTGTGCATTTTTTATTTCCCTTTTTGATTTGTAAATAGTAGCACCTAATAATCATACACAATAAATAAATTAATTAATTAATTAATTAATTAATTAAATTCTAGAGCAAATAGTTTTCCTAAACATTTACTGTATGTACACATATTATTTTATTTATTTATTTTTTTAAATAGTTTAAAAATTCAAATTGTTTATTATGTTTCCAGGAGTGTTGGTTATTCATGTTTTTGAGACGTTACAGACATTACAGCTGATTTTCTGTAAAGCAGTTGCAGAACAATGTGTATTGGGAAAAGCTCAAATAGAAAAAAAAATACAAATGATTTGACTTGATTTTACTTTTATGTTACAATGTTTGTTTGTTTTTCTACTTTGGCAACAAAATCACAATGTTCCCTTTTTGCAATGTCAAACAAACAAGTGATAGCTAGTGCTGAAGCATTTTGCCAATAAGAAATTAGTTTATTTAATTCTGCATAATTTTCCAGCTTTTGAATGAACCCATTGATTGTCAATGTGATAATACACAGTGAATATAGGATTTCTATGGTAAATTAGTCCCATTGTGTGCTGTTTCACGATATATCACTTAAATATTTCAAATGGCATATTGGGTGAAACTACAGATGTTACTCTTTTGATACAAACATGTTTCAATGTAAAAACTTAATGAGGTTTCTTACCAGATGTAGTTTTGTTGGCATTTCTCCCAAAGACAAACTTCACTGAGATTGGCGCCATATTGTTTTGTCACATGACTCCATGCATCGAAAGTTTGATCATTTAATGACAGCCCAGAGTGTCCTGAACTGAGATCAGTCAGTTTAAAGCAAATTAAATTATGCATAACATATAGAGAAGACAAAACACATTGTATGCACATAAGGGTGCGAGGTTGCACGAGGTTAAGGGAGCCACCTTGACATGATGGAGCAGCCGAATGACCTTGTTGTACCTTGTTCCTTGTACCTGAGCAATTGTACCTTGTTTTATTAAATGCTGCCAGGAGAAGTGGCAGAACAAGTGTAATATCTTATATAATGAGGGCAGAAATGGCTGCAATGTCCATTAGCCGCCAACCTCTGCATGCCTGGGAGCGCCCGCTCCCAAAACTGTTCTTTCGGGTTGTAAGGACCCACTTTAACGACCAGCTGTGGGTTAACATGTCCCGATGTCAAGGGTGTGTTCGAAGAATTGTGTGCCAAGGTCCAACCATTCCTTGGGCCAGTCACATCAAGCTATCGCACACTCATAACACATGCGCACATGGTCAAAACACATCATTGTTTTGCAAATAAACTGTTTCTGTAACCTTAATGCGCATTTTAAGTAATGTGAAACTCTAGAAATTCCACCTCTGCATAGCGCATTTAATTTTTAATCGAATTTTGAGAGTTTCAAGTGTTTCCATTCAGGATTTCTCATAAAATGTGCATAAAAATAGTTGGATGGAACCCAGATAGCGTCTCCTGACAACTAGTAATAATTTGTAATATATAGTACGACTTGGCTCTGATGACTTTTATTCCCATAGAGACCAACCAATCAACAAACAGAATTTCAAATCGATACCATAAAGCCATAAAATTTTCACTAGCCTCCTATCCAACACTTTATTTAAGAAAGGAAATGTCAGTGAACAAATTTGGTTACTCATTCCCTATTTATTTATGCAACACAAATGACTGATGTATGTCAATAACTTAACGTGCCTCCCTCAGCTCTTTCTTCCGTGGTCCATAAAACTTATTTTCCTATTACAGTCATGGTTTAGGTTTAGGGTTTGGGTAAGGGATTAAACTTAGGAAAAGTCACAAGAGCATTGTTCATTGGTTCATTTATTTTTCTTTATAAGAATAAAAGTTGTATCTTTTGGTGAGAGCCAAGTTGTTCAATATCTTACAATTTCCCTGTTTCAAATCTCATACTTATTATTTTGAGTTTTCTAGTTATTGTTTTGTTTTTCTATATAGTGCCTGTGGAAATAAAAACCTTGAATAGAATCTGCTTTTTTTTTTCCTGACATTCTTTTAAAGACCTTGTCAAACTAACTTGGCATGTTATGCAACATTTTCTTTGCCTCTCAGCATGCACCACGCTGTATGATTCACACATTATGTTCTTTAAAATAGCTTGGAGTCAGTCCACCGGCTAGTGCACAACTGCAAACTGCACCAAACAAAGCATAATATACCTCAACCTCTTCCTGCTTTGAAGCCTGCTTCATTTGAGCCCTGTCCTTGATTGAACTCTTGCTGGGTGGATGTTGCTTTTTAAGGTAATTAGCACAGAAGGCAAAAGCAGCTCTTGACAGGGTACTGCAGGAAGTTCATTGGAGGTCTGCTTCTTCTTGCTGTACCTTACATTTATTTGGGCAGAGAAAGGAGGAAGTGACATATGAGTTTGCTTGTTGACCTCTTGCTGTTACCCGTCACTGGCAGTGTAACCCATTACTGTGTTGCTTTACAGGCAGCTTGAGGTGTTTTGGAGCTAGAATACTAAACAATGTGTTCAGTTCTGGTGCCTCACTGCCTAATTTGGCAGCAGGTTACTTCCATGTCCAGTCAGCAGAACATTTCTAAATTAAACAAGGTAATCATGGCATTTTTCTTTTGTTTTATGCTCAGTAGATATCCTGGATTTCAATCAAGGGACCATCTTTTGATGAAATATTGGAATATGACTTTGTATTTAGTAAATCTTTCAACATCATTGAAGCCAAAACTACAAAGGTCTCATTCATTTTAGTCTTGTTTAACATTTAGAGTTCATACTCTAAAAATGTAATCATTTAGCAGTCTTAGACACATCCAATCGACAGAAGTTTGGCATTTTCCCCCCTTTATACAGGGTTGCTGCAGAGTTTTTAAAATCACATTTAAGACTTTTTAAGACCTTTCTCAAGACCTGAACAAATAAAATTAATACCTTATCCCCATACCAAAACAAACCCACACAATCTCAAAATACACCGATCAGCCACAACATTAAAACCACCTGCCTAATATTGTGTAGGTCCCCCTCATGCCGCCAAAACAGCGCCAACCCGCATCTCAGAATAGCATTCTGAGATGCTATTCTTCTCACCACAATTGTACAGAGCGGTTATCTAAATTATCGTAGACTTTGTCAGTTCTAACCAGTCTGGCCATTCTCTGTTGACCTCTCTCATCAACAAGAGAGAGGTCAACAGAGGTTTCCATCCGCAGAACTCCCCCTCGCTGGATATTTTTGGTTTTTGGCACCATTCAGTGTAAATTCTAGAGTCTGTTGTGTGTGAAAATAACAGGAGATCAGCAGTTACAGAAATACTCAAACCAGGCCATCTGGCACCAACAATCATCCATGCGATAATCTAATCAGCCAATCATGTGGCAGCAGTGCAGTGCATAAAACAGAATGCTATTCTGAGATGCGGGTTGGCGCTGTTTTGGCGGCACGAGGGGGACCTACACAATATTAGACAGGTGGTTTTAATGTTGTGGCTGATTGGTGTAAATCATGTATCACAGACTTAAACAGGCAGGGGCACACATTCAACATGGCCTTAACATTGCTTATTAGTAAAACAGGGTAATATATATACAAGTTTACAATACTTAAGACATGTTCCCCTTCTGTCACTCACTCGACGTTGTGTCGATGTAGTGACACTAGGGGTCGATCTTGAGAGCCCGAGACACCTTCAGATCTTTGAGAAAAGGCCAATGAGAATTGGCGAGTAGAATTTGCATGCCACTCCCCCCGACATACGGGTATAAAAGGGAGGCTGGAATGCGGATTCATTCAGATTTTTTCTTCGGAGCCGAGCGGTTGAATTTCAGCGAGCTGAATACTACTAATCCATTCACTTCTTCAGAAGCGTGTGCTGTTGGATATACGGTGCATTCCAGTGGCTTTCTTTCCACTCTGCACTCCACTGCAGACTACGCCCCTAGGCTTTAAAAAGAGTTTATTTCCTCTAAAGAGTATATTTCCTCTATTAGAGCAGGCACAGTGATGTTGAACGACTTTTTAAAGACGTGTCTTTTTAAAGATGCCCTTCCGTCTCTGTGCAGTTCCTGGATGCGGTCGTTACCTCTCCGCCTCTGACGGTCATGATCACTGCCTCACGTGCCTGGGCCAAAATCACGTTGAGGAAGCGTTCGTGGATGGATCATGTTCTCATTGCGAGAACATGACCATGGCACCGTTGCGGTCGCGGCTTTCCTTCTTTTGAGGGAAAGCCACTTCAGCTGTCCCCCCAACTGGTCCTTCTACCTACGGGTACGAGGCCACCCTGGTTGATGCTGAAGGCAATTCGGGGGCTTCAATGGGTACGGTTCTGCTGGGTAAACCCCCACGGACCGCCCACTCCCCAGTATGCTCATTTGAGCCCATCCAGTTCTGGGATGAGACAGGCAGCTCGCCTCAGTGCCAGCCTAATGTCTCGTTTGGAGATCGTGAGCTGGATGAGATGTCGATCGTTGCATCGGAGAGCGCCTTGGTGATGTCAGACGCCGCGGACTTGACCGTGCTGCCGCCTTCGGGTGTGGCAGCCCAGTCTGAGGCCGACATGGAGCTGACTGCCATGCTTGCCTGGGCCGCCGCGAGTGTTGGGCTTGAGTGGAATCCTCCACCTGCCCTTGAGCATTCGCGGCTTGACGACTGGTTTCTGGATTCGGCGCGCCACTCGCGGCCATGCCCCCCTCCAGTCCCCTTCTTCCCGGAAGTGCACGACAAGCTGATGCGATCGTGGAGGGCACCTTTCACTGCCCAAACCCGATCCTTCAGTTCGTCCGCTCTCACTACACTCGACGGTGGGGCGACCGAGGGTTATGCCACGATACCCCAGGTGGATAAGTCGATCACGGCACACCTGTGCCTGCTGAGCGCCACCACCTGGCGGAGTCGCCAGGCACCCTTCTCGAGCCTGTAGGACGACGTCATCTCTGGCGACTAAAGCCTACAGCGCTGCCGGTCAGGCCACCTCCACCCTGCACGCCATGGCCCTCTTACAGGTCCATTAGGTCAAGGCTTTAAAAGAGCTACACAAGGGTAGTTCTGATCCCGGTGTGCTACAAGAGCTGCACTCGGCGACCGATCTCGCCCTCCGTGCGACTGAGGTCACAGCGCGCGCACTCGGGCAGATGATGTTCACGCTTGTGGTCCAGGTGCGCCACCTATGGCTGAACCTGGTCGAGATGAGGGACGCGGAAAAGGCGCGGTTCCTTAACGCGCCCATCTCCCTGGTCAGCCTCTTCGGCGACACCGTCGAGGACTTCGCACCGCAGGTCTCGGCGGTGAAGCAACAGATGGAGGCCATTCAGCACATCTTGCCCCAACGCGGTTCAAGAGCGTGCACCCCGTCTGTTTGTCGAGGGCATCCCCCTCGACACAAACTTAACCGGCTCCGCCCCAGCCCGAGCCCAGCCCTCGGCCCCGGCAAAGAGCCCCCCGCAAGAGAGGGACACCCCCTGCTTCTCGGCCGGCCGTGAAGACCCCCAGGAGGGCTCCCAAGTGCCCCTGAGATGGGACACCCGAGGATCGAGACGTCTGCGGGAACTCCGAAGCTGGTAGCTGGGAGAAAAATCTTTTGTTCCTTTTCATTTCTGGTACCCACATTTTCAAAAAAAGAGCAGTTTCCTCTCTCCTCGGGTCACACCGCCAGTGCTCACGGTCGCCGTCCCCATGGCTAGGTGCCCGGAGGTACGCATGGCACTGCGGCACACACAGCGTGGCTCTCACGCCTGCCTGTCGCTGCCTTTTCAGCCCTTGGACAGACCTTGCGTTCCTGCGGGCTGGAGTCCCCATACAGCAAGTGTTCAGGCGCATCGTGGTTACGACGGATGCCTCCAAGACAGGCTGGGGTGCCGTGTGCAATAGGCACGCAGCCGCTGGCTCCTGGATAGGACCTCGCCTGCGTTGGCACATCAACTGCCTCGAGTTGCTGGCAGTACAGCTCGCCCTGCGGAGGCTATTGCCGTTGATCCAGGGCAAGCACGTGTTGGTCCGGACGGACAACACGATGACAGTGGCATATAAACCGCCAAGGCATGGCTGCCCCTGTCACTGCGTTTGTAGAGCTCCTCCCCTACGAAGGGCAGGACCTACCACCGCACCTCTTCCATGTGCGGCCTTAGGCCCATATGATGTATTCGCCACTTTTTTACCCTCCCCTTCAGGGCAGGGTGTGACCTCCGCGGGGTCTTTTCCCCCTGAAAGAATAGGAACGGAAAAGAATACCTTCCCCGGCGCATTTTATGAGTATTTAAAGGCCCCAGCCGAATCTAATTTTCTGTGGTGAGAAAGACAGAGAGAAAAGGCCGTGGCTGGCGCGGCCTGCTCCCATACTAGATACGTCTCCTTCCCCCCCTCAGGGTTGAATTACATGACATTTTGGGGAGTCTGGGGAGGCTACGTGCAGTCCAAGTGCATCTGTTCCTACGCTCACAGTAGCTTGCCTACACCTGCATCAGCAGTTCACGTAACACAGTTCAGCCATTGTGGCGTTTCGTATAGGGACCCCTAGTGTCACTACATCGACACAGCGTCGAGTGAGCAACAGAAGGGGAACGTCTCGGTTACTGTCGTAACCTCCATTCCCTGATGGAGGGAATGAAACGTTGTGTCCCTCTTGCCACAGGCTGAACTACACCGCTGTAATGGCCGGGACCTTGTCTCGGCTCCTCAGTGCAAAAACCTGAATGAATCCGCATTCCAGCCTCCCTTTTATACCCGTATGTCGGGCTCTCAAGATCGACCCCTAGTGTCACTACATTGACACAATGTCTCGTTCCCTCCATCAGGGAACGGAGGTTACGACAGTAACCGAGACGTTTTCCACATAGATATCACATTAAAATTGGTTTATGTAGCATTATATAAATAAATATAAATTAGAGGTCAAGCAATATAGGATTTTGCTGATACAATACTGAGTTGAAAGAAAGGCAATTAATCTGCCAATAGTTTTTCAAATTGGTAGCCTATATGAAATGTTCTTAATCTTTTCTTCCTGCGATGGGGAGGGCCAGACAGAGGCTACAAGAGTCCAAATTTAATTAAATCCAGGTGCAGTTTATCGTGCAAACAAAATACCAATAACTGGGGGGGAAAAAAGAAAAAAGATTTTATTCATAGTGCTGAACATTTAAGTTCAAAAGCTGAAATACACCGGGGACTCTTATTTTGAAATGTATGCGCTTCACTGCTTCCTGCTGCTCACTCAAACAGAAAAGGGAAATAAAATGTGCACTCCTACAATAATCTACAACGTATAACAATATAAACAATTAAAAATAAACATTGTCATATTTCATCAACATTATATCATCATCAACAACAGCTGATTATTAGTGATCGCTTGTCATAAATTTCCGATATGGCTTTATGTGGACTGCTCTGCAACAGCTGGAAACACTCACAAGCCCCTGCATGCTTGGAGAAAATACAACAGTCACTTTTTCCCTCTGAAGGATGCAGTGCATGCATTTATTTAATTAAATCGTATTCTTTTGAAGTTTGATACTCACATTAGGTCATATCACGATTCCCTTCTTTCAAGCCCAAAATTTAAGACCTCTTTAAATAATACAGTAATTAAGACTTTTGTTGTATCATTTTATGACCTTAAATTTTGAAAACAGAATTTAAGACATTTTAAGACTTTTAAGGATCTGCAGGAACCAATTATATAGCAATAAAAAAACTCTCAAAAACGTTGAACTAAAAATATTTTGCAGCCATAGTTTGCTACTTTGCTATAATTAAACAATTTTGGCTTCGCCAATGAAAATTGTCTCTAAGGAATCCAAAGCAGGATCAAATGTTGGAATGCAGCAAATACAGCCTATAGGAATTAGACACTAATATTGAAACATTACTTATTGCAATTACTTAACTTTTTTTTCTTCTTTACTGTGCATACATTCCATTTTTTTAATATATATATATATATATATATATATATATATATATATATATATATATATATATATATATATACACACTGGCAGCCAAAAGTTTGGAATAATGTACAAATTTTGCTGTTTCGGATGGAAATTGGTACTTTAATTCACCAAAGTGGCATTCAGTTGATCACAAAGTATAGTCAGGACATTACTGATGTAAAAAGTAGCACAATCACTATTTGAAAAAAGTAATTTTTGATCAAATCTTGACAGGCCTCATTTCCAGCAGCCATCACTCCAACACCTTATCCTTGAGTAATCATGATAAATTGCTAATTTAGTACTTGAAAATCACTTGCCATTATATCAAACACTGCTGAAAGCTATTTGGTTCGTTAAATGAAGCTTAACATTGTCCTTGTGTTTGTTTTTGAGTTGCCACAGTATGCAATAGACTGGCATGTCTTAAAGGGGTCATGAATTGGAAAATCAGACTTACCATGATATCTTGACTTATAAGAGTTCATAGCACTATAAAAACATACTGTAAATTTCAGGACCGAAAACTTCTTCGTTAGTCCATAAAAAGGCTTTATTGGAACCAAGGTGCCAAAATGACTTGTTCTCTACTTCCTCCTCACTAATTCGTCATAGTGAGGTATTACATCAGCACAGCCCAGCCTCTGCATAAACAGATCAACGCCTGCTTTATCGTCAACACTGCTTAGGCCTGCCCACCGGTCTTGCGGTTAGAGTAGAGCAGTGAGATTATTTTTGCAGCAACAGGAGGTGTGTCACGATGGCCACGAAGATGTCAAGACGTTGTGCAGTGCCAGGTTGTGGGAAACTAGATTTCTTGCATTTGCTTCGCAAGGATCCCAACATTAAGAAAGAGTGGCTAAAGTTTATTTTTAATGAAGTCCCGGATCGCGTCGGTAAGAACGTGTTTGTTTGCTCGCTTCATTTTACCGATGATTCTTTCACAAACAAGACACAGTTCGAAGCAGGCTTTGCAGAGAGACTTAAATTAAAACTTGATGCAGTGCCAACTATATTGGACCTGACAGTAATGTCGCAACAGACATGTGTGAGTATCCATGTTAATTGTTTTGCTTCGTATGTTACAGACTGTTAGATGTGTACTGAGTATTTGATTTGATCCTAGTGATTTTAGACCCTCGTGTATTAGTTTTAATGCACAGGGATCTCTAAGCAGCATATATTTTCTTGTTCTGTTGGCATGATGGTACAATTGCCACAGATGCACCTAAAGAGTATTGATATCAATATATTTAGACAATCTATTTCCTTTTTAATGAAAACATGATTCATTGTAATGAACAACGTATGCATTTGTCACTACAATGAATATATGATGAAAGATGATTATATGACGAACAACAGTGTGACAAACACCGGTGAATGTATCCTGTGTTTACATGTTGCATAAATGTGATAGCACCATGCATTTACACTTTATTTGGTACTGTCATGTGTTACTCAGTATTTGTAAAACACAGAAATGTTTCACTGTTGGAAAATGCCCCAACTAAGTAACAAGATACACACCGTTGTGTCACATCTTGGTTTAAACAACAATAAAAGTAATACCTATTACACAAATAGACAAGTAAATTACAGTGATTACTTACCACGCTGTCACAGACTGCAGTATCCATGGTGTTTGTGGAGGGGGTTCATTCGGGATCAGACTCTGGCTCAAACATGAATGGATGAATTCCTCCGGTTGTCATTTTTTTAACCATCTGAAGTTTTCAAAACAACTTCTAATGCGCGTAAAGGCAGGGGCGTTTACACTTATTCCACATGCAAAGATGTTACCCAATCACAGCAGTGGGCGTTTACACTGAAGATGAAAACTGAAGATTTCATACAAAGGTGTACAATACAGTCTTCAAAGACAAAGGACAACTGGCTCTAACAAGGACAGAAAGAGATGTGGAAGGCCAGATGTACAACTAAACAAGAGAATAAGTACATCAGAGTCTCTAGTTTGAGAAATAGACGCCTCACATATCCTCAGCTGACAGTTTCATGTACAAAAGTAAAGAGAACACTCAGGGGTGCAGGCCTTGTGGGAAGAATTGCAAAGAAAAACAAAAAGTAAAGGTTAGAGTGGGCAAAGAAACACAGACATTGGACAACAGATAATTGGAAAAGAGTTTTATGGATCTTAACCCCATTGAGCTTTTGTGGGATCAGCTGTAAGGTGTGTGAGAATTGCCCGACAAGACAAAACATCTATGGCAAGTGCTACAGGAAGCGTGGGGTGAAATGTCACCTGAGTATCTGGACAAACTGACAGCTAGAATGCCAAGGATCTGCAAAGCTGACATTGCTGCATGTAGAGGTTAGTGTTTTCAAATTTTAATAGTAATTGTTCACGTTATTAATGTCCTGACTATACATTGTGATCAGTCGAATGCCACTTTGGTGAATAAAAGTACCAATTTCTTTCCATAAGAGCAAAATCTGTACATTATTCCAAACATTTGGCCGCCTGTGTGTGTGTGTGTGTGTGTGTGTGTGATATATATATATATATATATATATATATATATATATATATATATATAATGTAATTACCTTATAATTACCTTAAACCCCCTCCCATGTAGATTTTTCAGGAAAAAATAAAAAATTTAACAATTTCTATTGTGGTGGATTTGCCATATGGCAACATTTCCTCTTTTTTTTTTTTTTTTACTTTTGTAATTAGAGCTACATTATTTTATGTCAGAAAATCAAATGGGAAAAAAACAAACAACAACAACAACAACAAACAACATTCATTGTTAGAGCATAATGCATACCACACAGTGTAAATGCTAATGACCCTGCTGGAAAAATAATAAACAAAAATGAACAAAAATTAAAAGCAGCTTAACCTTCAGACGCCCAGCATAGCCGAACTGCAATGTTTGTTAACATCAGTTAAGCACTACCTTTATTATTATTATTATTATTATTTACAATAATAATAAAAAGAATAATAATATATTATTATTATTATTATTATTATTATTATATCAATGCTAGAAAAAGAAATACACAACAGAAAATAACACTCTGAACTTTATCACAACACAAATTTGGGTGGGACAAAATTTTGCATATTAAATGTCACAGCTTGCTGAAGTCACACAATAGTCAACTTAAAGCAAAATGTGCTTAATATCAGAATTTTCCCATTGACTGCTCTTGTAATCTGAAGTCCCTCAAAATTCTCCCCAAAAATCAATTATATTATTTTTTAATTAGTGGCTTCCAAAAAGCGTGTTAAAAAAAAAAAAAAAAAAAAAAAAAAATGATGTCATCAATCTCAGTGCTTCAGTCTCTGAAGGTTAAACTAGCCTAAACTAGCTTGCTGGCCTGGCCTAGCTGGTCTTCAGATATATACACCACCATTGTATGATGAGCTACATGTATCAGCATATGACAATAAGTTTTGTTCTTATGAGGGTAAATGCATGAATCATTCTTAATGTACAGAGCAATCACATTTCATGTGCACTCACGTGTGCAATGCGGTTTCTTAGGGTGGGGAGAGGGATACACAAATCATTCTGCTGTATTTAACAACCACGTGTCTTGCCTATTCAACTCTGGTACATTTTCTCCATTGCCAAGTCCATTTACCTCTCATCAGTATGAACTTATTGTGCACAACAACTCAGCGGTGGCCACACCGCTCGAGTTGATGCATATGAGACCACTTCAGCATTGGCTTCAGACTCGAGTCCCGAGAGGGGCATGGCGCCACGGGACACATCGCGTGACCATCACGCCGATCTGTCGCCGCCTCTTCAGCCCTTGGACGGACCTTGCATTTCTATGGGCAGGGGTTCCCCTAGAGCAGGTCTCCAGGCGCGTCATGGTTACAACAGACACCTCCAAGGCGGGCTGGGGCACCGTATGCAATGGGCACACAGCCACCAGCTCCTGGACTGGCCCACAGCTGCATTGGCACATCAACTGCCTGGAGCTGTTGGCAGTACTGCTCACCCTGCGGAGGTTTCGGCCGTTGATCCAGGGCAAGCACGTGTTGGTCTCAACAAGGTGGTCTACGCTCCCATTGCATGTAACAACTCGCCCACCGTCTCCTCCTCTGCAGTCAGCAGCACCTCAAGTCGCAATGAGCCACAGCAGCGGACGCGCTGTCACGTCAGGTTACCCTCAGGGGAGAGTGGAGACTCCACCCTCAGGTGGTCCAGCTGATTTGGAGTTGATTCGGTCGAGCACAGGTAGACCTGTTTGCTTCCTGGGAATCCTCCCACTGCCCATTTTGGTACGTCCTGACCAAGGCACCCCTCAGTATAGATGCGCTGGCACACAGCTGGCCCCCTGGACTACGCAAATACGCGTTTCCCCCGAGTGATCCTACTTGCACAGACCCTGTGCAAGATCAGGGAGGACAAGGAGCAGAACATCCTAGTAGCACCCTACTGGCCCACCCAGACGTGGTTCTCGGATCTCACGCTCCTTGCGACAGCCCCCCCCTGGCGAATTCCACTGAGGAAGGACCTTCTTTCTCAGGGACGGGGCACCATCTGGCACCCGCGACCAGACCTCTGGAATCTGCACATCTGGCCCCTGGACGGGACATGGAAGACCCAAGTGGCCTACCACCCGCGGTGGTAGACACGATCACTCAGGCTAGGGCTCCCTCTATGAGGCGCCTGTATGCCTTGAAGTGCCGTCTTTTCGCTAAGTGGTGTTCTTCCCGACGCAAAGACCCCCACAGATGCGCAGTCGGATCAGTGCTTTCCGTCCTGCAGGAGAGGCTGGAGGGGCAGCTGTCCCCCTCCACCCTGAAGGTGTATGTAGCTG
Organism: Myxocyprinus asiaticus; assembly: GCF_019703515.2. Classification (NCBI taxonomy): domain Eukaryota; kingdom Metazoa; phylum Chordata; class Actinopteri; order Cypriniformes; family Catostomidae; genus Myxocyprinus; species Myxocyprinus asiaticus. The sequence continues at coordinate 25,432,030 of NC_059351.1, forward strand.
CTATTTCGGCTCATCACAATGCAGCAGATGGTAAGTATTTGGTGACGCACGACTTGATCATCAGGTTCCTGAGAGGCGCTAGGAGCTTGAATCCCTCCAGACCATGCCTCATCCCCTCGTGGGACCTCTCTGTAGTCCTTTGAGGTCTACAGGGAGCTCCCTTTGAGCCCTTGGAGTCAGCTAAGCTTAAGGCACTCTCTTTGAAGACTGCCCTCCTGACTGCGCTCACTTCCATCAAAAGGGTAGGGGACCTGCAGGCATTCTCTGTCAGCGAATCGTGCCTGGAGTTCGGTCTGGGTTACTCTTGTGATCCTGAGAACCCGACTGGGCTATGTGCCCAAGGTTCCCACGACCCCTTTTAGGGATCAGGTGGTGAACCTGCAAGTGCTTCCCCAGGAGGAGCCAGATCCATCCTTGGCATTGCTGTGTCCGGTGCAAGCTTTACGCATCTATTTGGATCGCACGCAGAGCCTTAGAAGCTCCGAGCAGCTCTTTGTTTGCTTTGGTGGACAGCAGAAAGGAAGCGCTGTCTCCAAACAGAGGATCGCCCACTGGGTCATTATCACCATCACGATGGCATATCAGGCTCAGGACGTGCCACCCCCTGCAGGGTTACGAGCCCACTCCACCTAGAGTGTGGCGGCCTCCTGGGCCCTGGCCAGTGGCGCCTCTTTGGCAGACATCTGCAGAGCAGCGGGCTGGGCAACACCCAACACCTTTACTAGTTTCTACAATCTCCGGGTTGAGCCGGTCTCGTCCCGTGTATTGGCAGGCTCGAGCAGGTAAGTTCCGGGACAAACTGGCCAGGTGTACTGCTTGCGCATAGCATCTTTCCGCTCCCTTGAAGTGAAGACGTGCGCTCTTGACTCCCAGTCGTGTTCACAGACTGTGATCCCTGGATGACTTTCCTCCTTAGCCCTCTGGAAGTTGAGTTTGCAGAGAAACTCGCTGACTGGTCCAGTACGTGCACTAATGAGCCCCTGTACTGAGGTAGGTGCTCCACATGTGCTGGTTCCCCGAAGGCGACCCCATGTGATATCTTCTGCAATATAGTTTTCCTGACGGAAAACTGCATCTTCCTTGGGCAGAGGCCCCTCTGCCCCCTGTCGCCATGCTCAGTAGGGTAGGACCTACCATGGGACCTCTCCACATGACACACTTCCGACAAGACTCGGTAAGACCATGTGACGTATTCCACCCAAAATACCCCCCCCCCCCCATTTTTTTGGGCGGGGTGTGGTCTCCGCAGGGTGGTCAAACCACAAAAAAAAAAAAAAAAAAAAAAAAAAATGGAGAGAGTTTAAAGTTTGTTTAACCCAGAGGAAATATATGAGGAAATATCTGAGAAATTGACTTGCTTGATAGTTTTTAGCTTCCTTTATTTCAAATATCCATTTGTAGATCTCCAAAAATATAAATAAAGGATTTTGAATGTCAAAAGAAATGCTTGGGAGATGATAGGCAGTTCCACAGATTGTCTTAAATCACCTTTCATTTTCATTTTCTATTTTATGGAAGAAAGAAAATAACATGAGATTGGAATGACATGGATGAGTGGTTGGGTGTGGAAATTATGACAGGATTTATTTATTTATTCTATTATTATTTTTTTGCATGAACCTTTTAAGAGAAATTATGGCATACTTCTTGACTTTTTGACCAGAATATAACCTCTCAACCCTTTGCTGTGATACTTAACAGTAGACTAGGATACAGAGGCACCTGCTCAGATTTAGAAGCAAATTAAATCCATTATACTTTTATTACAGCTGCCCTAACTTTCTCTGGAAACTTTGACTTTTCATTATGTTTCACTAAATTATTTACACTTTATTAACTGTACTGTGACATTAGACATCTGAATAATAAATGAGACTTCGGCTTCTGCTACAGTAGCTTCCCGTAGACTCTTAGTCACTCTTATATATATAGTTTATTCTTTTTTATTATTATGTTTTCTCTCTATCTCTCTGTGGCCATCAGTATTGTCTTAGACCCTTGCAGTTCCTATATGTAGACATAGCTTGTTACTTTTGTTTTCTTTTTTTTTTTTTTACTTTATTATTATGCACAATGTTTTTGTTTTACAAACAGATTAATAACCAATCAGTGCACCTAAAAAATATATATAAAAATAAACCCAATGCAATGATTATTAAAATCTAATTACAGGCTGTTATATCCCCATATATGACAAAGATTGGGAAGATGCATTTTAAAGATAATGAGCAAAATATTTTAAGCTTTGTTTCAACAACAACATCTGGTATTTGGGTAATTTACTTTGTGGAATAATATGAAGTTGTATGCATATAGTTTTCTTTGTTCCCCTGAAAATTGAATAATTACTTATGTGGAAACACACACACAACACACACACACACACACACACACACACACACACACAAACATACACAAACTACACAAATGACAGTATAGGAATTATGTTGTGGCCAGAAAAAAAAAAGTTAAACTTAAAAAAAATATTTATATTGCACACTTTTAGCACTCTGGACAAATAAAAATATGAATGTTTCATACTATCACTAGCTTCTTTAATTTGTCTACTAACAATGTCCAACAGTATGTGTACATGCATCACAGGAGATTTATGTCATTCAAGTCATGAAAATTAATTTCCAGCACATCTCAAATTCTGTATTGTGTTTAAAAGAATTCTGTGATGGAAATTAAATTTGTAATGCTTTTCAAATCAAATGGCCAACTCTTTTGTCTTGCTAAGGCTTATTTCATAACTAACTTTTTATGCATCCTAAATTCACAATTAAGTCAAATTATTAGACTTTTTGCTTAATTTTGTAAAATTACAGTTTCATTATGACGGCCAATAAAAACTGATATTTCCCTTTATTTTTGTCTCATATTTCATCTCCAGCATGCTCTTTATCCAATTGGTTACAAACTAACTTTAAAAAAAAAAACTTTATTAGGGGCAAAATTTTTGGTGTGGGACAGACACAGTGGGTGTGGTGTCAGGCCTTAGAGAGGTGTTTAGTGTATTTTAAATAATAAAAAACACAAAACATTAAAATATTTGGAAAATTAAGTGTCATATTTATAAGTATGTACTGTATGTATATAAATGTCAAAAAAAATTTTTTTTTTTATTTTTTTTTTTTTTTTCAGTTGAGAGCTACAGCAGAGGGCAAGATTTTCAGTAAATAGCTAATTAAAGACTTGGAGTACAGAGCCAATATTCTCAACTACTGTTAGTGTACTTCTTTTTAGAGCTTGACAGATCCAGTCCCCATTCACTACATTGTATAGAAAATAGCAGCCAGGATAATAAATAATAATTATAATAATATTAAAAATAAAAATAAAAAACAGTTTCCAGTGTTGCACATAACACATAAAGTCAGACAGTTTTGGAATGATATAAGGCAGAGTAAAAGATGACAGAATTAAAAAAAATTTGCGAACTATTTCTTTAACACAATGTTAATACCAGCAACCCACCCTTCAAAACATCTGTGATCTTGAAACAACCTTGCTGTAGTATGTTTTATTGATTATACACTCGTCATCAGAGTTTATTTCACTTGCTCTCTGCCAGCAGAAAAAAAATAAAGATCACTGTCGTCCCATAGCAGGGGACTTTTACTGCCTGACTTTATAATGAGCTAATTAACCTTTTCATGAGTAGGGTCTAAATTCCTCTCTGTGCCCCCTGGAGTGAGTTATTTTTGCAGGTGACACTGCACAGCCGGTAGAGGGGGGCAGAGTGTAGATGAGTATTTTTTTATTTTTTCATTATTATTTTATTTGAATTTGTGATTTCTTGTCATAAAAAATACTGTATATAATATAGTAAACATGTGAACAAATGGGTTATGTCTGCTGTACTGTTTTTGTTTTATTTATTTCATTTTTATAGTTGTAAAAAACAAATGAAAACATAATATCAGCAGTCCGGTTTGCCGTAATATAATATACATGTAACGTATGCTGGCTGCTGACAATGATGGCAATGACGAAGACGATGATGAGATGAATCCCAAAACCCTGATTACAAACGTGAACTAAACGTAAACATGAACATGACTATAACATGACTTGACCTAACATGACTTGACTTTAAACATACACATTCATCACATTCAATACTTGACAACTAGACAATGAAAACATGAGGGCTTAAATACAAGACATGGGAGAACATAAACCAATGAACAAACAGAACTCATAACAAGCTAATTAAACAATAAACCAATGAAAACATGACACATGAACATGGAGGGAAAACAGAAATCACATGACTAGGGAAACAGGAACACATGACATGAAACAGGAACTAGAATTTCAAAATAAAAGACATTAATCAACAAAATACACCTGACATATCCCCCCCACTAAGGGGTGGCTCCTGACACCCCAACACATAAACAAAACATGTAAAACATGACATAAATTCAAAGTTCTGTAGGGAGCTGGGGGGGGGTGTCCTGAGGTGTGGGGCGTGGCATGGTGAGAAAGGGCGAGGGGCATGGGAGTGGGGGGTGGGCCATGAGAGGCTCGAGAGGCGGAGCCATGGAAGGCGGAGCCGTGAGAGGCTCGAGGGGCGGAGCCATGGAACATGGTGCCCGGAGAGTAGCCAAAGACTCGAAGGGCCAGGAGCCGATGGCAGGGAGGACCAAGGTGGTGCTGGAGGCTCGGAGGAGCAAGGCGGAGCTGAGGGATCGGAAGACTGAGGTGGAGCCGGTGGGACTGAGGACCAAGGTGGAGCCGTAGGGAAGGAGGTCCCTGGTGAAGCTGACAGATCGGAGGGACGAGGCGCAGCCAGAGGATCGGAGAGCCAAAGCAGAGCCAGGTGACTGACAGACCAAGGAGGAGCCGGAGGGACGAGGGACCCCGGCACAGCCGACAGGCTGAAGGACCGGAGTGGAGCCGAGGGAACGCCAAGCTGAGGCAATGTCGAGGGACCGACAGGCCAAGGCGAAGTCCAGGGCTCGTAGGGTCCAGGCAGGATCGGAGGGCCGAAAGTTCCCCTTGCCTGCTCAGGAGAACTAAGGGTGGGTATAAGGGTGGGAACCATCTCCAGGTCCCACTGCTCAGGTGTGGCTGTGACGTGACATGGAGCAGGCTGAGGCGTTGCTGTGACGTGGCATGGAGCAGGCTGAGGCGTTGCTGTGACGTGGCATGGAGCAGGCTGAGGCGTTGCTGTGACGTGGCATGGAGCAGGCTGAGGCGTTGCTGTGACGTGGCATGGAGCAGGCTGAGGCGTTGCTGTGACGTGGCATGGAGCAGGCTGAGGCGTTGCTGTGACGTGGCATGGGGCAGGCTGAGGCGTTGCTGTGACGTGGCATGGGGCAGGCTGAGGCGTTGCTGTGACGTGGCAAGGAGCAGGCTGAGACGTTGCTGTGATGTGGCATGGTTGCTGTGACGTGGCATGGAGCAGGCTGAGGCGTTGCGGTGACGTGGTATGGAGCAGGCTGAGGCGTTGCTGTGACGTGGCATGGAGCAGGCTGAGGCGTTGCTGTGACGTGGCATGGTTGCTGTGACGTGGCATGGAGCAGGCTGAGGCGTTGCTGTGACGTGGCATGGAGCAGGCTGAGGCGTTGCTGTGACGTGGCATGGAGCAGGCTGAGGCGTTGCTGTGACGTGGCATGGAGCAGGCTGAGGCGTTGCGGTGACGTGACATGGAGCAGGCTGCGGCGTTGCTGTGACGTGGCATGGAGCAGGCTGCGGCGTTGCTGTGACGTGGCATGGAGCAGGCTGAGGCGTTGCTGTGACGTGGCATGGAGCAGGCTGCGGCGTTGCTGTGACGTGGCATGTGACAGGCTGAGGCGTTGCGGTGACGTGGCATGGAGCAGGCTGAGGCGTTGCGGTGACGTGGCATGGAGCAGGCTGAGGCGTTGCGGTGACGTGGCATGGAGCAGGCTGAGGCGTTGCGGTTACGTGGCATGGAGCAGGCTGAGGCGTTGCTGCGACGTGGCATGGAGCAGGCTGAGGCGTTACTGCGACGTGGCATGGAGCAGGCTGCGGCGTTGCTGTGACGTGGCATGGAGCAGGCTGAGGCGTTGCTGCGACGTGGCATGGAGCAGGCTGAGGCGTTGCGGTGATGTGGCATGGAGCAGGCTGAGGCGTTGCGGTGACGTGGTATGGAGCAGGCTGAGGCGTTGCGGTGACGTGACATGGAGCAGGCTGAGGCGTTGCTGTGACGTGGCATGGAGCAGGCTGCGGCGTTGCGGTGACGTGGCATGGAGCAGGCTGAGGCGTTGCGGTGACGTGGCATGGAGCAGGCTGAGGCGTTGCGGTTACGTGGCATGGAGCAGGCTGAGGCGTTGCTGCGACGTGGCATGGAGCAGGCTGAGGCGTTGCGGTGACGTGGCATGGAGCAGGCTGCGGCGTTACTGTGACGTGGCATGGAGCAGGCTGCGGTGTTGCTGTGATGTGGCATGGAGCAGGCTGAGGCGTTGCGGTGACGTGGTATGGAGCAGGCTGAGGTGTTGCGGTGACGTGGCATGGAGCAGGCTGAGGCGTTGCGGTGATGTGGCATGGAGCAGGCTGAGGCGTTGGTGTGACGTGGCATGGAGCAGGCTGAGGCGTTGCTGCGACGTGGCATGGATCAGGCTGAGGCGTTGCTGCGACGTGGCATGGAACAGGCTGAGGCGTTGCTGTGACGTGGCATGGAGCAGGCTGAGGCGTTGCGGTGACGTGGTATGGAGCAGGCTGAGGCGTTGCGGTGACGTGACATGGAGCAGGCTGAGGCGTTGCTGTGACGTGGCATGGAGCAGGCTGCGGCGTTGCTGTGACGTGGCATGGAGCAGGCTGCGGCGTTGCTGTGACGTGGCATGGAGCAGGCTGCGGCGTTGCTGTGACGTGGCATGGAGCAGGCTGCGGCGTTGCTGTGACGTGGCATGGAGCAGGCTGCGGCGTTGCTGTGACGTGGCATGGAGCAGGCTGAGGCGTTGCTGTGACGTGGCATGGAGCAGGCTGAGGCGTTGCTGTGACGTGGCATGGAGCAGGCTGCGGCGTTGCTGCGACGTGGCATGGAGCAGGCTGAGGCGTTGCTGTGACGTGGCATGGAGCAGGCTGAGGCGTTGCTGTGACGTGGCATGGAGCAGGCTGCGGCGTTACTGTGACGTGGCATGGAGCAGGCTGCGGTGTTGCTGTGACGTGGCATGGAGCAGGCTGAGGCGTTGCGGTGACGTGGTATGGAGCAGGCTGAGGTGTTGCGGTGATGTGGCATGGAGCAGGCTGAGGCGTTGCGGTGATGTGGCATGGAGCAGGCTGAGGCGTTGGTGTGACATGGCATGGAGCAGGCTGAGGCGTTGCTGCGATGTGGCATGGATCAGGCTGAGGCGTTGCTGTGACGTGGAACTCTGGCTCGGCGGCCGCCATGACGTGGAACTCTGGCTCGGCGGACGCCATGACGTGGAACCCTGGCTCGGCGGCCGCCATGACGAGGAACCCTGGCTCGGCGGCCGCCATGACGTGGAACCCTGGCTCGGCGGCGGCCATGACGTGGAACTCTGGCTCGGCATCCACCTCCCCCACAGTGAACGGGGAACCAATGAACCGTAGGGCGAGGTCGATATATTGAGCCAGACTGAGGGAACTGCGACTGCCAGGCATCAAAAAAGAAATGGACTCATTCAGTCCAAATCTAACTGAAGGGCAACCTCATTAAAGTCCACCTGGCTGGCTAGACCGCAGAAGTCCTCAACATAGTCCTCCAGGGGACGATTCCCCTGACGTAGGCGCAGAAGTAAAACTGCTGGGTTCATGGTTGGTCAAGTATTCTGTAACATATGCTGGAACTGCTGACAATGATGACAAAGACGAAGATGACGTGAAGATGAAGAACCCAAGTGCAGTTTATTTACAAACGTGAACCAGTAACCCTGACTACAAAACAAAACATGAACATGGGCTTGACTATGGCTTGACTATGGCTTGACTATGGCTTGACTATGGCTTGACTATGGCTTGACTATGGCTTGACTATGGCTTGACTATGGCTTGACTATGGCTACAGCGTACAAAACACATACCATCACATACAATACTTGACCACTAGACAATGAAAACATGAGGGCTTAAATACAAGACATGGGAGAACATAAACCAATGAACAAACAGAACTCATAACAAGCTAATTAAACAATAAACCAATGAAAACATGACACATGAACATGGAGGGAAAACAGAAATCACATGACTAGGGAAACAGGAACACATGACATGAAACAGGAACTAGAATTTCAAAATAAAAGACATGAATCAACAAAATACACCTGACAATACACTACCAGTCAAAAGTTTTGAAACACTTACTCATTCTTTATTATATATATATATATTTTTTTTTCACATTTTAGAATAATAGCAAAGTCATCAAAACTATGGAATATCATAAATGGAATTATGGGTATTATGCTGTGACTATAAAAATCCAAAATAAATAAAAACTGTGTTATATTTTAGCATCTTCAAAGTAGTCACCCTGTGCCTAGAATTTGCAGACATGTACTCTTGACATTTTCTCAACCATTTTCTTGAGGTATCACCCTGGGATGCTTTTTAAAAAGTATTGAAGGAGTTCCCATCTATGTTTGGCACTTATTGGCTGCTTTTCTTTATTATTTGGTCCAAGTCATCAATTTCAAAAACTATTTATTTTATTTTTTTTAATAAAATTTTAGTTTTGTAATGAAATAAATTAATATGTTGGCACAATTATATTTTTGTCTACAAAACTAATTTCAAACATTTAAGAATACGCCTTCAGATCAAAAGATTTTTAAGATCATGATAAACATTTCAGTCAGGTGTTTCAAAACTTTTGACCGGTAGTTTATATATATACAGTTGTGGCCAGAAATATTGGCACCCTTGGTAAATATGAGCAAAGAAGGCTGTGAAAAATAGACTCTATCAATTTCATTCAAAATATTCACAAAAAGCTAACATTTAATTGAAGTAAACTAATTAAATATTTTTCTCTAAAACTTTTACAATTATTATTTGACAATTACTGGCACCCCTAGAAATTCATATGTGTAAAATATATCTACATTATTCCCACTCATATTTAAATAAATTTACACCGGGGTGACAAGGAACATGAAATTGTTCAGCCATGACTTCCTATTTCACATGGGTATAAATATGAGGAAACAGGCCAAATTCTCTTAGTCATTCATCACAATAGGTAAGTCCAAAGAATAAAGTTATGATGTGCAGCAAAAGGTTGTTGAGCTTCACAAAATGGAAAGTGGCTATATCATTTAGAATACCCATTTCCACAATCAGGGCAATAATTAAAAAGTGCCAATCAGCTGGAGATGTTACGAATCGGCCTGGAAGAGGACGTGTGTCTATATTTTCTCCATGCACGGTGAGCAGGATGGTTCGAGTGGCCAAAAATTCTCCAAGGATCCCAGCTGGAGAATTCCAGAAATTAGTTGGGTCTTGGGGTCAGAAAGTCTCCAAAACTACAATCAGACATCACCTACATCACAACAAGCTGTTTGTGAGGGTTTCAAGAAAAAAGCCTCTGCTCTCATCCAGCAACAAACTCAAGCATCTTCAGTTTGCCAGACACTAATTGAACTTCAAATGTCACCGGGATCTATGGTCAGATAAAACAAAAATAGAGCTTTTTGGCAGCAAACACCAGAGATGAGTTTGGTGCACACAGAGAGGTAGCCATATGGAAAAGTACCTCATGCCCACGGTTAAATATGGTGGTAGATCTTTAATGTTGTGGGGCTGTTTTTATGCCAGAGGTCCTGGACATCTTGTTTGGATACATGAAAACCTGTGGGGTGAACTGAAGAGGAGAGTCCACCAGCAGGGACCTCTGAATTTGAAGGATCTGGAGAGATTCTTTATGGAGGAATAGTCTCAGGTCACTTGCCATGTGTTCTCCAACCTCATTAGGCATTATAGGAGAAGACTCAGAGCTGTTATCTTGGCAAAGGGAGGTTGCACAAAGTATTGAATACAAGGGTGCCAATAATAGTGTCACACATATATATGACAAATATATATATATATATATATATATATATATATATATATATATATATATATATATATATATATATTAAAAAAAGCTTGTGTTGTGTTAGGAATTGTTTGATATCTATTTGAGGATAGCTTTTTTTGAATATTTTGAATGAAAGACCAAAATGATAAACAATAAAGACATATTTTTCACAGCGTTCTTTTCTCATATTTACCAAGGGTGCCAATATTTTTGGCCACAACTGTATATACAGTCAGTGCCGGCCCAGGCTCTGTTGGCGCCCTAGGCAAGATTTTAGATTGGCGCCCCCTTACGAAAACACTTATTTTGAGTAACAAAGTTAGAATATGGAAGAGACCAGACATGAGCTTTACTCAAACCCGAATAAAGAAATGCAAGCACACACACACATCAAATCATAATCAAATCAAATCACTTTTATTGTCACACAGCCATATACACAAGTGCAATGGTGTGTGAAATTCTTGGGTGCAGTTCCGATCAACATAGCAGTCGTGACAATGATGAGACATATACCAATTTACAATAACATCAAATTAACACAACACAATTTAAAGTCTAATATACACATAATTACACACAACAATATACAAATAATAACATACACTGTACAGTATACAATACACACAATATAGATACACATTATTCAATAATAATAAAAAAGTATATATAGTAGTAGACTGCAATGGGTCTAGAGAGAGAGGCAGCACAGAGCAGATGTAATCTCTGATTAGTCTCTCAAAGCATTTGCTGATGATGGGGGTCAGAGCAACAGGACGCCAGTCATTTAAGCAAGTTATTTTTGATTGCTTTGGAACAGGCACAATGGTGGATGTTTTAAAGCATGTGGGGACTACAGACAAAGAGAGGGAAAGGTTGAAAATGTCCGTAAAAACACCAGCCAGCTGGTTCGCGCACGCTCTGATGACACGGCCCGGAATGCCGTCTGGACCTGCGGCTTTGCGGATATTCACCCGTCGGAAGGATCGGGTTACATCAGCTACAGAAACGGAGAGTGAACTAACCTCTGTAGCTTCAGCCGCAAGAGCTCTCTCCGCGAGGGCGGTGTTATTTCCCTCAAAACGAGCATAAAAAGTATTTAGCTCATCCGGGAGAGAGGCAGGGGTTTTTATGGCGGAGTTTTTATTCCCTTTAAAGTCCGTGATGATGTTAATTCCCTGCCATATGCTTCTAGAGTTGGTGGTGTTAAACTGTCCTTCAATCTTGTTCCTGTACTGGCGTTTTGCTGTTCTGATTGGAGTTGATTCGGTCGAGCACAGGTAGACCTGTTTGCTTCCTGGGAATCCTCCCACTGCCCGTTTTGGTACGTCCTGACCAAGGCACCCCTTGGTATAGATGCGCTGGCACACAGCTGGCCCCCTGGACTACGCAAATACGTGTTTCCCCCAGTGATCCTACTGCATTTCTTTATTCGGGTTTGAGTAAAGCTCATGTCTGGTCTCTTCCATATTCTAACTTTGTTACTCAAAATAAGTGTTTTCGTTAGGGGGGCGCCAATCTAAAATCTTGCCTAAACTGGCTTGTTTATGCTCCTCCGTGTTCCCGGAATTGAAAGCGGAGGTCCGCACATTAAGTACCACGTGAACATCGCTATTTATCCATGATTTCTGGTTCAGATAGATCCGTGTTGTTCTGGTCGGAACGACGTCCTCCACGCACTTTTTGATGAAACACATTACGCTATCAGCGTAAAACTCGATGTCGTCATCAGAGGCGGACCGGAACATCTCCCAGTCCGTGTGATCAAAACAGTCTTGTAGCATAGAGTCTGATTGGTCTGATCAGCACTGGATCGTTCTGAGTGTGGGTGCTTCCTGTTTCAGTTTCTGCCTGTAAGCGGGCAGAAGCAGAATGGAAGAGTGGTCCGATTTGCCAAATGGTGGGTGGGGGAGGGATTTGTAGCCATCCTGGAAGGGAGAGTAGCAATGGTCCAAAATCCAGTCCTCTCGTGTGTTGAAACTAATGTGCTGGTGGTATTTTGGTGCGACTGATTTGAAACTGGCTTTATTAAAGTCCTCGGTCACAATGAACGTGGCCTCAGGGTGCGCGGTTTCCTGCTCACTTACACTCCCATACAGTTCCTTGAGTTCCCGGTCTGTGTCGGCTTGTGGCGGGATGTACACACCTGTGATAATGACCACTGTGAATTCCCTCGGTAGCCAGAATGGTCGACACAGAAGCATGACATATACAGATACACATAAACATACACATAAACAACTGTGCCTACGGTTGCACAAGTAGTTAATAAAACAAAGGGTAAAAAAGAGAAACCAATATGAAATATGTACCGAAAAAAGACCTACAAAATATAGTTGATATAATTGAATGAATCTGTAGATTCAGCTACCGGCCCAGTTCCAGATCAGAATCACTGAGGGTGCTTCTAAAAATAGTGGGGGTGCTAAAATCATGTTTAAATGCTACTAAAACAATGTAAAGAACAGTTTTTCATGTACAAAACATTTATTGCTTCATTTCTTTTCTATTTTCACATGATCTGTCACTGAAAATGACAGCAAAATGCTGCGCCTGCAGATTAGGACATACATTGATGCAGCATTTTGTGTTCACAAAATGCAGGGATTTTTGTGTTTGCTGGGATTCAAGGAAATCTGCTTGCCACTTTACAGTATTAGTCTTACATATTCAATTGAGCAGGTGTGTGTGATTATTTTGGTACAAGGGCCACATCAGCCGTTAAGTAGATCCTGGAAGTTGTATCTTTTAAGCCCAGAAGTAGTAGTGCACTCATGCACTCAATGAATGATGCACAATTTTCTGAAGTGTATACAGACTGATGGGACCATTCTGTGATTGCTTGAAGCTACTTTTCTATCATGTGTTAGTAAAACTGAATAAAGGCTGAATAAAATTATTAATTGTTTATTTTACCATACTTCAATGTAGTGGTAATTTAGTATTCAATTCAATACTCTTAGGAGTCTGGTTTAATAGTAAAATAATATATTCAGAAATTATAGTTTCTAAAAGCTTATTTTAATGTTTAAAGTGGAAATAGTTGTTTTATTCTGAAAACATTATGAACCTGTTTACATGCTCATGGGTCATGATGTAGGTCTCGTCAATGGTTTGTTTGGTGTCCCATTCAGCACACAACTGAATAAAACAGGCTGCATGACACTAATAAATGATTACTGCCATAGCTACATTTGCATTCAGGTGTGAGGGACTTCAGCCTTTTACAAATAACACAAAGAACAAAACATTTTCCTCTCTCACTTGGTTTTGCTCACGTGTCCCCTCCGTGTGTGAATGATGCAACGATCTATTGGGATTTTACTAAATTTCATCAATGAAAAGGTTTGCTCGCAGACTTGGCACTAAACAGCACATGCAGCCTCAAGAATGGATACGGAGTGGCTGCATCTCACTTTTCTTTGAGCAGAATATTGCAGTATTGAGCGCTAAGTTTTTTATTTTATTTATTTCGAAGAGGAGAAAGTGCGTGCACTCGCATACATGATTGCCAGATTGCATAAATTAAGTATGACATAAGGCAAAATATTTCCTATTTGTGTATGTATAATCTCTAATTGGGGTGTTGCATCCATTATCTGGCAACCCTGAGCATATTAAAAGTTTGTGGATGCGCGATAGGTCCCAAAGCCAGATAAATGAAAGATCTAATAAAAAACATTCATGATAAATTGACCCGCTGGCAGTAGTTTGCCCTGGTCTGCAATTGAGGGTGCTTAGCATGAATGCTTTAGATTCTTGTCCTAATCATGGTCTCTTTTAAAAGAAGACACTTAGGAGTTTTTTTGGTGAAGTGAAAGCAAGCAGCAATGTAACTGAAATTAAAACAACATTATAGAAGCTTAAATTTAGTTTATATTTTATAAGAAAATACACTGCACTTAACTTGCAATAAACTTAAATAAAACAAGAAAAAAACAGCCCACAGTGTCCATGCCAGTTAAGAGGCTCTAAATAAGCTATTTCAATAAACATCAGTGGCTGACATGAACAGTCGTTAACTTGTGATTCTTACCTTTATATTGCTATTTTTTTCTGCTCCTCTTCTTTGTGCAGCTTCCTGCCTTGTGCACCTGATAATTTGGTTCTTTTTTCACTCATTTTGGCCACGTATGATAAGGATCCGATTATAATATAATTGCATAGCGCTAGTGCTCAATATATGGGTAGAGAGGCGCACAGTCTTCACGAGAGGGTGCACTTCTGAAAAAATAAAAATAAAAAAAATAAAAAACTCTCCAACTCTCTGTCATTTTGCGCCCTAGGCAACCGCCTATGTCGCCTATGCCATGTGCCGGCCCTGTATACAGTATATATACATTGTATTAAAATATGTAGCTAAATTCAATATAACATCTTTTAATATGTGAAATCTTATTTTATTATATATTGTTTTATATGATTTTAACCACATTTTAGATATTTGTAAAATGTACATATTCCATATAGCCTATTCTATCCATATCATGTCATGTTGCGTGTGTAATAATGATATGACTTGTCTGTGCTTGAAATTTCTTGTCAGCTACACATTTTTACACAAAATTTGCAACATTGGAACTTAAAAGTAAAAATATAATTCCACATTTCCACATTTAAGTGCTTGTACTATTTTTATTTTTTTTACTTATTTATTTAATACAACTGTATGAATATGACCTGCAATCTCTTATTTAACACTGTGGCTATGGGAAAGTGAACAATTACAGTTACAGCAAAACATTTCAATTCCATTTCCACGTGTTGTGCAAAGAAATAGATCTGCTTCTTTCAGCTTGTTGAACATGCATTATCATTTCTGATTTGCGTTGGATGATGACAGAGAGTGCCAAACGCATGAGTAGTTGTCATGGTAACCAGATAGATTCTGAGCGGATTGCTGCAAAACTAGAATGGAATTATCGTCACATCATCGTGCGATGCAATAAAATATCTTCCCTTCCCTGCAATCGATACCAGACACGATACCAAGAAGGATGTTGAGGATATTCAATTTCAAAGAAAAACAAAAGAAAGAAAAAAAATCAGTGAGCCTAACAGCTGAAACCGGGACATTATTAAATGTTTTTAGAGAAATGACTGGACACCAGGACACACCTCGTAAATCCGGGACCGACTTCTGGTCACCCTAGATTTCTGCCTGCTTTGCTTACTCTCTCCATGATGTACTGTAGTGATTCCCTCCATTGCTAATGTTATGAGGGCAATAGACCATCTGCTAGTGCTATCGCCACGTAGTGGCATCTTCATGTTAAGGTGATAGCGGGTTTAAAGTTAAAAAACCTATCACAACAAAAATGAAAACTAAATATTTTTAAGATAATTATTATTATTTATTTTTTTCAGAGCCATGAAAATTTATTTTATTTTAGTTTCAGTTTTTCCAATGATGTTTATTTGTATTTTTATTTCAGTTTACGAAAATGTTTTTTTTTTTTTTTTTTTTTTTTACATTTAGTTTTAGTTTTAGTTTACGATAATAACCTTGTTGTGTGTTTGTGGCAGGTTTTGGTGGTTTACGAGGACATTTTTTTTTAGGTTACAAACTGGTAATTGCAAGGGTATTATGCTATAAATTTGGTTTATGATGACATTTCTAGTGTCCCCATAATTCAAATTGCTTAAAAACATAATAAACTATGTTTTGTTGTTGTTGTTGTTGCTGTTGTTGTTGTTTTAAATCTATAGTTCATACAGAATAAAAATAATTATGTCTATGGAGAGTCTTCATAAGGATAGCTGCACCAACATGTGTGTGTGTGTGTGTGTGTGTGTGTGTGTGTGAGAGAGAGAGAGAGAGAGAGAGAGAGAGAGAGAGAGAGAGAGAGAGACAAGCGCTAATGAAAACAGACTTGGCTCAGATAATCGCGCTCAAGCATATTTTCACTGTGAGTATACGAGTTTTAAACTGTTATCATGGTGCTTTTGTGATAGTTTATAAAACGTATTATATGCCTGAAAAGACTGTTTGAGTTGCTGTTTGTGTGAATGAAAACAGCATCTGCACCTAATCAGCAGAGGTGGCTGCGTGCATAGATCGCGTTTAGATATTGATGGCTGTGCATATACAAGCTGTGAACTGTTATCGTGGTACTTCGGTGACAATTCGTTTGTTTGTTACATAAAATAAAACTATTATGTGCTTGAAAAGTCTCTTTGAGTAGCTGTTTGTTTGACGAATGACAGCCGCTACTAATGTAACCAAATGGCAGCACACATCGGAGGAAGATTGCGTTTGATATACTGACTGCTCGTATAAGAGCTGTAAACTTTATATCGTGGTACTTTGTTGATGAGTTGGATGTATGTATATACAGGATTGGGGAGTAACGGAATACATGTAACGGGATTATGTATTTAAAATACAAAATATAAGTAACTGTATTCCACTATAGTTACAATTTAAATCATTGGTAATTAGAATACAGTTACATTCAAAAAGTATTTTGATTACTGAAGAGATTACTTTGCATTTTATTGTCATTCGTTTCATTTAATATTTAGTCCTTTCAGATGAAAAACATTTATACATCTAAATGATGCAATCCAAAGTGCATTTGAACAGCGGTGAAACACTTTCTTATGATGTGTTACATTCATACAAGCAGAAGAAATAGAAATAAACCTTGTGTAAACTGTCAGCTTTACGCTAAGCTAAAATGCTATTTCTAGCCATTTTACATGCATGTTACCAGGCACAATCATATTTTTAATCAAGAAAATTCACATTGGATCATAATTAATTTTTTTCTAGTAAGACCTTTGATATTAGGGCAAAAATCATATTCTTTATAATAATTGTTGTATTGTTTTCATGTAAAAACATCTAAAAATCCTTAAAACAAGATCAATTAGATTAATCTTGTTTTAGAAACAACACTGCATAAGATATTTAGGTTTTTCAGAAAATATATTTTTAACATGTGTATTTTGTCTTACTCTACTGGCAGAGTTTTTATAGTCAAAACAAGTGAAAAAATCGACCAGTGCTGAAGAAGTAATCCAAAGTATTTAGAATATATTACTGACCTTGAGTAATCTAATGGAATACATTACAAATTACATTTTACAGCATGTATTCTGTAATCTGTAGTGGAATACATTTCAAAAGTAACCCTCCCAACCCTGTGTATATAAAATAAACTTATTCTGTGGTTTAAAAGACTGTATGAGTAACTGTTTGACCGAATATAAATAACAGACGTTTGACCAGCACAGTCGGCACGAAAGCTAATTTGAATCAGGCATCTTGTAACATAACTGGGTGTTGCAGAAACACATATGTGTGACGTTACTCTGCGGGGACCAGTTATGAAAGGTATGGTACATATGAAAGGGTTAAAAGCAGAGGCCTGCCCCGGCCCTGTACTCCCCTGTTAGTGGATGAGAGAGACAAGGAGTGAAGACAGAGTCAAGAGTTGAGCTCATAATGATGGAAGTGTGAAAAGGCTATCCTTGAAAAGAGCCTTTGAACCACATCAAGTGGTGGGCAGGTGGAGAATAGCAATCACAGACCTCACTGGACAAAGTCTTGTCAGATTTATTTCAATTCTGCACCATTTTTTCAGTTCCCATGAAGATTAACTTGAAGCATTCCCGGGACCAGGGCCACAATGTTTGGTTTGACAACTTTTACGCGTCCCCAGCTCTTATGGTTAAGTTGTTAGAAATGGGAACTAATGCCTGTGGGACATGCAGGGTGAATCGTAAACTGTTTCCTGCAGAATTTATAGACATCAAAAGATGGGAACGCAAGACAGCTTGTGGGGATATGAGGTAGTGTAGGATTGAGGGGAATATACTTGTAATTCAGTGGAAGGACACGCGTGCAGTTACATCCAATTACTCTCCAATTTCCACAATGCGAATGGCTCAACCGAAATTACTTGGTTTGTAAAAAATGATGGCGACTGGACAAAAGAAGTAGTCCTCCAGCCTACTGTCATCAATGATTATAACAAAAACATGGGCGGTGTTGATAGGTCAGACCAAATGATAAAATCTTACGACATCCTACAAAAAACTCAGAAGTGGTGGAAGACTCATTTTTCCACTTCATAGACATTGCCGTCATCAATAGTTTCATATTGTTTAAGAATTGGCAACACATTCATGCGGCACCAGGGGATGAGCGTAGACCGGTGAACTTAACCCAGATAGATTTCAGAGAAAACCTGGCTCGTCAGCTGGGAGGTATAGATATTCAGGCAAGTTTCCCTTTGCATACACTAAAGCCTGTAGTCCCTCCTTCGGCATCACTCCACACAGCCCATGTCCCTATATTTGAATAGTCCTCTGAGAGATGTTGGCTATGCTATCGGAAAAATAGGACTGAAAATAAAACTAAAGCAGCTTGTTGCACGCCGGTATGTAATGGCAAAAGACTTTGCTTGGTTCGCGATAGGAACTGTTTTCAGTCTTGGCACTCAGCTGAGTGTGACCAGTTTCGCGAAGAGGCCTAGGTTCGGCTGTATTTACTGGTGTTGTTGTCCTCCCCCTCCTCCACCATTTGTTGCAGGACAGCTGGCTCTCACCACCCAGTGATTTGCTAAGATAGTCATCATTCTCAAACCAAGCTGACACCTGCTTCCTAGCATGAGGCTAGTTGTATATCTAAGGACTTTGTCATCTTTCAAGGGGAAAACACTTCCTTTTAGTTGCATTTTCTTTTTTTCATTTTTTTTTTCACTTCCCTTACAATTTTGCCTGTGTTGAAGACAGTTGTTGTAAAGCATGGCACTACCACATGCTGCTCAAAAAGACGGAAGACGAAGTTTGAATGTCAATTTGTTGGTGAATAACGGAGGGTGGGGTGCAGGGGAATAACTTGCTTACAAGGAAAAGTTTGAATGTAAGTAAACAGATCAACACGTTTTAATGAAGTACAGGGACATATTCGTGGAGCAACATTTATATCAACCAATCACATTCCTAACCATGAAATCAGTGGGTAATGATTGGCAGATAAGAATGGTGATGCAGACCGTCCCTGTTAGAAAACAGGAAACAGAACTGCATTAGTGAATGATATATCATGTCACAAATTTTATTAAATAAAGAGAAAACAAAATGAAATGGTACATTTGTGCTACAAAAACTGGTGATCATCTCTGATTAATTTAAAAGTGGAAATGTTACAATTTTCAAAACTAATAATGACATCAAATTATGGGGCATGTTTTGTGCCACATCTCAAGAATCAGGGAGAAAGACCAAGCCCATACGCCAACAGCCTTAATTTGATATGAATACAAAGTCAGCATGCTCCAAGTATCAATATTAATTGATAATTGAACACATTTTAAGGTACTGCCAAGCACTTCAAGTAGTTCCAAATCAGATTCAGGAAAACCCAAAGTCTAAACTTACAATCACAAAGTTTTATGGAGTTTTACAATACAAAACTCCATAAGATGTTGGTTAATGGAGAAAAATAATCTTGGGAGAAACCAGGCTCACTGTGGGGGCCAGTTCCCCTCTGGCTAAACAACAATGAGCTTATTATTGATAAATGCATTTGAGTATGGCCTGTCTGGTCATAATATGAATTGTTTCTAACCCACAGCTGTGAACTGCATGGCTAAGATAAATGCTTGAATAAAACATTATGCATTCTTGGAAGGGATGTCAACTGTCCCGTATTAGCCAGCAAGTCCCATATTTTGACCAAAATGAACTTGTTCTGGACATCTATTGCAGTGAGATGCCTATTGTCCCGCATGTTTTTATTATTATTATTTAAGGCATTGTGTTCTGTACTGTAGCTGCAAAATGTCGAACCAACCCCCCACCCGCCATTGGTCAGATTGCAAAATGCTTGAGGTGGACCCCGTCCTGTATTAAACGTTTAAAATGCTCAAGCGTCCC
Organism: Myxocyprinus asiaticus; assembly: GCF_019703515.2. Taxonomy (NCBI): domain Eukaryota; kingdom Metazoa; phylum Chordata; class Actinopteri; order Cypriniformes; family Catostomidae; genus Myxocyprinus; species Myxocyprinus asiaticus. The sequence continues at coordinate 25,451,936 of NC_059351.1, forward strand.
ACATTACCACTGAGAAAACTTGTGGCCTGTTCATTGTTGACCCATACAACTTTTTTTGAGTTTTGTTTTCTGATTTCTTTTGTTTTTGTGTATATCTTGTTATTGTTTCAAAAATTAAACAAAATCTAACATAAAACAAAGGCAATTTGAGTAAACACAAAATACAGTTTTTAAATGATAATGTTATTTATTGAAGCAAAAAAGTTATCCAATACCAACTGGGCTTATGTGAAAAATTATTTGCCCCCTTAGTTACTAAATCCCCAGATCTATGAAACTGCATTCATAATGGGGTTCAGCTGGACTAGAAACACCCAGACCTGATTACTGCCAAGCCTGTTCAATCAAATCAACACCTAAATGAAGTTGGCTAAAAGGTCTCACCCAGAAGCACACTATGCCAAGGTCAAAATAAATTCCAGAAATGATGAGGAAAAAGGTGATTGAAATACATCAGTCTGGGAAGGGTTACAAAGCTATTTTAAAGGCTCTGGGACTCCAAAGAACCACAGTGAGAGCCATTATCCTCCAAAATTACTCCAAGAGCACAGCAACAATTCATCCAAGAAGTCACAAAAAAGGACAACATCCAAGGAACTGCAGGCCTTTCTAGCATCAAAAAAGGTCACTGTTCATGACTCCACTATCAGAAAGACACTGGCCAAAAATACCATTCATGGAAGTGTGGCAAGGCAAAAACCACTGCTAACCCAGAAGAACATTAAGGTTTGTCTGAATTTTGCCAAAACACATCTTCATGATCCTCAAACCTTTTGGGAGAATGTTCTGTAGACCAATGAGTTGAAAGTGGAACTGTTTGGAAGACAGGGGTCCCATTACATCTGGCATAAATCAAACACAGAATTCAACAAAAAGAACATCATTCCTACGGTCAAGCACGGTGGAGGTAGTGTGATGGTGTGTTGGTATGCTTTGCTGCTCCAGGGCCAGGGTGACTTGCAATAATTGAGAGTAACATTAATTCTGCTCTCTACCAGAAAATCCAAAAGGAGAATGTCCTGTCATCAGTCTGTGAGTTGAAGCTCAAGTGCAATTGGATTATGCAGCAAGACAATGATCCAAAGCACAGGAGTAAGTCCACCTCTGAATGGCTCAAAATAAGCAAAATTAAAGTTTTGGAGTGGCCTAGTCAAAGTCTTGACTTGAACCCGATTGAGATGCTGTGGCAGGACCTCAAACGGGCAGTTCATGCTCAAAATCCCTCTAATGTGGCTAAACTAAAGCAGTTATGCAAAGAAGAGTGGGCCAAAATTCCACCACAGCATTGTGAAAGACTGACCTCCAGTTATCGGAAGTGTTTGGTTGCAGTTGTTTCTCCTTAAGGTGGCACAACCAGCTATTAAGTTTAAGGGAGCAGTTATTTTTTTCACAGCACTGTATATATCTATATCTATATCTATATCTATATATATATAGATATATATATAGATATATATATATACACTTGCAGCCAAAAGTTTGGAATAATGTACAGATTTTGCTTTTTCGGAAGGAAATTGGTACTTTAATTCACCAATGTGGCATTCAACTGATCACAAAGTATAGTCAGGACATTACTGATGTAAAAAAAACAGCACCATCACTATTTGAAAAAAAGTCATTTTTGATCAAATCTAGAAAGGCCCCATTTCCAGCAGCCATCACTCCAACACCTTATCCTTGAGTAATCATGATAAATTGCTAATATGGTTCTTGAAAATCACTTGCCATTATATCAAAGACTGCTGAAAGCTATTTGGTTTGTTAAATGAACCTTAACCTTGTCTTTGTGTTTGTTTTTGAGTTGCCACAGTATGCAATAAACTGGCATGTCTTAAGGTCAATATTAGGTCAAAAATGGCAAAAAAAGAAACAACTTTCTCTAGAAACTCATCATTCAATCATTGCTTTGAGGAATGAATGTTATTCAGTGCTTGAAATTGCCAAAAAACTGAAGATTTCATACAAAGGTGTACACTACAGTTTTCAAAGACAAAGGACCACTGGCTCTAACAAGGACAGAAAGAGATGTGGAAGGCCAGATGTACAACTAAACAAGAGGATAAGTACATCCAAGTCTCTCGTTTGAGAAATATACTCCTCACATGTCCTCAGCTGACAACTTCATTGAATTCTACCTGCTCATCCATGTACAACAGTAAAGAGAAGACTCAGGGGTGCAGGCCTTATGGGAAGAATTGCAAAGAAAAAGCCACTTTTGAAACAGAAAAACAAAAAGAAATGGTTAGAGTGGGCAAAGAAACATTGGACTATAGATTATTGGAAAAGAATGTTATGGATCTTAACCCCATTGAGCTTTTGTGGTATCAGCTAGACTGTAAAGGGCGTGAGAAGTGCCCGACAAGACAGCCACATCACTCAAAAAAATGAATTTAGATGGAGTCAGTTTCACTGAATAATTTGTTGTTCACATTACTAAACAAACACAAGCAACTGCATAAAATGTGTTTAACTTAGTTATTTCAACAAAAACCATGTCTTGTCACCTTTACTTTTGGCATTTTTGTTCAGTCAACAAATCGTTGTTTGGTGAAATGCACAAATACAAGAAAACCAAAACAGGATGTCCCTTTACGCACACCGTATGTAAATGCAGCAGCGTGAAGCATATTGAGGAGATTATATTGGCAACTTTGTAAGGTATGAATATTTTGATTAAATCATTTGCCATCCTGAAAAATACTGCCAATAAAAGTATATGTAGTACACTATATAGTTTTATTACTTCAGGGTGTAAGTTTATGTCATAGTCTGACTCTGCTTTTCTATTACAATATACATGTTCTTTCATTGTAGATGAGCTAAGGCAGACGAACCAGATTGAAGAGATTATTTCGACAACTTTGTAAGGTATTAATATTTTAAAATCCTTTGACATCCTGACAAATACTGCCAAAAAATAAATTATTAAAAATAAACTGATGTAGAAGACCAAATAGTTTTTGTACTTCAGGCTGAGTTTTTGTCAGAGTCTGGACATGCATCTTGAGTTTTTTATTTTTATTTTTATTTTTATTTTTTTTATTTTAATCAGTTATGTGAAATTTTCAAGACCATGTGGCAATGTAAGGACTGTAAGAAAATATACTATAGGACAAAACACTATACACTCGGAATACATATCATGATAGACGGTACAAAAACATAAGAAGAAATTATGTGCAATAGTAGATTAATTACTAACTCTATCAATAAAATGAAAACTTTTTAACTGTTGTTGTTGTTGTTTTTCTCCTTGTTTTAGGACGTCGACTTTGAGAAAGCTGAGAGAGACATGGCTAATACAGTCTTCGGAATTTTCATTGTCCGAGCTGAAGGTGCAGGACCTGAAGAACCACCATTGGATGTTGGGATCATTGTTGAAGGAGTAAAAGTGCTTCAGGAGCTTGGAGATGTCACCAAGGCTTGTGCTCTGCTCTTGGCAGTAATATACAGCTTGAATCTGAGCTATCCATCTGATCTCAAGTACACCTTTGAGTTTCTTCAGAAGGTGTTAATGGAACTTGATGCAAACAAACTTTCACACAAAATACAGGTACTTAAAAACAAACTTATGGAATAAATCATTGCATGTTCAGTTTCTTATTCCAGTGCAATGCTGCGGTTTATATTGTTGTTTAATTTAAAAAAAAAAAATGTTTTTTTTTTTTCAGAACTGTGAAATGTTATTTTTTTGCTTCTATTTTATTGATCAAAAATATATGCCAGCCATAAATGTTCCTTTTAATAAGGGCTAAAGAAAACCTGTCGAGTTCTGTAGCATTTTGGGGTATGCTGCCAATCTTGAGTTGATGTCATGTTCATTTCTAATATTTAGTTTAAGAAAAAAAGATTTATTACAAGGCTTGGCTGTATTGCAAATAAAAAGCAATTTCTTTCTGAAAAATATGTGTCTGATTATTTAATGGTTTTCTTGTACACTTGTATGGCAAATATTACAATTACAATTTAACTGAAATCGACAACAAATGTTTATTGCATACTAAATGTTCGTAAATTCAACATAACATTAAGTAAACTGTAAATGTATATTTATTGTATGTAATAGTGACTTTACTAGAATTCCTTTAGTTCATACAACAAATTTAAATTAGTTGTATTTAAGGAATATTTGTCAACTTTACATAAACCTTTTTGTAAATACAACTTAATTTTTTGTTGTTGTTGTTGTTGTTGTTGAGATTACTTAACAAAGCTATGTGGAACCCACTTGACGAAGTTTTTTAAAGTAAATCCAACATTTCATTTTTTTGAGTGTATGGCAAGTGCTACAGAAAGCGTGTGTGAAATGTCACCTGAGTATCTGGACAAACTGACAGCTAGAATGCCAAGGATCTGCAAAGCTGTCGTTGCTGCATGTGGAGGATTTTTTGATGAGAACTCTTTGAAGTAGTTTAAGAAGTTTTTTCAAATTGCAATAGTAATTTTTCACATTATTAATGTCCTGACTATACATTGTGATCAGTTGAATGTCACTTTGGTGAATAAAAGTACCAATTTCTTTCCATAAGAGCTAAATCTGTACATTAATACTGTGTGTGTGTGTGTGTGTGTGTGTGTGCGTGTGTGTGTGAGTGTGTGTGTGTATATAGAGAGAGAGAGAGAGAGAGAGAGAGAGAGAGAGAACAGCGGTCGATGGGGCCGTATTGCATTTAAAAATAAATAAAGAAATACAGAAACTTAAATACGATTATGAAACTCAGCAGAGGCTAATAGCAAAAGAAAAAACAAACAGGGCATTAGCCTACCCATGTGCTTCAGCATAGATCACCTTAATACATGCTTATATCATTCACAGCATTTTATGCAATTAACACATGCTTAACCACACACAGTATTTTATGCATTTTCAACCAGGCTTTAAGGACATGTACAGTATAACAGTTTAAACAATAAAATTCTCATTACACATTTTTACACAACACGTATTAGACTTATTCACAACTGGAAAACACTCTGGGCTATACATCAATAAATAATATATGATTAATTCTAAATTGACATACCCAGTCCTCACATGTGTGGAAAATGTGGCCAAACTCCACACATGCAATCCATATGCATCCTTCAAAAATAACCCTTCTCTCTTCTGACTGTTCTGAACAAATATTTAATGCAATTTATGAGCATTTTGTATAAAATTTTATATTTACCCAAATAATTATCAACCGATGCACAGAACTGGGAGCTGTCTTGCACAACACAAGTTCTCACATCTCTAACCAGCACACATATGTGTAACGAGAGAGTGCCGGAACGTGGGTGTCGCAAAACTTCGGTTATTAAAGGGGCCAATTTTGACTAGAGTTAAATTACATGAAATTTCTCCATTTGGCTACATGAATATATCTACATATTAAATATACTTATACATAATGTGTATGTGTGTGTGTGTGTGTGTGTGTGTGTGTGTGTGTGTTTGATGTCTTTTACAATATTGCTATCTATTTTACTTAATTTAGTATATACAGTATTTTAAATATAATATGTATTTTAAAAAACTAAATTCAGCAAGAATAGAAAATAGTGGCTTTATCTCACAATTTTTTTTTAATTGTTTTTTTATTTATTTATTTATTTTCATTATTATATATTTTTTTTTAGCCCTGTAGTACGTTTTGCAATGAATTCTATCATTTGAAAGTTTAACCAGAATATTTCCTATTTGGAAAACATATTTCTTTCAACTATGTTGATTACAACATATATTTACAATATGTTTCAAATTTATTCTGACCCAAAAAAAATATTACAAATGTGGCATAAAGTCTGCTCCACATTACAGTTGGTTCTTGCTAAGAAATGTCCCCTTTCTTGGTTTATCTGAAGATTACATCACAATTAAAGACTGATGTGGGGAAACCGCCGAGTCCGCTCATTGCTGCTAATAATTATAATAATCATATTATTATTATTATTAGTAGTAGTAGTATTACTGTAATGTACTGTTATCACGAATGAGATCTGCTGTGTTGTAGTCCAACCACATTGGACTGTTGTGTATTTCCGCCATCGCGGGTGAGACCGGCACACTGAGTTTATCCATTAAAGAACCAAAGACCGCGGGACGGTTTATGAGCCATCCACCGCGTCTCTGAGTGATAAACTAATAGCTGCATTCTTTCCCACGATTGCAAAACCGGCTTTGGTGCCATCACTTTATTCTCTCTCTCTCTCTCGTACTAACCACACACACACACGTGACCCCTCACAAACATTCTCGCACACATTTTTGGCTAGTAGAGAATTTTGTGATAAAACTCAGCTTTGTCCCTAAGCTATTGTACAAGCGGATGCACGCAGTAAACTGGCAGACGCCATTGACCGGTTTCTCTCCGCCCACATTCGTGGCCATATTCTCTGGCCGGAAATCTCGCGTGACGTACTATCCACGAGAGTCACGTCTGCCATTTTGTGCGCGTCCCTCCTTACACACACACACACACACCTTCCTCATGTGTTATAGGATTATTTTGGTTACCATATCTAATCATATCACTGTTTAGTTTGTAGTTGTGAGTCGGAAGTTTATTGACTGCATTGTATTGATTATTAATTGATATTACTGCATAAATAAACTTTGTTATATTTCAAAGAAAAGTGTTTTGGTTTGTTTTGCATACACCTGTGTCAGATGCTGACAGGGGATGTCAGTGCTCGGATTCAAGCCTTCACTGTTTCTTTTCGAAAATCGATATTCGGATGTCGATTTTCCTAAGAGAACAATCTAATATTGAGACTGTTATACTATCTGGTTATTAGTCCCTGATTCCAGGGTGGTACCCCGGCGATATTAATCCTTATTAATCTATTGATTTTTGATAATTGATAATTATCTTTGATGATTGTTGAATTTGAAGGATCAATAAGCTAGTGTTAATTTTAATCAATGTTTCATCGATGTTAACAATTAACGATTATCTTTGATAATTGTTGATTTAAAGGATTAAAAAAAAGAAGCTAACATTGATTCAAATCAATGTTCTATTGATTTTAATAATTGATAATTATCTTTGATAATTATTAATTATTGCTAATAACCAAACCCACTCCTAAACGTAGCGCACTACATTTACTGGAGCCCCATTTGAGGTTTTAATTAGTTAGATTCTATTATTTAATTTAAATATTAATTAATAACTAAAGAAATAATTATTAATTATTTCTGATAGTAACACTATCTAATCCAACCAGTAAAGCCCTACATAATGATTGGTGCCCCGTGTGAGGCATCCTATGTGCCAGTTTGTCACAGTGTGTATGCATAAGAATCCAAAGTAATAACCTGAATCATTACTTCAAAGTTTGGTTCTGTTTGACAATTTACTTCTCACTACTTGCCAAGCATAAGCCAGTGTGGTGTGAAAGTGCTCTTAAGAGTGAATTAGGGGTTGGTAAGTTTACGATAGTCTGCTCAAAGCCTGCTGTTGTTGTTATTTAACTCCTAACGCTTTCACCTAGATGTTACAGAGAGGTGCCAAGTCACTTCATTGACATCCACCAAAGAGAGAACGCAGTGAAATTTGCACATTACATAACAGTAGCCCGTAAGCCACACGTCGAAGCCTCTCACCTGTGCGTTCAAGTTAGCATTATAGCAACTGTAAAACAACAAGTTATCAGAGCCACTGTGTCGCAAGAATTTTTACTGCCCCAGTAAAATGAGTCACCAGTCACTCTGCGTGACTGGAGCTGAAGCTCCACAGAGGTCAGAAAACCCAGCACTGCAAGATGTGGTCGCTGCTGTCCAATGTCTCTCCGTAGAGGAGAGAGATAACCTTAATGGCTACAATATTAGTCGTTGTGATGAAGCATTGCAGGAACTAGTTGAGTATGTCAACAACCCAGTCGGGAAGCCAAAGAGCACAATTCTGGACCTAGTGGGCCAAATGTTCCTTCTTCATCACCGCAGAACCAAACTGCAAACCGTAGAGCACCAGGCCCAGCTCGCCCAGCTGCAGACCAGCTACCAAATGGTGCAGAGGGAAAATCTCAGCCTGCACCAAGAAGTTAGGTGCACCCAAGCTGAGAAAGTCCAGGCACAGGAAGATAATGCCCGGATGCAGGAGGAAAATGAAACCCTGCGCAGGCAGCTTCAAGCTGCCCAGCTAAGAGTAGAGTCAGATCAGGTAAGTGCAGCTGAAACGCAGAGCACAACATCTAACATAGAAGAGGGCACCATCTTTAGCGCTACACGTAGAAATGTGCCCCTGAGAAACCCAAGGACACATGTTAGGAGCCGAGCTGCCCCTAGTGGTACAATCTCTGACTTCATCCTCCAAGACACCTTTCAAGCTCCTCCAGCCGCCTGCTGGTTGGATGCAGGTGCCCCTCCTTACAGTTGCCCCCCCAGTCAGTTTTCAGTCATGCCACCTTGCATTTCAAACCGACTGATTCCACACCACGGAGGAGGGAATATTATTTCCAAGCCCAGAGTGGTGTAAGTGGCTCGAAGATCCTATTAGCCAGGAAGCTGTACGCAACCCGTGGTCCACCCCCATGCGTCGACTGGACTCCTTCCCCACAATGAAGGGGAGGAAGTCATCCTCATCACTATAGCGATCCGAGTGACTATGGTGTTTCGGATGACTCGGACGACCCGTGGTCATGCTGACACCAAGGCTTGCGCATCCGACAACTCGAGTCCATCACAGGGGACATAGAGCGCTTTGACCCAAGTAATTGAGATTCAAACATCGACAGTTATCTCAGAGAAATTGAGCACTGCCTGGTTGACTTACCTTATGCTTTGTTGCGTGAAAAACTCAAGCTCATATGGAAGACCACGGTAAGGAGTGTTCATGGAAATGCTACCGACTGGTACCCGAAACTGCTACTCAGCTCTGTGTAAAGCCCTACGCGAGGAGTAATCGCTGTATATTGACGAAGCCTCCGCTACCATAGGTGCTTTCACCATCACCCAGAAGAGGCACGAGCCTCTGCGTGAGTATTACAGATGCCTGATAACCGTGTACTTCCAAGGAAGTAACGCACCAGGTCTGGAGGAGGAATGAGCTTTCAAGTCTCTTTTCCTTCACAAACTCCACAAGTGCATGCGATATGACGTCACGATGCACTGCAGAACGGGCAACCCCACCATGCAGGAAATCAAAAGGTATGCACAGCTGGCTTGGGAGACACGTGTGTGCCCTGCCCGAGGGTATGAAGGCGATGCCAGGACCCTGGGGATCCAAGCCTCAGAATATGCAGACCTAGCGCTTGAAGGCAACGAAATGCCTCACATTAAGGTGAATGCTAGAACAGGACCCCAGAGGCTCCGATCACCCCACCAGCAGGGTAGGCAACAAAACCAGGGAGGTGATGACCAGACACACACCCAGGGTCATGGCAGGCCTAAACGACAAAACGTTTGCCGGCCGAAAGGAAAGGCGCAGTTCCAACGAAAACCCAAACAAGAAGGTGGGTGGGTAGAAAAGGTTTCAAACCCCCTCAGAGAACAGGATTTGAGAAAGGAAATGGAGGATATAAGAAGATGCTTGACTGAGTTAGTAACGAAGCTTGATGTGCTCCGTCGTTCACCGGGTCCGCCGAACTCCTCAAAGGAACACGGCACTGAAACCCTGTCAGTATGACTAGACGATGTACCCCCTCCCGTTAACGCCAAAGTTTACTTTGTAGGTCGGGAAAAGGGGAACAGGGTCCAAGTTGCTCCCCAAAACAGTCACTCCTAACACGCCACACCCTCCTTTTCTGACCTTCTTGGGAGATCTGTACCGTAAGGGCAACGCCTGACACATGGGTGCATCAGCTCCCACGCACTACTCGACACTGGTTCCAAAATAAGTCTTAATGGGTTTCAACACCTTCGCAGAGGTGGCTAGAGCAAAGCTCTCCCTTGGCAAACCATTATAGACGGAGACCTGCAACGTAAGCATCACAAGCTACACGCAAAATAGGTCGTCTATCACAAAACAGGCCTGGATTGACACCTTTCAATGGATGATGCTAATAGACCCTGTTTACATATGTCCCATTAATACAGAACCACTGTTAATTGGCCAGGACCTACTGAACCGACTGGCTCCGCTCATTGACTGCCGTCGTGGCTCAGGTTGACATACCGAGGCTCAGGTTGACATACCGAGATCACTTGGTCCAGAAAACAGTTTGCCAGCTTCAGATGGACAAGTTGCCATCATCCAAGAATCCAGCAGATATGACGACTCCAACAAGAACAATTACAGGGCCTGAATAAAACCCTTCAGGGTACTATAGTCAGTGTAAATTTGCACTCCGCTCTTATCAATAACACTTTGCATGCTTTAGGGACTTTGTCAGAGAAGGCAACTTAAGGGATCTCTCTCTCTCGTACTAAACACACACACGCGACCCCTCACAAACATTCTCGCACACATTTTTGGCTAGTAGATAACTTCGTGATAAAGTTCAGCTTTGTCCCTAAGCTATCGTACAAGCGGATACATGCAGTAAACTGGCAGACGCCACTGACCGGTTTCTTTCCGCCCACATTCGCGGCCATATTCTCTGGCCGGAAATCTCGCGTGACGTACTCTCCACGAGAGTCACATCTGCCATTTTGTGCTCGTCCCTCCTTACACACACACACACACACACACCTTCCTCGTGTGTTATAGGTTTATTTTGGTTACCATATCTAATCATATCACTGTTTAGTTTGTAGTTGTGAGTCGGAAGTTTATTGACTGCATTGTATTGATTATTAATTGATATTACTGCATAAATAAACTTTGCTATATTTCAAAGAGAAGTGTTTTGGTTTGTTTTGCATACACCTGTGTCAGATGCTGACAGGGGATGTCAGTGCTCGGATTCAAGCCTTCACTGTTTCTTTTCGAAAATCGATATTCGGATGTCGATTTTCCTAAGAGAACAATCTAATATTGAGACTGTTATACTATCTGATTATTTAACTTTGATAATTGTTGATTTAAAGGATTAAAAAAAGCTAACATTGATTCAAATCAATGTTCAAATCAATGTTCTATTGATTTTAATAATTAATAATTATCTTTGATAATTATTAATTACTGCTAATAACCAAACCCACTCCTAAACGTAACGCACTACATTTACTGGAGCCCCATATGAGGTTTTAATGAGTTAGATTCTATTATTTAATTTAAATATTAATTAATAACTAAATAAATAATTATTAATTATTTCTGATAGTAACACTAATCTAAACAACCAGTAAAGCCCTATATTATATATATATATATATATATATATATATATATATATATATATATATATATATATATATATATATTTTTAACCCTGTACCTTGTAAAGTCAGCCTATAGGATTTCATAGGAAGTCAGGAAGTGACTATAGGAAGTCATATAGGAAATCAGATTGTGACTGTTCATTTTTAGATGGTACTTGCCAGTTTTGTGTGCAATATGCATTTGACGGTCAGTCAATGAACTGAGGGTGGTCCGTGCATGCCATCTCAGGCTTAGGCTATTGTAACAGGGTAGAAGGAAAGGAGGAGGCGAGAACCGGCTTAACGATATAAATAATATTTTAATAATAAACTGAATCAAAAGACAAACACATACAGGTGTTGGACAGCTGTTCATAACGCTCTCTCTCTGTCGCACTGCCATCTCCAGTCGGCCTTTATCCCTCTCAGGCTAATCAGCCCAATTAGGGGCTGGGTGTGCAGAATCACGACCCGGCCCCGCCCTCCGCCCTGCCACATTCCTCCTCCATTCTTTCAGGCCGAGGAGCCCCCGGCATGATGTACATCCCCCGCTTTCCCCTGGGGGCGTGCCTTGCGCCCCGTCTGCCGGCAGGTCATCCCCATCTACCTGGATCAGGGGAGGGGAAAAGGGGAGGGAAACAAAAAAAAGTGGCACCTACATGCCGTAACGGCGGTCGTGCCAAATTAACAAAACATTTAAAAAGAGAGGGAAAAGGCCAACATGGAGTGGCAGCGGGAGAGAGAGAGGAGAGAGAGAGAAAAAATAATAATTTACTTGCCGGTTCTGCAATACGCCGTAGTCTGGTCCTCGGCCGCTCCTCCACCCTCTAGTGGATGACAGCCATGCCTCCCCGGGTGGATCGGAGGCAGTCCTCTGGCCCCTGGCAGATGGAACGCCCCGCCATATTTTTGGTGGATGGTAGGGGTCTCCCCCATCCCTTGCAGCAGTAAACGCTCCAGGCGGTTGGTTGGGAGCACCTCCTCCCCTCGCGGTCGGCGGCCGTTCCTCCGCTTGCAGGCAGCCGGCTACTCTGTCCTCCTGGTAGCGGCAAGAACTCTACTACGGCGCATCCCTCCTCCTTCCCGGGTTTTGGCATCAGTGTAACGGGGTAGAAGGAAAGGAGGAGGCGAGAACCGGCTTAACGATATAAATAATATTTTAATAATAAACTGAATCAAAAGATGAACACACACAGGTGTCAGACAGCTGTCCGTAAATCTCTCTCTGTTGCACTGCCATCTTCAGTCGGCTTTTATCCCTCTCGGGCTAATCAGCCCAATTAGGGGCCGGGTGTGCGGAATCACGACCCAGCCCTGCCCTCTGCCCTGCCACAGCTATTTAATTGTTATATAAATTGCTTTAACAGATGCAGTCTTCCCAATACTGATGTAGAATATCATTTAAATTGTGATATGAAATTTTACTTAGCTCTATAAAAATAACTATGACTCTAGGTTTTAATTAGGTTTCAACTACAAATAGGTTTGTAGGTGTTACAGTTTAATTTGAATAAGTTTCAAGCTAGTTCTTAGGTACAATCGAATAGCAATAAATATATTTGCTTTTGCATTTTTGTTGAAGTTGTTGAACTTATTTTGAGGAAGATTTAAACTTGAAAAATATGCAAAGTTTTAGAAAACTGAAGAAAATAATAATAATAATAATTATAATTATAATAATAAAAACAATAAGACACAGTACGACAAAATAAGAAATATTTTAGATTCTGAATCAATTTACAGGTTTGGAGTGATATGAGAGTAAGTAAATCAAGTAAGAATTGTCACTTTTGGGTAAACTATCCCTTTGAAAGGAATTAGACGATTGTATTTCATCTCCTTTCTATCTTTTGTCCACAACTACACCTTTAAATCAGTGCTGCTGATACAGTTCTACTCAGCAGTCATTGAGTCTGTCCTCTGCACTTCAACAACTGTCTGGTTTGGTTCAGCTACGAAATCGGATATCAGAAGACTACAAAGGACAGTTCGGACTGCTGAGAGGATTATTGGTTGCCCCCTGCCCTCCCTTCAAGAACTGTACACTTCCAGAGTGAGTAAAAAGGCTGGAAAAATCAATCTGGACCCCACTCACCCTGCCCACTACCTTTCTGAACTGTTGCCTTCTGGCCGGTGCTTCAGAGCTCTGAGCACCAGAACCATCAGACACAGGAACATCTAGTTCAGCTGGTTGTGGCATTTCGTATAGGGACCCCTAGTGTCACTACATCGTCACAACGTCGAGTAACCCCCGTTCCCTGATGGAGGGAATGAGACGTTGTGTCCCTCCTGCCAAAACACTGAACTACCTGTTGTAATGGCCGGGACCTTTTCTCGGCTCCTCAGCACAAACCTGAATGAGTGGTTGCACACCAGCTCCTTTTATACCCGTATGTCCGGGGGAGTGGCATGCAAATTCCACTCGACAATTTTCATTGGCCTTTTCTTAAAACATCAGAGGTGTTTGGGGCTCCCAAGAGTGACCCCTAGTGTCACTACATCGACACAACTTCTCGTTCCCTCCATCAGGGAACGGGAGTTATGACAGTAACCTAGACGTTCCCTTTCTGTCACTCACTCGACGTTGTGACAGATGTAGTGACACTAGGGGTCCCTATACGAAACGCCACAACCAGCTGAACTGTGTTACATGGATCGGTGGTGCAAGTGCAGGCAGGCCACTGTGTGCCAAGTAACAAGTGCACCGTCCCCATCGTAACCTTCCCAATGCCCCGTGCATGTCATATGGACCCTCGCCCCCTGAAAGCATAAAAGGGGGGGTCAGACATGCCCAAAATGGGAACAGGCCGCACCAGCTGGTTTGGCCTTTTCTCTTCTTTCTCCTCCCGGAGAAAGAACTCGCTTGATTCCAGCTGGGGCCAAACGTATTCGCATCGGGGTAGGTGTCCTTGGAAAAAGACACTGCAGAGACCACACCCTGCCCGAAGGGGAGGTAATTATGTGGAAATACATCACATGGGCTTACCAATTCCTTATCAGCAGTATTGCATGTGGAGGAAGTCCCCATGGTAGGTCCTACCCAGAGGGGGCAGAGCTCTACAAACATGCTGACCGGTGGCAGAGGGGACTCTGTCCAAGGGGTGACACAGGTCTACCATCAGGGAGACCATACTGTGGAAGATTACATCATATGGGGTTAGCGACAGGGAACCAACGAATATGGAGCACCTATCCCAGTACAGGGGCTGACCTGAATAGGGCATACTGACACAAGTACTGGGCCTGGCCTCGAATTCCTCCATCGAATTTGCTTGCCGAAGGTGCTGGGGGAGGAATCCAGAGTTCACTGATCCCGGGAACTCACGTGGATGAAAGAGCACACGTATTCCCCTTGGAAGGGCCAGCTGCCCACATCCTTACCTGTTTGTACCTACCAACACACGGGATGAAACTGGCTAAACCCAGAGATTATAAAATCTCGTGAAGGTTTTGGGTGTTGCCCAGCCCACTGCCCTACATATGTCTGTTAGAGAGGCACCGTTGGCCAAGGCCCAGGAGGAGGCTACACTCCTGGTAGAGTCCGCTTATAGTCCCAAAGGGGACGGCGCACCCTGGGCCTGGTATGCCAACGTGATGGCATCCACAATCCAGTGGGCAATCCTCTGTTTGGAGACAGCGTTCCCCTTCTGCTGTCCCCCGAAACAGACAAAGAGCTGCTCGGAGCGTCTAAAGCTCTCTGTGCGGTCCAAATAAATACGCAAAGCGTGTACCGGACACAGCAATGACAAGGCAATGGGTCTGCCTCCTCCTGGGGAAGTGCTTGTAGGTTCACCACCTGATCTTTAAAGAGGGTAGTGGGAACCTTGGGCACATAGCCTGGCCGGGGTCTCAGCATCATGAGAGAGTACACCAGAGACCGAACTCTAGGCACATATCGCTGACAGAGAATGCTTGCAGGTCCCCAACCCTCTTGATGGAGGTGAGCGCAGTCAGGAGGGCCATCTTCAAGGAGAGGGCTTTCAGATCAACTGACTCTAAGGGCTTGAAAGGGGCTCTCTGTAGGCCCAGCAGGACCACAGAGAGGTCCCATGAGGGAATGAGGTGCAGCCTAGGAGGATTCAACATCCTGGTGCCTCTAAGGAACCTGATGATCAGGTCATTCTTCCCCAAATACTTACTGTCCACTGCATCGTGGTGTGCCGCTATAGCGGCTACATACACCTTCAAGGTGGAGGGGGACAGTCGCCCCTCCAACCTCTCCTGCAGGAAGGAAAGCACCGACCCGACTGCACAACTCTGTGGCTCTTCGCCTCGGGAAGAACACCAATTCGCGAATAGGCGCCACTTCAAGGCATATAGTCACCTGGTAGAAGGGGCCCTGGCCTGATTGATAGTGTCTACCACTGTGGGTGGTAGACCACTCAGATCTTCTGCATCCCGTCCAAGGGCCAGACATGGAGGTTCCAGAGGTCTGGTCATGGGTGCAAGATCGTGCTTCGTCCCTGAGAAAGAAGGTCCTTCCTCAGGGGAATCTGCCAGGGAGGGGATTTTGCGAGGAGTGTGAGTTCCGAGAACCAAGTTTGGGTGGGCCAGTAGGGTGCTACCAACAAGACTTGTTCCTTGTCCTCCCTGACCTTGCACAACATCTGTGCAAGTAGGCTCACTGGGGGAAACACATACTTGCACAGACCCCGGGGCCAGCTGTGTGCCAGTGCGTCCGTGCCGAGGGGGGCCTCGAACAGGGAATACCACAGTGGGCACTGGGAGGATTCCCGGGAGGCAAACAGGTCTACCTGTGCCTAGTCGAATCGACTCCAAATCAGCCGGACCACCTGGGGGTGGAGCCTCCACTCTCCGCTGAGCGTCACCTGCCATGACAGCGCATCCACTGTGCGATTGAGTTCACCAGGGGTATGAGTGGCCCGCAGCGACTTGAGCCACCGCTGTCTCCAGAGGAGGAGATGGCAGTGAGTTGCGACATGCGGGGCGAGCGCAAACCACCTTGGTGGTTTATGTACACTACCATTGCCATGTTATCCATCCAGACCAACACATGCTTGCCCTGGATCAACGGCCGAAGCCTCTGCATGGTGAACAGTACAACGAGCAACTCGAGGCAGTTGATGTGCCAACGCAGATGAGGGCCTGTCCAGGAACCTGCGGCTGCATGCCCACTGCAAACGGCACCCCAGCCTGACCAGTCCGTGGGGATTCTCCCAGCAGAGTTACTTCCATTGAAGTCCCCAAATCGCCCCCCAGCGCTAACCGTCACGGTCTTTTGCCCGCGGGCAGAAGAACCGGGGCGGGGAGTGGCTGGAGTGGCTTTCCCTCTAAGGAAGGAAAGCCACGATCGCAACGTGGCCATGGTCATGCTCTTGCAGTGCGGGCATGAACCATCCACGAACACTGTCTCAGCATGTCTGCAGCCCAGACACGTAAGGCAGCAATCGTGACCGTCAGAAGCAGAGAGATAACGACCACAACCAGGAAGTGCACATAACCGGAAAGGCATCTTTAAAAAGACACTTTCCGTCAGTACCCACTCTTTTAGGGAATATATACTCTTTTTAAGGAGAAACATACTCTTTTAGCGCTCCACACACGCTGCCGAAGCTCCCAGGGGCGTTCTCCGCACTTATCTGTGCGAGAGGGGGAGAAACCGCTGTGATGCGCCATAAAATCCAGCAGCCGCGGAGATCGCTCTTTGATTTCTCTTGCAGAGGGGAATGGATTGGCAGTGGAATACATCAACACTGCTCGGCTCTGAAGAAAAAATCTGAATGAGTGGTTGCACACCAGCTCCTTTTATACCCGTATGTCCGGGGGAGTGGCATGCAAATTCCACTTGCCAATTTTCATTGGCCTTTTCTTAAAACATCAGAGGTGTTTGGGGCTCCCAAGAGTGACCCCTAGTGTCACTACATCGACACAACGTCGAGTGAGTGACAGATAGGGAACAGTTTTTTCCCTCATGCTATCCATCTCATGAACAGATAAAACTGCCCCATTGAGCAATAATTATGTGCAATTCACAGTCTAATCTTTTTTTATACTTATCCAACACATCCAACCTCTTTTGCCATTACATTCCCTTGCACTGTATATAACAGATTTTTATTTAGATTTGCACTATGTATGTGTGTATGTATGTATGTGTGTGTCTGTGTGTATGTATGTATATGTGTATGCATGTGTATGTGTGTATATAAATACACTATATTGCCAAAAGTATTCGCTCACCCATCCAAATAATTGAATTCAGGTGTTCCAATCACTTCCATGGCCACAGGTGTATAAAATGAAGCACCTAGGCATGCAGACTGCTTCTACAAACATTTGTGAAAGAATGGGCCGCTCTCAGGAGCTCAGTGAATTCCAGTGTGGTACTGTGATAGGATGCCACCTGTGCAACAAGTCCAGTCGTGAAATTTCCTCGCTACTAAATATTCCACAGTCAACTGTCAGTGGTATTATAACAAAGTGGAAGCAATTGGGAATGACAGCAACTCAGCCACGAAGTGGTAGGCCACGTAAAATGACAGAGCGGGGTCAGCGGATGCTGAGGCGCATAGTGCGCAGAGGTCGCCAACTTTCTGCAGAGTCAATCGCTACAGACCTCCAAAGTTCATGTGGCCTTCAGATTAGCTCAAGAACAGTGCGTAGAGAGCTTCATGGAATGGGTTTCCATGGCCGAGCAGCTGCATCCAAGCCATATATCACCAAGTGCAATGCAAAGCGTTGGATGCAGTGGTGTAAAGCACGCCGCCACTGGACACTAGAGCAGTGGAGATGCATTCTCTGGAGTGACGAATCACGCTTCTCCATCTGGCAATCTGATGGACGAGTCTGGGTTTGGCGGTTGCCAGGAGGACGGTACTTGTCTGACTGCATTGTGCCAACTGTGAAGTTTGGTGGAGGGGGGATTATGGTGTGGGGTTGTTTTTCAGGAGCTGGGCTTGGCCCCTTAGTTCCAGTGAAAGGAACTCTGAATGCTTCAGCATACCAAGAGATTTTGGACAATTCCATGCTCCCAAGTTTGGGGATGGCCCCTTCCTGTTCCAACATGACTGCGCACCAGTGCACAAAGCAAGGTCCATAAAGACATGGATGAGCGAGTTTGGTGTGGAAGAACTTGACTGGCCTGCACAGAGTCCTGACCTCAACCCGATAGAGCACCTTTGGGATGAATTAGAGCGAAGACTGCGAGCTAGGCCTTCTCGTCCAACATCAGTGTCTGACCTCACAAATGCGCTTCTGGAAGAATGGTCAAAAATTCCCATAAACACACTCCTAAACCTTGTGGAAAGCCTTCCCAGAAGAGTTGAAGCTGTTATAGCTGCAAAAGGTGGGCCGACGTCATATTAAACCCTATGGATTAAGAATGGGATGTCACTTAAGTTCATATTCGTCTAAAGGCAGATGAGTGAATACTTTTGGCAATATAGTGTATATGTATAAATGTATGTGTATATGTGTGTGTGTATTTGTGTATGTGTGTGTGTATTTGTGTATGTGTATGTGTATATATATATATATTTTTATTATTATTATTATCTGTCTTGTTACTGTTTTGTATTGTTGTGCACTGAAAGCTCCTGTAACCAAGACAAATTACTTGTATGTGTAAGCATACTTGGCAATAAAGCTGATTCTGATTCTCTCTAAAATCAACCTGAATAGGTTAAAGCTGGGCACTAAACTACAAAAAAGATGGTTATCGTCAACTTGAATAATGAAGCTCCTAGAGTGTAGTTGGCTGGTAGATAAATGTAAAATCTAGGATCCAAAACAAATTGCACATTCCAAAGGGAAAGGCAGGCAGGGGTTTCGAAAATGATGAGCTAGATTACAAAAAAAAAATCAATAAATAAAAAGTACAAGGGTTGGAGGAAAGGCAAGATGGAGAGAAAGAGTGATGTGTAGCAGTGGAAGACAAAGATAGGATCTGAGCATACCTTCCGACCATTAGGAAGACCATTGGCGAAGGGGAGACCTACTGCAGATCACTTAGCAGAAAACCTTTCTCTCATCTGCTTTTTATCTCTCGCACCATCTTTTTCCCATCGTGTGACAGATGCAGAGAGACACCTCATTAATTCTTTGTGAAACCATCATCTTTGAGGTAGCACAGCATAAATATAGAATGTGGAAATGCAAGGGAGAAGTTTTGCACACCTCCATGTATCGTATACCTGAATCCAACTTTTCAAAGCTAGAGTATAAACATTAAGAAATAAATATGAAGTGTTTACATCATTAAAATATCAAGAATGTGGTAAGAAGACAATGCCAGTTTGTGCTTATATATAGTTGTATAAAAAACAGGCATAAATTTCAGGCGATTCCGTATACAAGTAAGCATACAGTATGATTTGACATTTATGTTCAAGATACGATTAAAAAAAAATCGTATTCTGATGGTAGTTCTCATCCTCTTATATACAGAGTCCAAAATGAACTTTTTCTTATTTTCATTTCAAACAACGTACTATTATATGTAAGCCGTAAACAGTCATTAATTTTGTAATTCTGTTTGATGACAATAGTGGCACAAAAATTATATACTTCAGCTTAAAGAAACCTTTGGTAACACTTTCTATGAAGACTATTTATAATGCATTACAAGGGTATTCTTAATGCATTCAAATGTATGCATAATGCCTTATAATAAACCTTGTAATATGTTGTATTGTCTCATAAATAACTGTAACAACAGTTGTAATATGATATAATACTTATCTATTTATGGTTATATCTTTTAAGAGTATACTGCATTATAACACCTGATCAACACCACATTTTCCCCACATTTCTTTTAAGTTAAAATGTATTATAAGTCTCATAGTTATAATGTATTATAAGCTTCATATTTTGACATTGTTTATTTAAGATCAAAACCTGGACAATATCTTCCTACAACTTATGAGTGGTCTTTCACCACTTTTAAGTCAAACGACAAATGCAATGTTTTCTTGTAAACATCCAAAAGGCTTTATAATGTGGTCATAATTATTTATAAGTGGTCTTGTCTGCTTTAAATAAAGTAATAAAAGCTACAGTAGGTCTTCTTTTAAACAGCCATAGGATATTACAAAGTGGTTATAAGACACATTTGTTTTGAAATTTTTTATTGTATGTGGCATGGGGGTTGTGGTCATGTGTTGGTCTGCGGGAGAGGGAGAGCTGTAAGGCTCGTCACCTGGCTCATAATTATTTCTAACACCTGTCTCTCATTATAGTGATACTGGAGGAAGGCTTAAAGGGCACGCCGAAGCATCAAATGGGGTGTTCACCAAGCATGGCAGCCTGTACTCAGTGAGAGAGAGAAATAGTCTGTTTGTTTATGTTTATAGTGCTTCTCAGTTTTTCCTATTTCTTTGGTATCGGCGGAAAGACAATAAAAAGTCTGACCTTGAACCTGCTTCGTTGTCTCCTGACTCCTCCCTTGCCCCAAACTAAGAACTTGTTACAGTGGTGCCGAGAACCCGGCTTTGGAGGAGAACGCTGCTATGGAGTCTTCACCACTGGGCGAAGTCTTCAAGACTCTCACCAGCATCCAGCAGTCACAACACCATGCCCTCATGGAGGTACACCTGGAGCGAATAGCGTTTTCAAGTCCTGCTCCAGGCACAAGCGGAGGACTGGCAGGTGCTCCGGAGCTTGATCGCTAGGGAGGGGGCTGGCGCTGTGACCTCCTCAGAGCCCGTCCCACCGATGGCCCTCATGAAAACGGGGCCAAACGACGATCCGGAGGCCTTCCTTGACCTCTTTGAAAAAACCGTGGAGGTTTGGAGGTGGCCTCCCGATCAGTGGGTGGCCCGCCTGTTGCCCCTGCCCTTCGGGGAGGTGCAGCTGGCGGCACAACATCTCCCCGCCGCCAGCCTCCTGGAATACAGTCACCTGAAGAAGGCCATCCAGCAATGGGTCGGTCGGACCCCAGAGCAGAGTTGGCAGCTATTCAGCTCGTTGAGCTTTGGGAAGGACGGCCGCCCGTTCGCTTTTGCGCAGCAGCTCCGTGATGCCTGCTGGAAATGGCTGCTGTTGGGGGGAACCCTCGGCATCATGGAAGTGGTCGATCTGGTGTTATTGGAACAGTTCGTCTCCCAACTTCCCCGAGGTATGCCCGAGTGGGTCCAGTGCCACCACCCAGCATTGTTGGAGGGAGCCATCCAGTTGGCAGAGGACTACATGGTGGCATTCCCAGGAGGCAGCGAAGCAGGCTCTTCTCTCTCTTCTCTCTCTCCACCCCCTGTGCCTCATGTTCCCTCCCCTCCCCCCGTTCCCCTCACTCTCGCCCAGTTCCGTGGGGAGGCCCGCCCAGACCCTGCCCCCAGTCCAGAGGACCCTTCCCCTTGTCTGTCTCTCCTACCTCCCCCGTCTCCCTCCGTTATCCCCTCCAGGTTGGCGAGACCGCCCCCACGAGTGCGGAAGGAAGACCTGGGCCAGTCTGCTGGAGCTGCGGGGAAACTGGACACAGCCAGGAGCGGTGTCCAGTAATGGAGGTGGGGACACTGGTCTGGATCCCCGACGCTCTACAGGCTGCCCCCGATCGGGCAGGGGCGTATCGGATACCGGTAAGAGTAAAAGGGGATACACATCAAGCTTTGGTGGATACAGGTTGTTCTCAAACATCGATCCACCAACGCTTGGTGCAAGGTGGGGGCATTGGATAAAAATAAACTGGTGAGGTGTGTGCATGGTGACATTCACAAGTATCTTGTGGTTACCATTGAGATACCATTCAGGGGAAAAAGGCATAGAGTCGAGGCTGCGGTTAATCCCCGCCTCACCCATCCACTAATTCTGGGAACCAATTGGCCCAGCTTTAAAAATTGAGGGTAATGTGTGTGGATGGGTCCTGCAAAATAGTGGGGCGGGGTGTGACGTGCGATACAATGACTGGTGAGGCGGTGCCTGGGCTGTCAATGTCAGCTCCACGTCGGGATGATGCAGACGGGGGAATTCCCATTCTCAGGGGCTTCCCTGAGAGGGATTTCCCTCTGGAGCAGTCGCGTGATGAGTCCCTTAAGCACGCCTTCGACTAAGTGAAAGTAATTGATGGTCGACAGCTCCAGCCTGGTGTTGTGCTCACATACCCGTACTTTTCTGTTATCAAAGAGCGGTTGTATCAAGTGATGCAGGACACTCAAACCAAAGATTATACAACTCAGCTGTTGGTACCAAAAAGCTGTCGGGAAACACTTTTCCAGGTGGCTCACTATAATCCAGTGGCTGGCCACTTAGGTCACGAAAAGACGTTGAACCATATAATGGCCCGTTTCTTTTGGCCGGGCATTTACGGGGATGCTCGCAAGTGGTGTGCGGAGTGCCGTGAATGTCAGTTGGTAAATCCACTGGCCACCCCAAAAGCGCCACTGTGCCCGCTGCCACTGATCAAGATCCCTTTCGAGAGAATTGGCATGGATCTCATCGGGCCATTAGAATAGACTGCACGCGGCCATCACTTTGTATTAGTTCTGTTGGACTATGCAATGCTATATCCGGAAGCAGTGCCTCTAAGCAACATCTCAGCACATAGTGTTGTGGAGGCACTCTTCAAAATTATCTCCCGAGTGGGGATTCCAAAGGAAATCCTCACTGACCAAGGCACAACATTCATGACATGTACACTTCGCGAACTGTATTAATTATTAGGTATTAAGTCGATTCACACCAGTGTCTATTACCCACAAACCGATGGGTTGGTCGAACGATTTAATAAGACCTTAAAAAATATGATTCGTAAGTTTGTACTCGAAGATGGTAAAAACTGGGATAAGTGGCTTGAACCCCTGCTGTTTGCATTATGAGAGGTCCTGCAAGCCTCCACCGGGTTTTCCCCATTTGAGCTACAGTATGGGCACCGGCCGCGTGGCGTGCTTGACGTCATATGGGAAGCTTGGGAGGAAGGACCTTCGAATAGCAAAAACCAAATTCAATACGTTCTTGACCTTAGAGCAAAACTCCACACTTTGGGGTGGGTAACACAGGAGAATTTGCTCCAAGCGCAAGAACAGCAATGCCGACTGTATGACAGGGGCACTCCACTATGGGAATTTGCACAGGGAGATAAGGTGCTTGTATTACTGCCCACCTGGAGCTCCAAATTACTTGCCAAGTGGCAAGGACCCTTTGAGGTCACACGATGAGTCGGAGATCTAGACTATGAGGTTAGGCAAACAGATAGGGGAGGGGCACGTCAAATCTACCACCTCAACCTCCTCAAACCATGGAGGGAGGCGGTACCTGTAGCCTTGGCGATGGTAGTTCCGGAGAGGGCGGCGCTCAGGACGGAGGTATTTCCCAAATCAAGTTCATTCACCCCGGTCCCTTGCGGAGACCACCTCTCACTGTTGCAGCTTACAGAGATTGCCAGGTTGCAAGCGGAATTCACGGATGTGTTTTCACCCCTACCCTGTCGCATGAACATCATAGAGCACGATATCAAGACCACCCCAGGGGTGGTGGTTCATAGCTGCCCTTATCTTCTTCCTGAACACAAGAAAAAGATTGTTCAGGAAGAATTAGAGGCAATGCTCAAAATGGGCGTAATACAAGAGTCACACAGCGATTGGGCCAGCCCGGTAGATCTGGTACTGAAGAGCAACGGCTCGGTCCGCTTCTGTGTCGACTACTGGAAAGTGAACGCAGTGTCCAAATTTGACACTTATCCAATGCTACAAATTGACGAGTTACTCGATCGGTTGGGCGCGGCTCAATTTTACAGCACTCGATGCTGGACTTAACAAAAGGTTATTGGCAGATCCCTTTAACGCCAATGTCCCGAGAAAAGACGGCTTTTTCCACACAGTTCGGATTACACCAATTTGTGATTCTTCCATTCGGTTTGTACGGAGCCCCGGCCATATTTCAGCGCCTTATGGACAAGATCCTCAGACTGCACACGGCATATGCCGCCGCATATCTGGACGACATCATCATTTACCGTAATGATTGGCAGTGGCATATGGAACATCTGAGGGCTGTCCTGAGAATGCTGAGACAGGTGGGACTTACGGTAAACCCGAAGAAGTGTGCAATTGGGCGGGTGGAAGTTAGGTATCTGGGGTTCCACTTGGGTCACGGGCAGGTGTGTCCACAGGTTGATAAAACCGCAGCGATCACAGCCTGTCTGGTGCCCAAGACCAAAAAGGGGGTAAGGCAGTTTTTGGGGCTGGCTGGCTACTACCGAAGGTTTGTGCCTAGTTATTCTGATGTCACTGCTGACTGACCTTACTAAAAAGGGGGCTCCCAATCCAGTCCAGTGAACAGAGTCGTGCCAACAGGCCTTTCTTAAGGTAAAACGCACACGTACTGTGTGGGGGCTGCTTTTACATGCACCTGACTTCTCTCTCCCCTTTATTTTGCAGACGGATGCATCTGACAGGGGGCTGGGCACGGTGTTCTCGCAGGAGGTGGGGGGGGATGGCCACTGCTGTTTATTAGTCGCAAGCTCTCCTTCAGAGAGACAAAATATAGTACCATCGAGAAGGAGTGTCTTGCGATTAAGTGGGCTGTTCTGACCCTCAGCTACTACTTGCTGGGACGGGCCTTTGCCCTCTGTTCTGATCACGCTCCTCTGCAGTGGCTCCACCGCATGAAGGATACTAACGCGCGGATCACCCGTTGATATCTGGCTCTCCAGCCCTTTAAGTTCAAGGTGATCCATAGACTGGGGGCACAGATGGTTGTGGCTAACTTTCTCTCCAGGAATGGGAGGAGAGTATATCTCCCCCCTCCAGGAATGGGGGGGAGATATGTACTCAAGATGGCACCGAGTATGGCTGCTGCGTTGCGAGCTCCGAAACAACATTGTAGTTTTTTGTTTGTTTTGTTTACAATTCTTATGTTTTGGTCTTGGATGTTGTTTGCCTAATTGTCTACGACAGACAAACACTTTTGGA
The DNA here is from genome assembly GCF_019703515.2 of Myxocyprinus asiaticus. NCBI lineage: Eukaryota > Metazoa > Chordata > Actinopteri > Cypriniformes > Catostomidae > Myxocyprinus > Myxocyprinus asiaticus. The sequence continues at coordinate 25,477,031 of NC_059351.1, forward strand.
CATTGGTTCTGCAATTACACACCGTAAACCTGACTTCAAATTCTTAAATGCTGACCCGCTGTTTATAAACACGCCAGCGGAGCCCTTTGTCTGGGCAGACCGGCCGTGAAAACGCAGAAGGAAAAGGGGAAGCAGAGCCGGCGTTCTCATCAGAGTAAGACGTCGCGCAAACAGTGACCCCCGCTACCCAGTATTCTACTGGCAAATGTTCAGTCTCTGGACAACAAGCTCTGCGAGCTGAGAGCGCGGATCTCTTTCCAACGAGAGACGAGGGACTGCTGCATTATCTGCCTTACAGAAACTTGGATGTCTGCAGAGATTCCAGACTCAGCCATCGAACCCGTGGGGTTCTCCGTGCACCGAGTGGACAGAGAGAAAGACCTCTCATGCTCTCCTGATCTGGAATTTGTCATGCTTCTGTGTCAACCATTCTGGCTACAGAGGGAATTCACAGCAGTCATTATATGTACAGCTATGTACATCCCGCCACAAGCCACCACAGACCGGGCACTCAAGAACTGTACGGGATTATAAGCAAGCAGGAAACTGCGCACACTGAGGCTGCATTCATTGTGACCGAGGACTTTAACAAAGCCAATTTTAAATCAATTGCACCAAAATACCACCAACACATCAGTTTTAACACACGAGGGGACCTGGTTTTGGACCATTGCTACTCTCCCTTCCGGGATGGCTACAAATCCCTCCCCCACCCACCATTTGGCAAATCGGACCACTCTTCCATTCTGCTTCTGCCCGCTTACAGGCAGAAACTGAAACAGGAAGCACCCGCCCTCAGAACGATCCAGTGCTGGTCGGACCAATCAGACTCTATGCTACAAAACTGTTTTGATCACACGGACTGGGAGATGTTCTGGTCCGCCTCTGATGACGACATCGAGGTTTACACTGATAGTGTAACGTGTTTGATCAGAAAGTGCATAGAGGATCTACCCGAACCAGAAACCTTGGATTATTAGGCACTTAATGCACGGACCTCCGCTTTTAATTCCGGGAACATGGAGGAGCATAAACAAGCCAGTTATGCCCTCCGAAAAACTATCAGAGTAGCAAAACGCCAGTACAGGAACAAGATTGAAGGACAGTTTAACACCACCAACTCTAGAAGCATGTGGCAGAGAATTAATATCATCACGGACTTTGAAAGGGAATAAAAACCCGATCCTTCCGACGGGTGAATATACATAAAGCCGCAGGTCCAGACGGCATTCCGGGCCGTGTCATCAGAACGTGCGCGAACCAACTGGCTGGTGTTTTTACGGACATTTTGAACCTTTCCCTCTCTTTGTCTGTAGTCCCCACATACTTTAAAATGTCCACCATTGTGCCTGTACCAAAGCAATCCAAAATCACTTGCTTAAATGACTGGCGCCCTGTTGCTCTGACCCCCATCATCAGCAAATGCTTTGAGAGACTAATCAGAGATTACATCTGCTCTGTGCTGCCTCCATCACTGGACACATTGCAGTTTGCTTACCACAACAACCACTCCACTGATGATGCCATTGCATCTACAATACACACTGCTCTCTCCCACCTGGAAAAAAGGAACACTTATGTGAGAATGCTGTTTGTAGACTACAGCTCAGCATTCAACACCATAGTGCCCTCCAAGCTTGATGATAAACTCTGGGCTCTGAGCTTAAACAGCTCTCTGTGCAGCTGGATCCTGGACTTCCTGTCAAGCAGACGCCAGGTGGTTAGAATAGGCAGTAGCATATCCTCATCACTGACCCTCAACACTGGAGCCCCACAGGGCTGTGTTCTTAGCCCACTCCTGTATTCCCTGTACACACATGACTGTGTGTGAACACATAGCTCCAATGCCATCATTAAATTTGCTGATGATACGACTGTGGTAGGTCTGATCACTGACAATGATGAAACAGCCTACAGAGAGGAGGTGCACACTCTGACACGCTGGTGACAGGAGCACAACCTCTCCCTCAATGTCAGCAAGACAAGGAGCTTGTGGTGGACTTCAGGAGAAAAGACAGAGAACACAGCCCCATCACCATCAATGGAGCACCAGTGGAGAGAGTCAGCAGCTTCAAGTTCCTGGGTGTCCACATCACTGAGGAACTCACATGGTCCGTCCACACTGAGGCCGTTGTGAAGAAGGCTCATCAGCGCCTCTTCTTCCTGAGACGGCTGAGGAAGTTTGGAATGAACTGCCACATCCTCACACGGTTCTACACCAGCACTGTAGAGATCATCCTGACTGGCTGCATTTCCGCCTGGTACGGCAATAGCACCGCCCACAACCGCAAAGCACTGCAAAGGGTGGTGAGAACTGCCAGACACATCATCGGAGGTGAGCTTCCCTCCCTCCAGGACATATACACCAGGCAGTTTGTGAAAAGAGCTCGGAGGATCATCAGAGACTCCAGCCACCCGAGCCATGGGCTGTTCTCATTGCTACCATCAGGCAGGCGGTATCGCAGCATCAGGACCCGCACCAGCCGACTTCATGACAGCTTATTCCCCCAAGCAATCAGACTTTTGAACTCTTGATCTCTCACAATCAATATACATCAGCACTGCACTTTATTAATCTTATTATCTCACACTGGACTGTCATAAATTATATTCTCTTAACAACACACTGGCAACTGACTATCAACCGACAGCCTGAATGTCAATACAGTACAATACAACCTACTGTACATTTTATATATACTATATATACTATTTTTTTTAATTGAATAATGTGTATTCTATATTGTGTGTATTGTATAATGTACATTGTATTTTATTATTTGTATATTGTGTTGTGTGTAATTATGTGTATATTAGATTTTAAATTGTGTTGTGTAAATTTGATGTTTATTGTAGATTGGTATACGTCTCATCACCGTCACGACTGCTATGTTGCTCAGAACGGCACCCAAGAATTTCACACACGATTGCACTTGTGTATATGGTTGTGTGACAATAAAAGTGATTTGATGTGATTTGATTTGTTTTGAGTAGGCAGGCCGGATGTTGCCCCGGCCTGACTCAGCGGTGGGGGCCTGTGGCATGGGGGGTGTGGTCATGTGTTGGTCTGCGGGAGAGGGAGAGCGGTAAGGCTCGTCACCTGGCTCATAATTATTTCTAACACCTGTCTCTCATTATAGTGATAGCGGAGGAAGGCTTAAAGGCACGACGAAGCATCAGAGGGGGTGCTCATCAAGCACGACAGCCCGTACTCGGAGAGAGAGAGAGAGAGAAATGGTGTATTTGTTTATGTTTGTAGTGCTTCTCAGTTTTTCCTATTTCTTTGGTATCGACGGTTACCTTCGATTGTGTACACAAGGCAGAAAGACAATAAAAAGCCTGACCTTGAACCTGCTTCGTTGTCTCCTGACTTCTCCATTGCCCTGAACTAAGAACTTGTTACATTGTAATACTTAGAAAATAAAATATTTAATAAAATCAACAAAACCACATAACATTATTTCATATGCAAAACAGTTATCAGCTTAAACATTAAAATGAACATTTGCCTCAGAGAAAACACTCAAACATGAACAAAGTAACAGCTCTACTAAAGGCCAGGCACTGGCACTGGCACTGTAAATTATAGATTTTTACTCATTTGCATTCTGGGAATGTACAAAGTCAAGAACACCCTAATAATGCATTATAAATACAGGATTCCTAGAAAGTGTTACCAAACCTTTTGTATCTATGCGATTTTTGCCATTTTTTACTTGCATTTGCTGCTTTATGAGAGAGTGTTTATTTTAGACCTTGCTTGTATGTAATGTTGACTATTAAGAATTAAATTAATATAAAAAATGTACATAAAATAAAAATAAAATAAAAATAATATAATACTGTGTTATATTACATCATAATATACAAAAATTATTATGCTGTACATAATAGTATGATTACATTTTTATAACATATTTTAACATTTACATTTAGGGATCTATTTTCACGACAGCGCTAAGCACAGCGCTACGCTCATGCACGATGTCTTATCCAATTTTGTGAGAGAGCTAATTCACAACACAATTTTTGTGCCAGCGTAAAGTGCAAGTGGGCGTGGGTGGGAGTGTTTGCAAGAACTGTGTGTATTTTATGTCAATGAAGTGGCACAAAGCACAATTTGCTATTTTCCTGAGAAATAGGTCATTACACTAAGATGTTTCAGTACCACATCTGTTTTCAGCACAAAGTCTAAATTCAGTTCCTGCATTTGCAGTTTGGAGATTCCACCAGCAGGTGGTAATAAAGTTAATGTCCAAAATCTTAAAATATATAGTATAAAATAGTATAACGTCAATTTATGTCCCTGACGATCAGAATTTAGCCGTTTTATGAAACAAAAATGTATGAGATTTGTGTTAAACCATCTATAGGTCAAGGTTTATTTTTAATTATTATTGTTATGTCTATATTTACAATTGTATTTAAGATCTAATTTATACTGGTATTTTTTCACCCGTTGTCATAGACTGATTTTTATGTCACTGCAAAAGGGGCTGGTGGAAGAAGTTGGAGAGGGCAAAATGTTTGGATTTAGTATGATTTATTTTATTTTTTTTTTTTTGACAACTTTGTTATTTTGATTATATTTTCGCTTCTTTTAAAGTGTAATTTGAATTTAGAAATATTTGTAAAAATTCTTAAGAATTTTTAGAAATTCTTTTTAAAGCAAAATTGACAGATAGAAGTGAAATGCGTGCAAAAACCCCACAACCTAACCTGAAAGGCCGATACAATCACTGTTAATACTAGCCATGATTTGTGTGTCACTTGATCAATATGATAAATAATACTTAAATTCTCTCAAATTTAACCTAGCCTACATCCAAGTCCTGACGAGAATCACATTTTCCTTGTGTATAAAAGTGCCACTTGTCATAGACAAGTTCCTTGTGCCACTGTCATAGAAATATGCCTGACATTCAACAAGGACACATTTAATGAACAAAAGAACCAAGTCCATATTTCTATTCTTCTAATTAATTGAATACAGTCCATTTACACTACCAGCTTCTTATGAATGTACTGTCTTCATTTATATCGATGGTGCTTGACAGGGAATGGACTATATACAGTAATAGGTCGCAGACGGTGCAATAACCAGAGAAGAACCTCTGAATTAAATTGCACTTAGCGCTTTGTGTATACAATTTCACCGAACTCACTTGCGGATACTTTACAGATAGCTTAGCGCTCTTCAAATAGTGCTCTTTGTCATTTAGCAGATGCTTTTATCCAATGCGATTTCCAAATGAGGAACATAGTACATATTATAGATATTTTTTGTTTTCCAGTTACCTTTCTTGATAAAAGGTATGTTACTGTTTGGCTTTGAAATCTCCATTTACTGATACATTTCCATAACTTGTATTTTTACCTTCAAGTATGTTGCAGTCGAGGTTCCTTTTTTTATTTAAATAAATGAAATCATAACACCATCATAACAGTGAGAGAACATGTCAACACATTAACAAACCTACCAAAATAGTTACGCTTCAGGTAAACCTTGAACTTGGATTAGCTGTTATACACTCAACATCTAATTATCCATGTTTAGAGCAGCAAAGGGTGACAGAGGCAAATTTGGTAATTGCATTGGAAAAACATGAATCCTCTGCCTTACAGTATTTTTTTAAGGGGATTTTTAGGAATTATTTAAATACATGTTTAAATATTATTATGACTGTCAACTAATTGCAGCACACATCAAAAAGCTAGACTGGTGTTTATGAGTATTTCAACATGGTCACACTATAAATACTTTATATCACAGTTATTGTTGAACAGTTATTTAATTTACCAATTTTGACATCCAAGCAGTACATGCAAATACAGTTTGCCCCTTAAGATTGTGTCACGTCACAAAAAACATTCGCCCAGGGCGCCATACAAGCTAGAACCGCCACTGACATACATGTGACAAACAAGGACCAATGACGGAAGCCTGAAACTTCCCCAAATCGAACCCGACTGCTCTGAATTTAAAACTATTAATGTAGGCTTACTGTAGTGATTCAGGGTAAGGCACGAATGCTGTTTTAAACACTGCTTTTTCTTGTACTGGCTAAATAATGGTATTTTGTTCATATCCATTGAAAAATTTAAGGAGTATTCTGGGTTCAGAATGTTAAGCTCAAATTTATTTAGGTTTGTATCTCCTCTTCTTTAAAAAAAAAATAAAAAAAAGTGAGGCACTTACAATGGAAGTGAATGCGGCCAATTTTTGGATGGTTTAAAGGCAGAACCGTGAAGCTTATAATTTTATAAAAAGGCTGCATCCTGGTCTCATAGTGAAAATGAGACTCTATTTACATTTTTGCAAAACATGTTATTCGTGTCTCCAGGTACAATTCCCTGCAGGTGAAATGAACACTAGAGGCGCTACAACAACTGTGTGTTTTATTCACATTCAATCAAATCATGACTTTAATGGCTGATTATGACTTTGTAACAATTAACGATGGCAAAGGAGGAAGCTGGGACCGGCCTGACAAACACAGACATTTAATAACACTTTTCAGTGTATAAAGAAACAAAAACATCCACTGCTTTTCAGCCAGCTATGTCAAATCATAAAACACACACAAGAACACAGACAAGCTTCGTGCATCTCTCTCCCATTTGCCACTGTCTCTTCTCCTTAAATACTCCTGTCTCCCCTCGCTGGAATGTGAGGCTGGTGTGGCGCTCAGGTGGGAGTAATTTGCCACTTATCTTCCTGGCCTCGCTCTGCCCAGACGCCGCTGGGCTTGGTCTCGGCCTCGGCTCCACCCTGCTCACCTTTATACAGGTAAATACTTATTTTTCCTCTCTATTACTGTTATTTTATGATATCGACACACTACTACTCTAACGCATCTTTTGAAAAATTATACATTTTAATGCTTGTATTACAGACCCACCTACATATCCACCTTTTTCCTGACTTCTCCATGGGTGGCGCCATTGTGGCGAGAGACTTCCTCTCGGATACTCCACACTTCCGCTTAGTTGTTGTTATCAGCTAGACTAATGTTACTGGTGATGGCGAGCAGCTAAGGGTCTGGATATTTATGTGCTGTTATAGGGTGTTATAACAACTATAGGTGGCTTAAAAACTACTGGAAAATGAATGTAACAATGATAAGCCCCAAGCTGCCAGTGCTGAAACATTCCGAGTCAAACAAGATGTAATAATCAGAGGTTGCATTAAACTAATTCTCCATCACTTGAATGGAGCCTTTTTTTTAAACTGTAGCGAAGATGCTGGGACAGTAGTGTTAAGATCCATGTGCAGTTTAATAAAAGTATGAACAGTACAACAAAGTAGCAATCAAAAGGATAAACATCAAAATAGGCAAGGGTTCAGTAAACAGGAGACAGTCCAAGAAATGCAAATCAAGTAAATCCGAGAGAAAGAGGGGTAATCCAGTAAACAGGCAATAGGTCCAAAAACTCACAAGATGGCGACCTCTGGTGGCGTTCAGGAGAGGTAGCAGGTGCTGCAGGTGTAACAGAGCACCCCCCCCCCCCCTTGAGCTCCTGACTTGAGGAGGTTGTCTGCGTCGGTGTCTACCACGACCTCTGGGAGCGGGACAAATAGGGAAATTTTTGGGAATTCAGAGATGAGACCAGGGTCCAGAATGTCCTCAGAGTTGGTCCAGGAATGCTCCTCAGGGCCGTAGCCCTCCCAGTCAACCAAGTATTGGAGAGTCTGACCCCAGCGTCGAGAGTCCAGGACTTTGTGTACCCGAAAAGCCTCCTCTCCATCAATGAGGAATGGAAGGGGTCTCTGGGGGTCTTGAGAGCCCTCCTCTCTTAGAGGCACCGTGGGTTTGAGCAAGGAGACATGAAAGGTGGGGTAAACACGGTTATTAGCAGGGAGTTGAAGCTTGAAGGAGACAGGATTGATTTGACAAATGATTTTGAAAGGACCAACATACCTGGGACTTAGTTTCTTGCATGGGAGCCGAAGATGAAGATCTCGGGTTGACAGCCAAACCCACTGCCCTGGAGCATAGTTGGGGCCAGGCCGCCGATGGAGATTGGACTGCTCCCTCTGTCGGTGAATAGCATGTTGTAAGTGGACGTGAGCTTGATCCCAGATAGCCTCACTGCGCCAAATACAGTTGTTGATTGCAGGTACATCAGATGGTTCCCTGGACCAAGAGAAGTGTGGGGGTTGAAAACCTAGGATGCACTTGAAAGGAGTGGTTCCGGTGGCTGGTTTGAACAGGGAGTTTTGAGCATATTCGGCCAAGGGAAGGAAGTGGCTCCAGTCGTGCTGATTCATTTGGCAGTAATCCCGGAGGAATTTACCTAGGTCTTGGTTAAGGCATTCAGTTTGTCCATTAGATTGAGGATGATATCCAGAGGTTAGACTCACATTGACGTTGAGCAATTTGAAGAATGCAGACCAGACTCGGTAGGTGAATTGAGGACCACAGTCAGAGACAATGTCTTCTGGTAGGCCACAGAAGCAGAAGACATATTGGAACAGGTTATCAGCACATTCCATAGATGAGGGGAGCTTGGGCAGAGGGATGAATCTACAAGCTTTAGTAAAATGATCCACCATGGTTAAGGGTTAGTGAAACCCAGGGAGCTGGGTAAATCTGTGACGAAATCCACTGCAATATGAGACCAAGGATGCCAAGGGGTAGGCAGAGGCTGATGGAGAGCAGAGGAGAGCTGTCGAACAGATTTAGAGGTGGCACAAACATTGCAGTTTTTAACAGAGTCAGCGACCTCTGTCGCTAGGTTCTCCCACCAAAACCGGTTTTGCACTAACCTGCAAGTAGCTTGTGCACCTGGATGCCCGGAGCAGGCCGAGTCAATGAATTCTGATGCCTGTATATTTTAAGGTACATTTCTGTCGTTTATATTATTAAATTATAAACTTGATATATTAACCTTCTGACACTGTAAAAATCTGCTTTTTACTTTATAAGGTATTGTTAATCACCGTAAAAATTACAGAAGAGCACATGATGACATGAAGTTCACCAATAGAGGCTCTTCCAGGAGCAATGACCACTAAACATGTAGAGACAGTGCTCAGTTGCACTCACACAAACACTAAACACCATCAGTGTAAAACGTGTGTCAGGAAATACACCAGGAGAGTAGGATGCAAGTGCAGATGGGCAGTTTAATGAAGATCGGGTAACCATACAATACAAGCTACAGGCAAATCCAATAGTCAAAACAGGCAGAAGTTCAGGCGATCAGCAAACAGAGGTAACAGGCCTAGAGTCAAAGTCGTGGTCAAAACAGGCAAGGTACAATAACTAGGGATCAGGCAGACTATGAAAGCTAGATAACGTGAAACACAAGGAGTGGAGCATATACTTCACACTGACAAAATGTGACAGGATTTCTTACAAAGGGTGCAGTCATAATTGTGGTGACGAGGTGCAGGTGAGGCTGATCAGAGTTCAGGTGATTGGGATCGAGGTAATGCATTGTGTTGTGGGAATTGGAGTCGGGGCAGCCATGTTTGGAGGGCACATTGCTTGCTGGGAAGAGTTCATGACAATGTGAAATTAAAATAATACAATAAACATGAACTAAACTACATAAAATATAACACAGAACACCCCAATGCACATAACTGATATTAAAAATAAGAAGAAACATAACTATTCCCATAAAATATAATACAATGAACTGGGTCACGCAGGGCATTCTGGGAACGCCCGATTATTGTTTATTACCGTAATTTTAACAATAATTTACCGTAAAAAGTACATGCACTCTCTTGTTAAAATAATATACATTTTGACTGTTAATTATACAGAAAATCATACTTTTTACATAATGTTTTTTTTTTTTTTTACCTTAAAACTACATGAATTGTCTTTTTAAATATATATATATATACAATATATTGCCAAAAGTATTCGCTCACCTGTCTTTAGACGCATGTGAACTTAAGTGACATCCCATTCTTAATCCACAGGGTTTAATATGACGTCGGCCCACCCTTTGCAGCTATAACAGCTTCAACTATTCTGGGGAGGCTTTCCACAAGGTTTAGGAGTGTGTTTATGGGAATTTTTGACCATTCTTCCAGAAGAGCATTTGTGAGGTCAGACACTGATGTTGGACGAGAAGGCCTGGCTCACAGTCTTCGCTCAAATTCATCCCAAAGGTGCTCTGTCGGGTTGAGGTCAGGACTCTGTGCAGGCCAGTCAAGTTCTTCCACACCAAACTCGCTCATCCATGTCTTTATGGACCTTGCTTTGTGCACTGGTGTGCAGTCATGTTGGAACAGGAAGAGGCCATCCCCAAACTGTTCCCACAAATTTGGGAGCATGGAATTGTCCAAAATCTCTTGGTATGCTGAAGCATTCAGAGTTCCTTTCACAGCTCCTGAAAAACAACCCCACACCATAATCCCTCCTCCACCAAACTTCACAGTTGGCACAATGCAGTCAGACAAGTACCGGTCTCCTGGCAACCGCCAAACCCAGACTCGTCCATCAGATTGCCAGATGGAGAAGCGTGATTCGTCACTCCAGAGAACACGTCTCCACTGCTCTAGAGTCCAGTGGCGGCGTGCTTTACACCACTGCATCTGACGCTTTGCATTGCACTTGGTGATGTATGGCTTGGATGCAGCTGCTCGACCATGGAAACCCATTCCATGAAGCTCTCTACACACTGTTCTTGAGCTTTGGAGGTCTGTAGCGATTGACTCTGCAGAAAGTTGGTGACCTCTGCGCACTATGCGCCTCAGCATCCGCTGACCCCGCTCTGTCATTTTACGTGGCCTACCACTTCGTGGCTGAGTTGCTGTCATTCCCAATCGCATATACATATATATATATATATATATAAATTACCGTATATTTTAAGGTAACTACCTGTTAACCAATTAACGTTTCTTTTACTGTAGCATTACTGTAGCATTCTGTATAAATTTACACAGAAAAGGTTATTAAGTGATTTATCACACTAAAATCATGTTAACACATATTGTTTACGTCTTGTGGTTACACTTTTGAAACAGTTAGTATTTTAACTTTAACGGATTGGCCCCATTGACTTACAATGGAGGTGCCTTACTGGGACCAAGATTTTTACTTTCATAAAAAAAAAAAAAAAAAAAAATGGTAATCAACATTATGCCACAAATGCTGTCGATTAAGCTGAACTGGTATTGAACCCGGAACATAACTAAGCAAGAAATCCTCCATAGTGTACCTTTAAAGAGATAGTTTGCCAAAAACAAAAACAAAAAAAAATTCTCTCATTTACTCACCCTCATGCCATCCCAGATGTGTATGACTTACTTTCTTCTGCAGAATACAAACAAAGATTTTTAGAAGACTATGTCAACTCTGTTGGCTTTGTTGGGCAGCTCAAGCTAAGGGCTGCAATAAGGTTACAGAGCTAAACAGCATGGACCTGCACACCCTTGTGACCACTCTGCCTCTGAACAGCAAAACCAATTATTTAGAGGGATGACTCGTACCCCAGAAGCAAACTTTACTTTTATGGGTTTATTTTTAGCCAGTTTCACTCCAGTTTGCATTGAAACCTCCTCCAGTGTTTGACTTGTAGGCCTACTAAAACACTATGAGACACAGTACAGCAACTGTTTATATCAAAATAGTCTCATAACAACTCGTAATAATATTTTGTACGAGATTGCTTGTATGAAAAAGAATGACTTTTATTCCCTTAGAGACATGAGGTCGACAGAATGTAGATTTTGCTGCCACTGATAACTTAGGAGGTGGCAAGGGCTGATAACAGATATATCGGCTAATAGTTTTTAAAATCGATTTATGGAATGTAAAAAAAAAAAAAAAAAAATATCTTAGTCTTTCTTTACTATGACGAGCATAGGCTTACAGGCTTCAAAAGTGAAAAATTAATTAATTTCCAGATGCAATTTATTGTTCAGTAAAAAAAAAAAAAAAAAAAAAAGCTTTGGTGCATAACGTGGGACTTTTAACTGTAACCAAACCCAAAACTCTTATTTTGAAATGACAGAGATTTGGCTCACCAAATAGAATTCCAAAAATAATGGTTTCGCAAATACTCTGGCCCATATGTCATCAAACAGATAATCCCACCCCAAAGTTAATTTATGTCATTGGTCAATGTTGCTATTTTGGGATGCTTAAATAAACAGAATAATGCTGAAAGCTCCACAAAGCCACAATGTTTATACAAGATTTCCATGTTTCTATTCAGAAGTCAACAATTAAAGTCTTTAGATTTTCGTCAGATTTATAGCCAGATTGTTATTAGATGTGGCACATTTCAGTAAGACATTTACAATCAAAAGTTTTGCCACATGAATTACACATTATGCATGTTAACATAAAACTAGTTTATGGAATTGCTTAATGAAATTGCCTGTTTAAACCTCAATAAGTTATGTTCAATGCCAGAAGATTAATAGCTGGTAAAGCCTGGTAACTTTGGCATGATAACAGGATACCAGACTGTTTACATGGAGCAAACTCCATGGATTATAGATGTTCATCTACCTAGAAAAGTAGTTCCACTTAAAAAAGGATGATTTAGACTACTTTATAGCTCTAATAATGGACAAGTTTTAACTGAATAATGCATGCAAGTGCTTTAAGAACTAAACAAGCTTTACATAAATCCTCCAAAACGCTGCTCCTGTTCGCTTCCATTGTAAATTGGTTACGGTAACCCTGATATTTGCATTGTTTTTTAAACCAAGGGTCGAGTCTAAATTTTTCAGTGGTAATCAACACACCGATAGCAAGTCCACTGGAGTCTAGAAGCAAACAGGAGATATTGTGATGATGTCGAAGAGCAAAAACAAGTTTCTCGAATACGGCCGGCCATTCGAATGTGTCTATGCTGGTCTGTTTTTCACTGTCTCTGACACTCTTTACCACAAAAAGGCAAGTTTGTACAGCCAAACACAGTTAAACCCAGTGGCTGCTATCCTCCTCCATATTATTCATGATTTATGGTTGTCTTGAGGGCAAGGAGACTTGACAAGGTTGTCTGTTTCAAAGCTCCTGAACTCTGGACCACAGAAAGTATGAAAGTTTGTCTTCAGTCACATTTTGGCCTGAGAAACTTCAGAGTAAAGTGCTGAGTGAGTTGCTCATTTCAGTTTGATGATTCTCATCTCTTCTACTATCAGTCGCTAATAAGACCAGGCTCTCAAAATATATACAATTTCTCCAAACTCTCCAACTTCTTCAGTGATTAGGCTAAAAAAGGACACAGTCATCTCACAATGAAACATGCAACAGAATAAAACATCTTTCTTTTGCAGTATTCTTGTTTCAGAGGAAGCTATTCTTTTATACAACAGCAAACTTATAGCGTAAAAAGGATCATTTTGACACCATACTCTCATGCTGTTCAAAACCTGTATGATGACTTTCTGTCTTCCTTGGAACACAAAATTATTATTATTATTATTTGTTTAATTGTATTTTTATTTTATTTTTTTTCAGAATGTTCAAGCTGCTCTTTTCCATACAATGAAACAGATTTTTTGTTGTTGTTGTTGTTGTTTATTTTTGTACGGCTCCAAAAATGACAAATGCAATGGAACAAAATTACAAAATTAGTTAATTTTACTCGTGCACTATATTTCAAATCTTCTGAAGTAATCAGATAGCCTTGCGTGAGCAACGTAAACAATCTATAGCTTGATTATATCATCCTTGTATATATATGAAACACAAATGAGTAAACCTTTTGTGGTGAAACCCGCTTCTGTGTCATATTGTATGCTTGCTGGGGCTTTGACATTATCACAAGAGGCACATTTTGGTGATGTGCATTAACACGTTAATGCAAAAATAATTAAATAAATGAATAAATAAAAGAAAAAATCCTTCACAGACTGTACTCAAACAAGAATATTACAATGGGAATAAAACACCTGACTGAATAATGTTGGCAACTTCTAATCAGCCCTGTCATGTCATGAGATTACTGATTTAAATGAAGCAGTTTATACATACACTACCGGTCAAAAGTTTAGGGTCACTTACTTTTTTAAATCACATTTTAGAATAATAGTAAAGTCATCAAAACTCTGGAATAACATAAATGGAACTATGGGAATTATGTTGTGACTAAACAAAATCCAAAATAAATCCAAACTGTGTTACATTTTAGCACCTTCAAAGTAGTCACCCTTTGCAGACATGTACTCTTGACATTTCCTCAACCAACTTCTTGAGGTATCACCCTGGGATGCTTTGTAAACAGTATTGAAGGAGTTGCTTTTCTTTATTATTTGGTCCAAGTCATCAATTTCAAAAACTTATTTTTTATTTTTATTAAATTGTAGTTTTATAATGAAATAAATTAATATGGTGGCACAATTATATTTTTGTCTACAAAACTAATTTCAAACATTTAAGCATATGCCTTCAGATCAAAAATTTTTAAGATTATGAGAAACATTTCAGTCAAGTGTTTCAAAATTTTGACCGGTAGTGTGTATATATATATATATACACATATAATTGCCAGCAATTTGCGAAATTAGAACAACATTTACATCTTAGCAATTCTATTAGTAGGCTACTCTGGTACTAGACTATTTTCAAAAGTTATTGATTAGCCCAAAAGTCTTTTGTTGTTGACAAAGTGAGTAATCTCGATTTATGATGAGGAATATTCCACTGAAGCCAGCCTGAACAGTTTTAGATTATGAGAAGTCTCATTAGCCAGGAAATTCAACTCATCCACAGCCAAATCACAATATTTCTTTTGTGACCCAGTTTTTCAAAAGACCTCTCAATAAGGCTTTCTAATCCATAAATCATGCGGTGAGCATTTCACTAAGTAAACCCTTTGGGGTAACACGGCGACTCACGAAAGCCAATATGCCTCACGCTTGACTGTAATTCATCTCCTGAATGCTTAGCTCCAATGCACATAATTCAAAACGCTCAGTCATTGTGGGATATTTTACCTGCAGATTCAAAGAAAACATATAAGTTATTTAGTCATGGCTAACATACCCCTGTGTTGTGACATCTGCTTTGGGACGGAAAGACTCAGATTGAGAGAGAAATTAAAGAGCATTTGACTTAAAAAGAGGAATATTTGTTTTATATTGACATTTGTGGAACTTGGTGACAGTTTGTGTTTTGCATGTTGTAACTCCATCTGTCAGTGAATAGAGGAAAGGTATTTAGGATGAAAAGTAATATAGTACCATGTAATATAACACAAAAAAGTACACACTTTGTGCAGCCCACTCAGTATTTTCATCATGATTGTTGTTTTATTTCAAATATATTACCTACACATTACATGTTGAACATAATTTTTTTGAATTAGCAAATATAGCATATTCTATGTATTGATTTTTGACTGCTCTAGAAACTTCCAACCAATAGAATGCACATTTTTAGTTGATTGGCCCAATCATAAGCAGTCAGCGTTGCCAGGGTTACAATTTCCATGCCAAATTGGACAATTTTACAAACATTATAGCGAGTTGCTTTTTTTTTGGTGAATACTCAAAATTTACAGCGGTACCAAACGATTTGATGGTAGACACTAGAAAATGAATTTTGCAGTTTAAAGACGGATGGCTCTAGATATACAGGTGAATTAGGTCCACGTCAGAAATTGCCAGAGAATGTTGGTCTGTAGAGGAATATAAGTTATAAACAACAAGAATATGAACAGGTAAAATATGTGAGAAAATACTACTACAAAATAAATAAAAAAAGATTAAATTTTTTTTTTTTTAAACTGGCGAGAGTGATAACAACTTGATTGAGTTGATCAGAAGTGATCCAAATGACCACAGAAAAATACTGAAAAAGTTCTTCTTTGTAGACGTTTGGGTGGCCACTGTAGTTCAGTGCGAAACATATTGTAACATACATAGGAGCATGACTAATAATATTGATATCTCACTTGTTAAAAACATGTTATACAAAGTGACTCACAAAATTATATTACTGAAATAGAAAAAACTAAATAAGAGGGATAAGAGTAGATTAAAAAGCAGGCTGACATTAGAAAATACCAAGAATTAATAGATATGCAATCAATTTAAACTAATTCTTATACTCTTTAAACTACAGTAGGATATGTTGTTGTCACATGTCATGTTGCATGTTTAATTCTACAAACCATATCCAGCTAGTAGGCTAATTATGAATAACTATTAATTATTTTCTTTCCTAACTAAAATAAATGCAATTAATTT
This sequence comes from Myxocyprinus asiaticus, assembly GCF_019703515.2. Lineage (NCBI taxonomy): Eukaryota > Metazoa > Chordata > Actinopteri > Cypriniformes > Catostomidae > Myxocyprinus > Myxocyprinus asiaticus. Next base: position 25,493,205 of record NC_059351.1, read on the forward strand.
TCATTTTGCATTCAGTTTTGTCTAAATGTGTGTTTTTGGGAGGGGAGGTTTTTAAATAGATTTGAGCTGACATTTGTTTACTGGACCTGGCAACCCTGTCAGCAGCAGTTGACTTTTGTGGGAAGGGAGATGAGTGAAATCGCGCAGGTGAGCGATATTTCAGCATAAATACTTAAACGAGATTTAATTTATTGTGAAGTATAGTGCTCTAGAACTGCACTCATCAACTTAGATCAGTCTGGTAAATTTATTTTTTGAGCTTTCCTGACGTTAAACAGCTAAACTCAGGGCTGCTATCTATTATTTTATTTTTAAGTTATTTCAAAAGTGCATTTTATGCTCACTAGAACTGTGGATTAAAAGTTTCTGAATTGACTGTGAAATCACATCTTCACTCTAACTAGGAGTCAGATTACAGATTAAAGATCATTTGGCCTGGATAAGATTCAGGTGCATTGATTTACCGCTTGAAGGACGATGGCTATAGGAACTTTGTGCCTCTTTTCTCTCACATTGTCAACCATCTGCAATGGAATTCTTCATTGTTCGTTGTCATGGTTAATGGTAAATTGCATTTGAATCAAATTTAAGTTCTAAGGAGTATTTCCTATGTGTATCAACTAAAATTGGTTGCAGGCAGCGTTTAAAATGAGCGCTTGATTAATTGAACACTGTCTTATTTGATTCATGTGAAACATTGCACATTGAATGATTTGATTCATTCAAGTGGAGCAGTGATTCGTTTTGGAGCAGAGCATTTGTGAGAGGGCTTGACAAAAACTGTGGCCACTGATTCACTGCTTCATTTAGATTTGATTCTAACTGCATCTGACTCCCTTTTTGAACATTCATAGTCTGATACATGGATTTATTTGAGTTCAATACCTTTTTTGTAGATGTAAATTTTATTTGGTGTAAATGTGGAGGGTGGATCAATAAAAAGGTTAATTAAATTTTAAAGAGGTTTAAATACATTTGGAGCTTAATTGTTCCAGCTATCACAAGTTTTTGTTTGTTTACATATGAGCATAATGCGTGTTTTTGCCAAAAAAGGTTTTTAGCTTGTTCTTAAGAAACGTGACTGGTGCTAATTCTTGCAAAAGTCGCTGCAATGATGCTAGGGTGTTGTGCATGGTTACCAGGGCATTGTCATGCAGTTGCTAAGGTGCACCAGTGGTTTTGAGAAAACAGGTGTGCAGTTAGGGCATTGTGAAGGGTCCATACCCAAGTTTATGTGATATGCTGGTTCATCTTTCAATGTAAGTCTATTGCTTTAGGATATATCGTTTGGCATAAACATGATTAGGATTTATAATCGGGCAATGTCATGTCACCTACATGAGTGCAAAAGCTCAACATGTTGAAGCACAATTCTGTGCTAACTGCTAACCACTAGGCCATGATAGCTCCAAATAACATTTGGGATTTTAATGTGAAATATAGTGACTGACAACATAACATCATCTCTATGTTTGGCCTCAACTCTTAACATCAAACAGTGATGTTCTGAAGGTTTGCCTCTACTAGGTAATATCTGTGAGCTATTTACAGTGAAAACGGGTTCCTGTGCTTAACCCTCTGGGGTCTGAGGGTGTTTTGGGCCCTGGAGAAGTTTTGACATGCCTTGACATTTGTGTTTTTTCAGTTGCTTAAAAACATTAACGGCTAAAGTCTGATAACACTGTATTCAGCACAAACTGGGCTACATGTACATACATGTTTGTATTTTTGAGAAAATAACGTTTATGCATGGTTTTTGAAAAAAAAAAAAAAAATTCTCAATTAAGTCACTGAAATAAGGCCATATAACATACTAAACATTTGTTCACAAGACTTTTGAGAACTGGTTCTTGTAGCCTAGAGTTTTTGCTACAAAAATGATGTGAAAACCATCCTGATAATTCATACAAAACAATATAGTCATTTAACTTTTGTATCTCATCCAATCGCAATACAGCCTCCGCTTTATAAGCCTGCCAGCTAACTCTCATTGTTTGCATACTTCCGTGTTTTCACAACCCATTCCACCCCATCTCTTCCAGTTTAGGTCCCGTCCTGGGTGAGGGTAAGCTCTGCTCCCCTGCCGTCATCGCCTCTGGCAGGATCTGACAGTTCAAGCACCATCGGAGTGCTGAACCAAAGTATCTTTTTCGTTTGTATAATTTCCAAAAATCAAGTCTTTCTAATAGAATTTGTGTTCCCTGGGAATTTAACCCATGATCTACACATAGCTAGTAGAGCATTGTGCTAGCAAAGCAATATGCACTGTAGTATCATGTACATATTATTTTGTTTATTTCTTGCGTTGTATATTAAAACAAATGGCACATTTCATATAATGTTCTAAAATAAAGCAATTACTTTCAAGGGTGGGTGCATTCATAAAAATGTGGAAACCAGGTTTTTTTAATAGTTTTGTGTGAGCTATTTTTATTTTAGTTCACACGCATTTGCATGTATTTCCTTTCCCTTGAAGTGCCTTTAAAAATATTTTTTTTGGATTCAATACAAGTTACCCTTTAAAGCCTGAGCCCAAAATTCCGAAAATTCCATTCTGTGCCAGAATGATATTCATATAACATCACACACCTGAACTGTATATACCATATTGAAGAGAAGAACTAGGGCTTTCAAATTATATAAATATGTATGATTATTTAAGGCTAATCATCCTTTATCAATAAGATTTCTCAGAGCAATTTTTACAAAAATCTTCTCTGGCCACCATACTTCATCAGACAACTGCATTTTCAACCATTTTAATTACAAGCTAGAGGGAAAGAGAGTATAAAATAATTTTGTGGGCAATATAGAATATCATACAGATTAGAAATATAATCTATTGTTTAAAAGTTATGACCATTCTAGTGATTATTGGGAAAACGGAATAAAACAAACATTTAGAATGTTAAGATACATTTCACATGACCACTCCTCAAATACTCATTTTGAGCACCTGTAATAATAAATTGAGACTGCATCTGAAATTGAAGGACACAAACACTGAAATATACATTTTGTGTTCAATAAAACACACACTTTATTTAATTTGAACATTAGAATTACACATGAATTACACAGCAAAACATACAAAATCAAACTATCTACAGTAAATACATTTTTAATAAAGAGTGCAGGAACAGAATATATAAATTCATAAATACTCAACTGCAATACCTGTGGAGAAAAGAGGGGAGGGGGAGGACAAGGAGGGACTACAGGCTTTAGTGTATGCAAAGGGAAACTTGCCTGAATATCGATACCTCCCAGCTGACGAGCCAGGTTTTCTCTGAAATCTGTCTGGGTTAAGTTCACCGGTCTACGCTCATCCCCTGGTGCCACATGAATGTGTTGCCATTCCTTAAACAATATGAAACTATTGATGACGGCAATGTCTATGAAGTGAAAAAAAAAAGTCTTCGACCACTTCTGAGTTTTTTTGTAGGACGTCGTAAGATTTTATCATTTGGTCTGACCTATCAACACCGCCCATGTTTTTGTTATAGTTGCTGATAACAGTGGGCTGGAGGGCTGCTACTTTTGTCCAGTCGCCATCATTTTTTACAAACCTAGTAATTTCGGTTGAGCCATTTGCATTGTGGAAATTGGAGAGGCATGTAACTGCACATGCGTCCTTCCACTGAATTACAAGTATATTCCCCTCAATCCTACACCACCTCATATCCCCACGAGCTGTCTTGCGTTCCCATCTTTTGATGTCTTTAAATTCTGCAGGAAACAGTTTACGATTCACCCTGCATGTCCCACAGGCATTAGTTCCCATTTCTAACAACTTAACCATAAGTGTAAAAGTTGTCAAACCAAACATTGTGGCCCTGGTCTTTGAATGGCTGCAGTAACGATTCAACTACTTTGGTGGCCAAGTCAGTGACGCCCATCATGACTACCTGTGTAAACATTACAGTTGAGAGTATACCCTGAGTCTGATGTTGCAATTACCCATAATTTAAAACTCCACCGAGTAGGCTTGCCCTTCATGTATTGTTTAAATCCTGACCGAGCTTTAGACTTGACCATATGTTCATCTATTGCGAGATTTTGGTTAGGCTGAAAGAGCTGCTGGCATTTTTGTTTGAGGTGGTCCATAAGATAACGCAACTTCCTAAGGCGATCCTGATTATCCTCCGTGGTAGGGTCTACAACATGTAGAGCTGCAAATAGAGCCTTGTAGCGGTCACGCGACTTAAATCTCCTTGCCCACGAGCCATGAAGTGACTTGGTTCCCCAATGACGATGGGAATCAGGGAGAATTGAAAGCCCATGTAAATGAGCAACCCAAGAAATTTGTAAAATTCATCAGGGGTCACCTCCATCCAAGCTCCTTGGTAGCTGGAATATGACAGACAGTTTAGGACGATTTCCCACCCCTGATGGTTTGTAAAGCTGCATATCTTAGCAACTATAGCCTGAGTAAAAAACAGCATGAAAGTCAATTTCTCGCAACATCGTATTGAAGGTTGACCACACAGCCTGACGCACGCTACCTAAGTCAATACCGAATGGACGGCTAGGCTTAAATGGGAGAGGTATTTGTGCCTGTGAATCGATGTCAGAGTACGAGAGATAAGAAACAGTCAATGAAGTGTTTATGCTTTCTAGCTGACTTGGGACCTGTGCGAGTGGCTAGCCATACCCAAAATAGGAAGAGTAACAGTGTTAGTGTTACTGTGAGTATCAGTCATATGAGAAATAGAAACAAACAATACATACACATTCATACATACCCAGTTGATGGTCTTGGTTGGGGATCAGGTTCCATCTCATCCTCCATCTCCTCGTGGTCCGGGTCTTCCTGCAGTAGTTCCTGGTCCAGCAGATCTCCCTCCTGTGTGATCATGCCCTCATGAGCCATGTCCTCTGCTATGAACCTAAGCTCATCAGCAGTCATCTGCCTCCTCCTCTGGAGGGTGCTGAGAAGGAAGCCATAGTCTCTATCCATCTCTACAACAGAAAAAAAGTACAAAAATTGGTAGCCAGCAGTGTGTTCTTCACAAATCCTCACACTGAATAGTCACCAAAGGTTTGCAGACTAACCAGAATGTCCAACTGCAGACAGCCCTCTCACACTTTCCTTGTGAACAGGAAGCTACACTCAACCTAAAATCATGTCTATGTGATGGATGGGTAAGGCTATCTGCTAAATTATAGAAAGATATCTACCATTTTTTTTTATTATTATTACATGGAAAATCAACAAGCTAGATAACTTATCTAACTAGCAGGCCAGTTTCCAGGCAGGTCTGAACAGCGTCTGCTTTCTGCCTCACATTCCTTCAGGTGGATTTTTCACAAGCGACAAAATTGGCAAAAAAAGATATATTTAGTTAAAAATGTACATAGTATTGCTAGCTAATGTTTATTTAGCTAGTTTCACAGAAACGCCAAAAAAAAAAAAACGTTTATATAAAAAGAGGCTCGCAGATGACGGTCACGTCAATTTTTCCAGAAAAAAAACTAGCTAACGCTACAAATAAATGCTTCGTAACTAAAAAGGTTTGACTATCTTCCACAAGCGACAAAATTGGTCAAAAAAGTTATTGATATTTAGCTAAAAATGTACATGGTATTACTAGCTAATATTTATTTAGCAAGTTTCACAGAAATTTGTCCGATGAACGCCGACGGTCATGTCATTTTTTCCAGAAATAACTAGCATTACTCCTACAAATAAATGCTTCGTAACTAAAACATTTGGACTTTTCAATAGACAATATTGACAACACATTTTAAATAACTTGTCTTACCTCGAAAGATCACCTCAGTTTTCAATTTGAAGCAGCAAGTCCCACACTGGAGGTAATCTCCCAGCGTATCCTCTCTGGCTCCGCTCAGGCAAATGGAGGATGAAGCTGATGACGATACATTTGTTATTCACACCCAGTAACCCCTTAACCAATCATATGTGCTTTTAGCTTATATTGACATGAGTATCTGGCAGTTTTCAGAAATGAAATCGGTGATTGGACGGCGAAGATACTGAGACAGGAACCATGGGAATAATTGTTCCCAAATTTGAATGCTCTGGTTGTTAAGGGTTAAAGGAATAGTTCAATAAGAATATTAATGTTAATTAATATTAATCAGTATTAATTTACTCACCTTTATGCCATCTCAAAGTTGTGACTTTTCTCTGCCTAACACAAGGATATATTTTGATGGAGATATGATAACAATATATCAATACAATTCAAGTCAGTGGTGTCCAACACTTTATCTACATAAACATATCTTTGTTTGTGTTCTGTAGAGGACAGAAAGTCATACGAGTTTGAGATGGCATGAGGGTAAGTGATGAGAGAATTATCATTTTGGTTAAACTATTCCTTTTAAGCTCAATCGATAGAATTTATGGCATAATGTTGATTACCACAAAAAAAAAAAAAAAAAAATTATAATAATAATAATAATAATCTTGGTTCCAGTGAGGCACTTACAGCGGAAGTGAATGGAGCCAATCCGTTAACATTAAAATACTCACTGTTTCAAAAGTATAGCCACAAGACATAAACAATATGTGTGTTAACATGATTTTAGTGTAATAAAATTACTTACTAACCATTTATGTGTAAAGTTATAGCCAATTTTACAACTTTGATATGACTGCATAACACTGTAAATCCTACAATGACAATTTAAACAATTTTACGGCTCAAATAATCATGAGTTTTAATAGAAGAATTAATGCAAGTGCTTTTATAAAATTACAAGCTTCACATTTCTGTCTTTAAACCCTCCAGAAACTGGCCCCATTCACTTCCAAGTGCCTCACTGTAACCTCCATTTTTGCTCTTTTTTTTTTTTTTTTTTTTTTTTTTAAGGAGGGAGGAGTCAATTATTTGTTTGTGGTAATCAAGCCACAAATGCTGTCGATTGAGCCTGACTTGTATTGTACCTGGAACATTTCCTTTTAACAAATGCTGAAAATTAAAGGTTTAAACAAAAAATGTAGGATTCCAATTTGCAAAATATAGTTCTTTCAACTAGTGCCCGACCGATATATTGGTCAGCTGATATTAGCCTTTCACCGATATATCAGTATCGACATATATTTTAGCGATATGCGCTGATATGAGAACTTTTTTTTCAGAACATATAATGCAGAAAACAATGCTTTAGAATTGGTGTCATAGCGTAGTTTGTCCAGTAGAGTGTGCTCTGACTCCATTGTTTACAGAGCTGACTCAGAGCTGACAGTGGCTCTGCAGACAGGGTGGAGTTCAACGGCGTGGATTTGAGGTCTTCTCGTTAAATTGCTAACTAGTTTGTGAAATACATACTGGAAAGTTAATAAAAAATGACCCCATCATTTTATATAACTAACATTAACCCTGTCCCTGACAACCATGTCACTTATGTTTATCACATCTGTTTGCTGTTAGCCAGCTATAGTTTGTCAGTGCATTAAGTAATATAGCAGATTGAAAGGTAAACATCAGAGCATCTTTTTGCAGCTCAGCAGACAACGGTGCAGTGGTGGATTGTGTGTGGCGAGTGTTGATTTTACGCTTCGTTGTTACCTAGTTGGTAACCACGTAGCTAATTTCATACCTTGTCAGCGTGTAAACATGTATTCACCAAACTGTTTTGTTCAGGATTCACAGCTTGGTACCCCCTTCAACCGAACAATTCCAGTCGTTGCATTTATAAAATGTAATATTTAAAAGTCTGGTTTTCCAGACATTAAAATAGGATACGTGGGGGTTCACGTGACGCCATGCGAGAAGCAGACGTGTGAGACACGAGCTCTGTGAACTTTGCTAGTATTTTTATTATTTTCATGTTATAATCCGGTGAGATTCGATACACCCAGTTACATACTTGCTCTTTGAGGTAAACATGGCAAAGAAGTCAAAATCCTCAGACTCTGGAGACATTAAAAGACACTTACGTGTTCAAGCTTAGGCCTCTGACGGGACTGCGAACTGGGGACTCGATTTGGACGGCACATCGAGAGAAGAAATTCAGCGTGAACTGTCCAACATCTCGGTAATGCTGACGGAGGTTGTTGCTGACTTGGAGGATCTCACTGTAATATGTCGATTGATTACGGCGATGGAAACAAAATTCTCTGAGTTGTTTACAAGAGTGACAGAAGTTGAAAGATGGATCGATTATCTTGAGTTATCTTAAGGGAATTATCTGCTAATCCACCCGCGTTTTTTTTTTTTTTTTAACACTGAAGTTCCTGGCCAGATAGAGAATGGACACTATGGATGACTGCAAAATATCTACATGCTCACATAAAGGGCGTCTTTTATAAAGTTGACGGGCTGAGTAAGTTATCGTGGTTTTTTTGTTGCTTTTTTGCGCGGCCTCCAAGTTTGGCTCTTGATCATCCGAGGAACCGGGATGCCGGTTTTGTTTTTCGTGCTGGCTCTGCCTAGCGGCTGGAGCTTGTTTTGTGGAATTACACTACTTAGGGACAGTTGTGGATAAATCTGTTCGTTCTTTGTGCTTATGCCTCCTGTTGGCTGGGGTTTGTTTTGTGGAGTATTTTTAAGGGACAGCAGAATGATTACGTCATCTGCTGCACTCATAACAGCTGGCTCACTGAACATTCGTTTGTCTGTCCGAGGAAACTGAACAGCTTTATATCAGCTGGAGTTTGTTTTGTGGAGGAACACACCTTCGAGACAGATCTGTGAATGAATCTACATGTTTTTTCTGTTATTCTGCCTGTTGGCTGGGGTCTGTTTTACAAAGTATTTTCTGTTATGTAATTTTGCCTCACAAAATTTGTGCAGAAACACCGGACTTGAATAATCCAATGGCAAGGTTGTCACGGGGGTTCTCGTAGGCGTACATGGACTCTTTGAGTTTTGAGGGATTGACGGCGATTGGCGCTGTCGTGCGCGGGGTTAATGCGCACGTTTTTCTTTTTTCTGTTTGTTTTATTCGGGGGGAAGTTTGGGGTTTGATTGTTGCATTAATGGGGAATGTGGTCTGTGTAATCTTGTTTTTGCACCCTATAAAAAAAGGAAGGTTAATTCTTTTCTTAAACGTAATAAATATGATATTGTGTTTCTTCAAGAAACGCATCTTTCCCCGCAGGAAGCTGAAAAATTTGGTAAGATATGGGGTGGACATGTTTTCTTTAGTGCTGGTTCAAGTAAGAGCAGGGGAGTCATTACAATGATAAATAAGCATCTACAATTCAAATGTCTCAAACATATTAAAGATCAATTAGGAAGAGTCATTGTTGTTTTAGGAGAAATTTAGGGGCAAAGGTTGATTTTGGCTAATATTTACGCACCTAACGCTGATGATCAGGGCTTTTTTATAGACCTTGATGGGATGTTGCAAGCTGCTGGCACCCCTCATGACATAATATTGGGAGGAGACTTTAATCTTTTGATGGACTCAGTCCTTGATCATAGTGAAGCAAAAGTGTGCAAGCCCCCTAGAGCAACACTGACACTTCACAGGATGTGCAAAAATCTTGGTCTTGCAGATATCTGGTGACTTTTGAACCCATCTGGTAGGGATTATAATTGTTTTTTTTTTTTTTTTTTTTTTTTTTTATCAGTTCATAAGATTTACTCTAGAATAGATTTTTATTTTATTTATTTTTTGTTATATCTAAGTCCCTCATTTCATCTGTTGTGGATTGCTCAGTTGGAAACATTTTAGTCTCAGATCACACCCTGGTGAACTTAGAGATGTTGCCACATACAGAGAAAAAGAAATCATATAGTTGGCACTTTAACGTATCCCTTTTGCAAAATCCTGGTTTCCAACAAATGTTAAAGACAGAAATCAGTGTCTATAGGGAGACCAACTGGTCCTCAGTATCTTCTGTGGGCATGGCTTGGGAGGCACTTAAGGCTGTTCTTAGGGGTAGGATCATACAGTATGCCTCATTCACCAAAAAATCCAAAGCACGAGAACTCGTGGAGTTGGAAGGAAATATTAAAAGTTCCGAGGCAGAGCTGAAGCGGCAAATGTCGTCTGATGGTCTCAGAGAATTGACCCGACTGAAATACAGATATGATACTATTTTGTCACGGAAAGTGGAGTTTTGGTTGTTCAGGGCAAGACAGTCATACTTTGAGTCAGGGGACAAAGCAGGGAAGCTTTTGGCTAGATATATAAAGCAGAGAGAGTCTTTTTCTACCATTCCCTCAGTGAAATCTGCTGGTGGTGATATTAATAATGCCTTTAAAGAATTCTTTAAAGAGATCTTGATCTTTATAGTTCCACATCTTCATCTGCTGATGAAGATATTAGAAACTTTGTGGAACCATTAGAACTCCCTAAACTGACAAATGAGCAAAAAAACTCTCTTGATTCTGAGATAACCTTGGAGGAACTTGATGAGGTAATTAAGTCCTTACCTACAGGCAAGGCTCCGGGGCCAGATGGTTTTGCCGCTGAATTTTTTAGATCTTATGCTACAGAACTGGCTCCACTTTTGTTAGAAGTCTATTCTGAATCATTAAAGAATGGGAAACTTCCGGCAACCATGACACAAACCCGGATCAGTCTGATTCTTAAAGACAAAGATCCAAACGAGTGTAAAAGTTACCGTCCAATTTCCCTGATCCAGCTAGATGTAAACATTTTGGCTAAAATTTTGGCTAACTTATTTAGTAAAGTTATGACATCTCTTATAGATCAGGTGGGGTTTATTCGGGGTCGTAGCTCTTCTGATAATATTAGGTGTTTCATCAATATCATGTGGTCAGTGGCGAATGATCAGACTCCGGTTGCTACCATCTCACTTGATGCCGAAAAGGCGTTTACTATGGTAGAATGGGATTATCTTTTTAAGATTTTGGAAATGTATGGGTTCGGGAGTACATTTATTGGTTGGATCAAGTTACTTTATTGAAACCCTGTAGCAGCGGTACAAACAAATGGATTCATTTCAGATTATTTTACTCTGGATAGGGGCACCCGTCAGGGTTGCCCTCTTTCCCCATTATTGTTCTGTCTTGCCCTGGAACCATTAGCAGCCACGATAAGAAAGGAGGATGATTTTCCAGGGGTGACGGTGGGAGGCGTGGTGCATAAGCTTCTGCTTTATGCAGATGATATTTTATTATTCGTCTCTGACCCTACTAAATTTATGCCTTGCCTCCACAGAATTATTCATTCCTTTTCCAAATTCTCAGGATACAAAGTCAACTGGTCTAAATCCGAAAATTTGGCTTTGACAGTGTACTGTCCAGTAACGGCCTTCCAGCCAGGCGCCTTCCAGTGGCCCAAACAGGGCATTAAGTATTTGGGCATTTTATTCCCAACAAATTTGTCTGATTTAGTCAGAATTAATTTTGACCCTTTTAATAAAAAGGTCTTTGTGTGATGTAGACAGGTGGGCATCATTACATTTATTGATGATTGCGAAGGTTAATGTTATTAAAATGAACTGTATTCCAAAATGTAACTACTTGCTACAGTCTCTCCCGGTAGATGTCCCCCTCTCTTATTTCAACCAATTTGAGAGCATAGTGAAGTCTTGCATTTGGAGTGGTCAGCGCCCCAGACTACATTTCAATAAGTTACATAGGCCGATTGACAAAGGTGGGCTAGGCCTACCCAAGATTTTGTTTTATTATTATGCATTCAGTCTCAGACATTTGGCTCATTGGTTGCTTCCACCTGAAAGAGCCCCTCCCTGGTTCCGCATTGAACAAGAACTTCTTGCCCCTGTTTTGCCATTGCAAAGCCTTTCCATCACACTAAATAGAGAAGTTAAATCACACCCCATTATTTCACATTTGCACTCAGTATGGACAAAAGTGTCCAGAGTGTTTAATTCAGATTTGTATCTAAATGTTGCCTCGATCCTATGGCTAAACCCCAAACTATGCATTAAAAAGTCCCCTTTTTGTTGGTCAGAGTGGATTGTGAGGGGGGTTAATTCACTCGGTGATCTTTATGAGAGCGGTGTGATGAGATCCTTTGAAAATTTGGTTCAATATTTTGGGATCCCCAGATCTCAGTTTTTTAGGTAGCTTCAGTTATGCCATTTGCTCTGTACTATTTTTGGGAATAGCATACACCCCCCTAAAGCAGCAGATACTCTAGGAGAGGTGATTTCTGATTTTGGAAAGGGCCATGAGGCATCAGTGTATTGCTTCTTATTAATTCAGTGTCTGGGGGATGGAGTCTCAACCACTCGAGATTATGGGAGAAAGATTTAAACCTGGAATTGGAGGAGGGAGAATGGGCTAGGATTTAAAAAAACATAAAAACTGCATTGAGAGATGCAATTCAAGATTTTACATCGGTTCTATTGGACCCCCTCTTAATTGTATAGGCTTGGTCTTAAAGACACACCCACTTGCTGGCGATGCCAATCAGAGGATGGAGACATGGCCCATGTTTTTTGGTGGTGCGCTGAGATTCAGGAATTTTGGTTGAAGGTACAGAGTGTTGTGTGTGATGTATTGGGCATTCGGATTTTGTTTTGCCCCAGACTCTGTGTTTTGGGTGAGGCGGTCATCGACGTAGGTGACAAATACATAAACAGTTGGGTCCTCACCAGTGCGATGATAGGCAGGCAGATTGTTTTAAGGGGTTGGAAGTCAGTGGGAGCACCCTCAATTCGGGAGTGGTGCGAGGAGATGGGAAGTGTGGCAGCCTTCGAAGAGGTAATGTGTAGAAGGCTGGGGATATGGGATTCTTTTATTGGGAAATGGGGTAGATATTTGATGTTTTTGGGGGGCTCTCGGAGTGGGTCTGTGGAGAGAGAGGTATAGTTTAGAGTTGTATGTTTATTGTGTGTGTGTGTGTGTGTGTGTGTGTGTGTATATATATATATATATATATATTTTTTTTTTTTTTTATTCTCTGTATATGTGTGCTTATGTAAGTCCACTGGGATGTTCGTTTGGGGTCGGGTGGGGTTCTTGATTGGGGAGGGGAAGTAGTGGGAGTTAATGTTGTGTCATTGTATATATGTTTTGTTTTTCTTTTGTTTTGAAAAATCAATAAAAATGTTAATCACACTAAAATAGGATACGTAATAAAAGTAGATTTAATAAATAGTATATTTGCCCTGTGTAAATAATAATATATAGGAACTGTATCTAAAATAAATGAGGGGTGATAAATATTAATACAACAGGCTGGAAAAATAGACATTTATTCATTTTAATATCCTAATATATATATATATATATATATTGAATGTGTTGAGACTTGACACCGGGCGACGCACCCTGAAAACTGCACTGTTAGATCGGTTTCATGCTGAAGAGCCGCTTAAAAGTACTTTTTATTTTTTTTATTTTATTGATTTTTTTCTCTCTCGTAAATGAGTGTAAATGCCAACACCATAATATGTCGAAAGGACTGATGCCTGTCAACCAAAACATGAGCTCATTGATGTCATTAAATGAGTCTGCTTTTTTATTCCATCAGTTACTCCTGGTCGGAGGCTGCCGTAAATATTTAGTTTATTCGTAGGGTTACGTTCTACCTAAGTTTGGTGCAATGGTCAAATACTTTGAACAGCGTGAATTGTGACTTAGTGCTCATTTATGCCACAACTAGGCTAAGATGTAACGTACGTATAGCTGGTGCAACCGGCCCCTGATATTTATTTAGCTATTTATTGTATTTTTATTTATTCTTTATTTAAATGTCAGCCATTGACTGACACTAAACATACAGTACTGATGTTAATTTAGCTATTTATTTTATTTGAATTTATTTATTTTAATGGTCAGCAATTGACTGATACTAAACATACAGTACTGATTTTATTTTAATTTTATTTATTTAAGTGGTCAACAATTGACTTATACTAACAGTACTGATGTTTATTAAGGTTTTTATTGTATTTTTATTTATTTTCTCAGTGTTCATTTCTAGAATTTGTTGACAATATATAACAATAATGTCAAATGTTCTTTGATAAAAATATTTAAATCAGCCTTCTGAGTACCTTTGCATAGTCATATCGGTGTACAATCCACATAGAAAAGGTCTGTTTTCATTCCAGCTCAAAATTAGCTATATCGGTCACCATATCTGTAATCTGTGAATTTTCCCTCTCTAAAATCGGTATCGGTCTCAAAAATCCCATATCGGTCGGGCTCTACTTTCAACCTTGTTTTTTGTGATCTCTGCTGTACAAAGCAATGTGGTGTTATGTTATTAACCTTATTAATACATTTACAGTATATGTAATACTTTTAATGTTAAAGCTTTCCGCATATTATTCCTTTTGTGTTTGGTGTTGCTTCATTTATGGGTGTGCAAAGAGTGAAGAACAAATGCTGCAAGTGGAAAATATTTGTTTCAGTTACCGTAGATAAAGTTAATTAATTCTAAGTATTAGGCTCGAGTCAGGCATGGGCTCCATCTGAAGCCTCTATCTCTGCTCAATTTGATCCCCATTATTTTCACTGTAATGTTTGCTAAGCCACTGGAGAGCTATTTCCCCACCAACTGAACATATGCCAGAATGACTCTTTGCAAAAGGGTTAACGTTTTGATTGCTCATTTTCAGGAAGTGACTTCAACTGGCGCGTCTCCTGAACGTATGTTTTTATTGCTGATTTCCCAGGTTTGCCTTATTGCCTTCTCTCCAGACACAGTACTCTTGTTCTGTTTTATATATTAATTTATGCTTCAGTGTTTTGTTCAGTCTAAGCTATTAACGTAAACTGTGAAGTGTGTATTTTTTGCAATCCCATTTGGTGACTAGTGGCGCAGAAATTAATAACTGTTTCCAAACACTCCCTCCCATTATACGAAGCACTACTATGATGCTTTCAACTATTGCATTTGAAATTTCTTTACAATATGTTTTAGCCTTAAGAAGATTAAAAAAAAAGGTTGGCTGACTTATTGAATTAAATCTGAGCCTGTGGCCTCTTGTGAAATGATATCTTACGTCCCCATGGCACTGCCTGTGAGCCTGGGACAACCCGATGTTATCAGTAAGAAGCTCTGTGTTTCAAGTATCTTTTGTTCTTGTTTTCTAGGGAGCATGTAGTCCTTGTTCTGCCTCTTGTGTGTTTTGTTTTTGTCCCTCGATTTCCATTATTCATTTGCCCTGCATATCCCGCCTAGTATTGTCTGTCTGTTTGTCCCCAACAACGTCTCTTCATTGACTTCAAACAAATTAATTTGACATAATATGGTTAACTTTGAGTCTGTTCCCCTTTTTTAAGGCATGAATGCAGCACATTACATGAATTTGAGCCTGTTTGCATATTTGCTGTGCTGTTTAGCGATAACATGGAAATTGTACAAGGGAACCTGAGCCAGACTGATGTAAATGGATGTAAATCTGGAAATACTTTTCACAGATGATTTTGTGAATCCTGATGAAATTAACAATATATGTGTTCGTTTTACAGTGAGGAATGATGATCATAAAATAAGCAATCTTTAAAAATAATCAATGTACATAATCTGTAATATGGTGTTTCTTTAACTATGGGCACTTATGTCCCAGGAGCTTGTTTTCTTTTAAAAAATAATGGTAACACCTTACAAAAAGGTTCCATTCCTTAACATTAATGCATTCGGTATCACGAACTAACAATGAACAGAATATATATATATATATATATATATATATATTTTTTTTTTTATTATTATTTTTTTACAGCATTTATTAAAGGGATAGTTCACCCAAAAATGTTTATTTTTTTTTTTTATTTTTTTTATAAATTACTCACCCTCATGCCATCCATGGTCTCTTCAGCAGAACACAAATGGAGATTTTTAGAAGAATATTTCAGCTCTGTAGGTACATACAATGTAAGTGAATGGGTGCCAACTTTTTAAAGCTCCAAAATGTACATATAGCCATCATAAAAGTAATTCATTTGACTCCAGTGGATTAATGTCTTCTGAAGCAAAATGCTAAATAGATCAATATTTTTACTAAAAATGTTCGCTTCCGGCCAGTTTGAGGTTTGTACGTCGACGAGGGTTGTGTTCAAACTGCCTCTCACGAGACACAAGCGCGTAAGCCTCCTCTGCATAGATATTCATACGTAGATCCCTTATTAGCTGTTTCAATGGACCACGGTACTTTTTAGATACAAAAGGAGTTTATGCAGCGGTCTGAGCAAGGAGCTCAGTCTGAGGCATCTCCTACACTCTCACTTGCATTCAAACCGACTCAAACAGCTCTCCTTCTTCATCGTTCCAAGATGGTGCCGCAGTTGACTTATTCAAACCAGACGAATGAGGTATCTATGTATGATTATATATGCTCCTCTGTTGTAAACACTGCGCATCAGTTCTCGTGTGAACTTGTCAATGCACTTGACCTCAACCCTCGACCTCGAAGTTTTAAAAATAGATCCATTTCTTACACCTAGCATTTCGCTTCACAAGACATTAATCGATCCACTTGAATCGTATGGATTATTATTATTTTTTTATGGCTATATGTGCTTTTTGGAGCTTCATAAATTTGGCACCTATTCACTTGTATTTTTATGGACGTACAGAGCTGAAATATTCTTCTAAAATCTTCATTTGTGTTCTGAAGAAAGAAAATTATACACATCTAGGATAGCATGAGGGTAAGTAAATTATGAGAGAATTTTCATTTTTTGGGGTGAACTAATCCTTTAATGTTAGGTTAATGTTAGTTCATAGTGCATTAACTTATTTAAAAAATGTACTATATGTTCAAATTAAGATGAATAAATGCAGTAAAAATGTTGCTCATTGTTAGACCATGTTACTTCATGTTGTTAACTAATTTTAACAAATGGATCCTTATTGTAAATAAAATAACAGCTTTTTATTTTAGTTATTTAAAGGTAACATTAAAATGGTTATGAAAATGTTTTTATTTTTAATGAATTAAGTTTTTCGTTTTAGACTTTGTATTACCTATCCCAGAATAAGACTTTCAATGTTAGAATATGAAAATATATTATACAACTGTTAAATGTATAAGACTGTATAAGAAAAAACACACAAAGAGAAATACACAATTTCAGTATGTATTGTGTAATGATAATTTATATAAATTTAATAAATTATTTGATAATAAATAACGAGTGTCCCTCAGTTGTGGCGTCCTTTCCACCATGACCAACACTTTTGCAACTTGCAAACATTTTTGAAAAATGTATGTACTTTATTATCAATGATACAAAAATGTCAGTGAAGTGTTTGTTAAAGATTAAATGTAAGATGTGATGTGTGAAAGTCAAATTGAGGTAAATATTAAGTTTATTATGCATCAACTCCAGTCTAATTTTCTCTAAAGTACATAAAATACTAGCTATGAAATAGGCATTGTTGTATTATCTTATTATATAAGAATTCTAATAGAGAGGTGTCCGAAGCTTGAGAACACTTACCTGAAACATTTATTTGCTGTTATTAAGGATAAAGGATGGTCCACAAATGATTGACTTTGGGGGTTGAATATTTTTGACATGACATTTGTGGAGAGAATGTTATTCTTTATTTTTTTTTTTTTTTTTTTAATTTGAGTAAACTGAACTTTTTGTTCTCAAAATCACTCAAATGTGTATTAAAAACTTTTAGTTGATGTGTTTTAATTCACATCACCAGAATGTATTGCTGGTCAGGGGGGTTGAATAATTTTGATTGCAACTGTATATATACACACACACTGCCTGGCCAAAAATCGCCATTTGGATTTAAATATGCAGATACTTAAGAGCCTATGATTAGATCATTATTGCAATGATTAATGTTTCAGCTGGCAACAGTTCTTTTAACTGTAACTGATGCAGTGTGTAGCTTCTCATTTCTTAAACAACCATGTCGGAAGATGTATCCCGTGGTCGTGGAAAATGTTACTGTGTTTCAGAAGGGGCAAATTATTGGTCTGCATCAAGCAAAGAAAGTTACTAAAGAGATAGCTGAAATCATCTGAATTGGGTTAAGAACTGTCCAATGCATTATTAAAACCTGAAAGGATAGTGGTGAACCATCAGCTGCACAGAAGAAATGTGGTCAGAAAAAAAATCTTGAATAATCATGATCAGAGATCACAAACGCTTTTGATGTCGCATCGTAAAAAATCGACAGTAGAACTCACTGCTATGTTTTAATAGTGAGAGCATTTCCACATGCACAATGCGAATTTACAGGATTGGGACTAAACAGCTGTGTGGCCACAAGAAAGCCACTTATTAGTGAGGCTAATCTGAAAATAAATCACTTCAGTTTGCTAGGGAGCTTAAAGATTGGACTGTGGAGCAATGGAAAAAAGTAATGTGGTCCCAGTCTGGATTTACCCTATTCCAAAGCAATGTGCACGTCAGGGTAAGAAGGAAAGTGCATAAAACAATACACCTGGTTTGACTCTCCCATCATCAATACAAGATCTTGGCCAAAAATTAATGCAAATCTGAATGTAAAGGAATGTTGTGACGTTGTATAAGGTTATCGAAACAATGCCATGATGAATCCGTGCGATGTATCAAGGTTTTAGGGTCACTGTTTCGGTACAGTTCAGTATTTGCAATGTACAGAAAAAAAATAATACTGCCAAATCCAAAGAAAGTATACTCTATTTGGTAACAAACACTTCAACAGGTTTGCCCTGAATAAAAATAATTGTTTTACAGTATCCATAGTTTAACTATGGTATTTGTAGTAAAAACATAGTAACCACAATCAACATGGTTACTGTCATGTTTACAATATATAGAATAATCATGGTTACTATATGGAAACTACAGTATTACAGCTGTAAAACCATGGTTAATTGTATCAAAACCATGATTTCTTCAAAGAAAACCATGATGACAGCAGTCATGGTTACTACAATATTACTATAGTAAAACCATGGTTAATTTTCCCTGGGTCTTTAACTAAAAACATTTTCTCTAATTAATAAATCAACATTTTAACTTAATACCTGCACTATTACGCTACATGCATCGACATCAAATGCATTTCAAACTCTACTGCACATAATTTCAATATTCAGAAGCTGTACATCACTATAGAAGGAACTTTGCTATTAAAATGGATACGAGGGATGTTGTGACGTGGCTCGAGTGTTTTAATAATACGTGGCAAATCCCACATCTTCATCAATGGAGTAGGGAAACATATAGTTGGCAATGAACACCCCAATCGCTTTAGTTATTGTTGTATGCCTGTTCGAATCAGTACAGAGTACTTGCTTAAAAACGAGAGGGAGTGTGCAGTTTCGGATCATCTGTGGTTCTGTGCGCCGCACGCCATCTTTCCCAGGTGATTTCAGCGTAAATGATCATATGTTGATTGTATTACCAGTATATGACACTCGTGTCGAGTGATGTCTGCAAACAGTGCCTGTTTTGTAAACGTTTTTGTCCATCGCTGTTGTAATAGACTACAAAAAGAAAATGTTTCCAGACAGGAGACCCGAATAATGCAAGGGGGCTTCTCTATCAGTGACTCTTTTTCTCCACTTGCCATTTTCAACTACACACAACGCATGCAGAACAGTGATGTCATCAAGTTGACCCACGTGAAAGTAGGGATGCACCGATACCACTTTCTCTTCCGATATTGGAAATCTCAATATCGGCCAATCCGATACCAGAGTTGTTTTTTTGCATAATCAGTTTAGAATATCTTTACATTATTGTGTGGAACTAATTGGGTGTACTCTTTAATATGTAAAGAGAAACAAACCTCTAACTACACATTATTTCAATATAAATGTATAGCTTATTAAGTGAAACTATTTAACAGTAATTCCAGTATAAGTCATCAGTAGAAAAGAAGCCGTTTTTATTTAATTTTTTTGCAAAATATTTCAACTTGTATCTGGACTTTAAACGATTCAGATCTCTTTTGTTCAATTTAGTTGTAAGATATAGGCTCACTTTTCATTCACACAGTTATTTTTTGGAACCCATTCAACTTAAATATTATAATTTATAAACAAATGATAAAATATTATAATAGTAATATATCTCAATCGTGCACCTTTTGTCACGGATCCACCGATCTCTCTCTCTCTCTTTCTTCCTCACTGCAGTCTCAGCGCTCACTCTCCCCTAAGTTCTGATTGCACGCACCTGCATATCATTAGTGGCTAATCAAGGACTGCATATATATTCCGCTTTCACACACACACTTTCTGTTCTCATCGATAATATCTCTGAGACTCAAGGCCTTTCTACTGTCAAACATACCCGTGTCTTCATTATTGCCTGCAAGTATCATAAGACTGTTGTGAGTTATCTGTTCAACGTGTCTATACCCTGTCTGGATATTACTCATTTGCTCTTTGCTACTCTGCTCAACTGGATTTACTCACAATGTTTACATCACTGTTTACGTTTCAATCATCCGTTCAATAAACCCTGCTACTGAGTTCATATCTCTGCCTCTGTGAGTCTCTCTGTGACAACTTTAACTTTTAAAACCCTCATGCTTTTATTTTGACATTCTGAACTCTCTAGGAAGTCCTGTATGTGTCTGTTTGTAGGAAAGTTCACAGTAGTTTAATTCGCTTCTTATTCAAATTCTGGAAAAATGCACCTCCAGTGCCATTCTAAATGCATATAAGTGAACCAAACTATTGAGCTTCTACATCTGAGATGTTGTTCGTGAGTAGCACTCAAATATTGTGCACCGCATGAAGGCTATAAATAGCCGCGGGTGTGTGTGTAAACAGAGCAGCGCCATTCAATAACGTGCTGGAGCTGCGCGTGCATTTTATTTGTTTACTTATAAAACACAGCCTTTTGTGATTCACAGAGCTATCGCACATTTTCAAGTGGCTTTGAATAAAATGCATGAGTCATATGAACTACTTTAATTGTGTTTTAACTGTTCTTTTATGTCATTTTTTGAGCTTGACAGTAACTAACATGACTAACACACAGTATCGGATTTGGATCGGGCTTGTTGGACCGATACCCGATCCATTTAAAAATGTCAGCATCGGAGCCGATACCAATCCAGGTATCGGATTGGTGCATCCCTACGTGAAACACAGGCAGAGCATATCCATTTACAGATCAATTTAGGTGCATTAGTGGTTGTAACTGTGCGTGTCTAGTTGAAACTTTATTTTCTTCACAAAGGCTTGTGCTCCAGATGCGTCTATCAACTTGAGGTGAACCGTGGGGCCAATGCTTCCCGAATCGTGTGTGTGTGTGTGTGTGTGTAATATATATATATATAAAATATACACACATACATAACACTCTCAGCAAAAAAAAAAAAAAAAAGAAATCCCTTTTTCAGGACACTGTATTTTAAAGATAATTTTGTAAAAATCCAAATAACTTTACAGATCTTTTGTAAAGGGTTTAAACAATGCTTTCCATGCTTGTTCAATGAACCATAAGCAATTAATGAACATGCACCTGTGGAACGGTTGTTAAGACATTAACAGCAGATGGTAGGCAATTAAGGTCACAGTTATAAAAACTTGGGACACTAAAGAGACCTTTCTACTGACTCTGAAAAACACCAAAAGAAAGATGCCCTGGGTCCCTGCTCATATGTGTGAACGTGACTTAGGCATGCTGCATGGAGGCATGAGGACTGCAGATGTGGCCAGGGCAATAAATTGCATGAGATTCCTAAGACAGCGCTACAGGGAGACAGGAAGGACAGCTGATCGTCCTCACAGTGGCAGACCACGTGTAACAACACCTGCACAGGATAAGTACATCCGAATATCACACCTGCAGGACAGGTACAGGAAGGCTTCCCGAGTTACACAAAGAACCCACGATCTCTCCATCAGTGCTCAGACTGTCTGCAATAGGCTGAGAGGGGCTGGACTGAGGGCTTGTAGGCCTGTTGTAAGGCAGGTCCTTACCAGACATCACCAGCAACAACGTCGCCTTATGGGCACAAACCCACCTTTGCTGGACCAGACAGGATTGGCAAAAAGTGCTCTTCACTGACGAGTCGTGGTTTTGTCTCACCAAGGGTGATGGTCGGACTTGCGTTTATTGTCGAAGGAATGAGCGTTACACCGAAGCCTGTACTCTGGAGCGGGATCGATTTGGAGGTGGAGGGTCCGTCATGGTCTGGGGTAGTGTGACACAGCATCATCGGACTGAGCTTGTTGTCATTGCAGGGAATCTCAATGCTGTGCGTTACAGGGAAGACATCCTCCTCCCTCATGTGGTACCCTTCCTGCAGGCTCATCCTGACATGACCCTCCAGCATGACAATGCCACCAGCCATACTGCTCGTTCTGTGCACGATTTCCTGCAAGACAGGAATGTCAGTGTTCTGTCATGGCCAGAGAAGAGCCCAGATCTCAATCCCATTGAGCATGTCTGGGACCTGTTGGATCGGAGGGTGAGGGCTAGGGCCATTCCCCCCAGAAATGTCCTGGAACTTGCAAGTGCCTTGGTGGAAGAGTGGGGTAACATCTCACAGCAAGAACTGGCAAATCTGGTGCAGTCCATGAGGAGGAGATGCACTGCAGTACTTAATGCAACTGGTGGCCACACCAGATACTGACTGTTACTTTTGATTTTGACCCCCCCCCTTTGTTCAGGGACACATTATTCCATTTCTGTTTGTCACATGCCTGTGAAACTTGTTCAGTTTGTCTTAGTTGTTGAATCTTTGTTCATACAAATATTTACACGTTAAGTTTGCTGAAAATAAAAGCAGTTGAAAATGATAGGACGTTTCTTTTTTTGCTGAGTTTATATATATCACACACACACACACACACACACACACACACAGTTGTACTCAAAAGTTTGCATACCCTGGCACAAATTGTGATATTTTGGCATTGATTTTGAAAATATTTAAGGATTATTTAAGGATATTGATCATATGAAGCCATTTATCATCACATAGTTGTTTGGCTCCTTTTTAAATCATAATGATAACAGAAATCACCCAAATGGCCCTGATCAAAAGTTTACATACCCTTGAATGTTTGGCCTTGTTACAGACACACAAGGTGACACACACAGGTTTAAATAGCAATTAAAGGTTAATTTCCCACACCTGTGGCTTTTTAAAGTGCAATTTATACACAGGCACTACTAGTCAATGAGTTTGTTAGCTCTCACGTGGATGCACTGAGCAGGCTATATACTGAGCCATGGGGACCAGAAAAGAACTGTCAAAAGACCTGCGAAACAAGGTAAAGGAACTTTATAAAGATGGAAAAGGATATAAAAAGATATCCAAAGCCTTAAAAATGCCAGTCAGTACTGTTCAATCACTTATTAAAAGTGGAAAATTCGGGGATCTCTTGATACCAAGCCAAGGTCAGGTAGACCAATAAATATTTCAGCCACAACTGCCAGAAGAATTGTTCTGGATACAAAGAAATACCCACAGATAAACTCAGGAGAAATACAGGCTGCTCTGTAAAAAGATGGTGTGGTTGTTTAAAGGAGCACAATACGACGATATGGTCGAGTTGCCAGAAAGAAGCCTTTACTACGCCAATGCCACAAAAAAGCCCATTTAAAATATGCCCGACAACACCTTGACATTCCTCACAGCTTCTGGCACACTGTAATTTGGAGTGACGAGACCAAAATAGAGCTTTATGTTCACAACCATAAGCGCTATGTTTGGAGAGGGGTCAACAAGGCCTATAGTGAAAAGAATACCATCCCCACTGTGAAGCATGGTGGTGGCTCACTGATGTTTTGGGGAGGTGCAAGCTCTAAAGGCACGGGGAATCTTGCCAAAATGTATGGCAAGATCTATCAGAAAATACTGGCAGACAATTTGCATTCTTCTGCACGAAAGCTGCGCATGGGATGCTCTTGGACTTTCCAGCATGACAATGACACTAAGCACTAGGCCAAGTTGACCCTCCAGTGGTTACAGCAGAAAAAGGTGAAGGTTCTGGAGTGGCCATCACAGTCTCCTGACCTTAATACCATCGAGCCACTCTGGGGAGATCTCAAACATGCGGTTCATGCAAGACGACCAAAGACTTTACATGACCTGGAGGCATTTTGGCAAGACGAATGGGCAGCTATACCACCTGCAAGAATTTGGGGCCTTATAGACAACTATTACTAAAGACTGCACGCTGTCATTGATGTTAAAGGGGGCAATACACAATATTAAGAACTAAGGGTATGCAGACTTTTGAACAGGGGTCATTTAATTTTTTTCTTTGTTGCCATGTTTTGTTTTATGATTGTGCCATTCTGTTAGAACCTATAGTTGAATATGAATCCCATAAGAAATAAAATAAATGTGTTTTGCCTGCTCACTTATGTTTTCTTTAAAAATGGTACATATATTACCAATTCTCCAAGGGTATGCAAACTTTTGAGCACAACTGTATATATGTATATATATATATATATATATATATATATATATATATATATATATATACACCGATCAGCCACAGTATTAAAACCACCAGCCTAATATTGTGTAGGATATGCTATTCTTCTCACCACAGTTGTACAGAGCTGTTATCTGAGTTACCATATACAGGTGCATCTCAATAAATTAGAATGTCGTGGAAAAGTTCATTTATTTCAGTAATTCAACTCAAATTGTGAAACTCGTGTATTAAATAAATTCAGTGCACTCAGACTGAAGTAGTTTAAGTCTTTGGTTCTTTTAATTGTGATGATTTTGGCTCACATTTAACAAAAACCCACCAACTCACTGGATGTTTTTTTGTTTTTGGCACCATTCGGAGTACATTCTAGAGACTGTTGTGCATGAAAATCCCAGGAGATCAGCAGTTACAAAAATCCTCAAACCAGGTCATCTGGCACTAACAGTCATCCAAGCAATTATCTAATCAGCCATTTGTGTTGTAGCAGTGCAGGGCATAAAATCATGCAGATATATGTCAGGAGCTTCAGTTAATGTTCACATCAACCATCAGAATGTGGGAAAAAATGTGATCTCAGTTATTTGGACTGTGGTATGATTGTTGGTGCCAGACGGGCTGGTTTGAGGATTTCTGTAACTGCTGATCTCCTGGGATTTTCATGCACAACAGTCTCTAGTATTTACTCAGAATGGTGCCAAAAACAAAAAACATCCACTGAGCAGCAGTTCTGCGGATGAGAGAGGTCAACAGAGAATGACCAGACTGGTTCGAACTGACAAAGTCTACGGTAACTTAGATAACTGCTCTGTGCAATTGTGGTGAGAAGAACAGCATCTCAGAATGCTATTCTGAGATGCGGGTTGGCGCTGTTTTGGCAGCACAAGGGGGACCTACACAATATTAGGCAGGTGGTTTTAATGTTGTAGCTGATCTCTGTGTGTGTGTGTGTGTTTACAGTTGAAGTCAGAAGTTTACATACACCTTAGCCAAATACATTTAAACTCAGTTTTTCACAATTCCTGACATTTAATCGTAGAAAACATTCCCTGTCTTAGGTCAGTTAGGATCACTATTTTAAGAATGTGAAATGTCAGAATAATAGTAGAGAGAATTATTTATTTCAGCTTTTCTTTCTTTATCACATTCCCAGTGGGTCAGAAGTTTACATACAATTTGTTAGTATTTGGAAGCATTACCTTTAAATTGTTTAACTTGGGTCAAACATTTTGGGTAGCCTTCCACAAGCTTCTCACAATAAGTTGCTGAACTTTTGGACAATTCCTCCAGACAGAACTGGTGTAACTGAGTCAGGTTTGTAGGCCTCCTTGCTCGCACACGCTTTTTCAGTTCTGCCCACAAATTTTCTATCAGATTGAGGTCAGGTCTTTGTGATGGTCACTCCAATACCTTGACTTTGTTGTCCTTAAGCCATCTTGCCACAACTTTGGAGGTATGCTTGGGGTTATTGTCCATTTGGAAGACCCTTTTTCCTCCAAACATAACGATGGCATTATAGCCAAAACGTTAAATTTTCATCAGACCAGAGGAAATTTCTCCAAAGTGTAAGATCTTTATCCCCATGTGCACTTGCAAACTGTAGTCTGGCTTTTTTGTGGCGGTTTTGGAGCATTGGCTTCTTCCTTGCTGAGCAGCCTTTCAGGTTACATTGAAATATAGGTGTCGTTTTACTGTGGGTATAGATAATTGTCTACCTGTTTCCTCCAGCATCTTCACAAGGTCCTTTGCTGTTCTGGGATTGATTTGCACTTTTTGCACCAAACTACGTTCATCTCTAGGAGACAGAATATGTCTCCTTCATGAGCGGTATGATGGATGCATGATCCCATGGTGTTCATACTTGCATACTATTGTTTATACAGATGAACGTG
This sequence comes from Myxocyprinus asiaticus, assembly GCF_019703515.2. NCBI lineage: Eukaryota > Metazoa > Chordata > Actinopteri > Cypriniformes > Catostomidae > Myxocyprinus > Myxocyprinus asiaticus. Next base: position 25,519,335 of record NC_059351.1, read on the forward strand.
GTACCTTCAGGCAATTGGAAATTGCTCCCATGGATGAACCAGACTTGTGGAGAGCCACATTTTTTTTTTCTGAGGTCTTGGCTGATTTTTTTTTCTCCATGATGTCAAGCAAAGAGGCAGGTTTGAAGGTAGGCCTTAAAAAACATCCAAAGGTACACCTCCAATTCAGTACACCTCCTATCAGAAGCTAATTGTCTAAAGGCTTAACATCATTTGCTGGAATTTTCCAAGCTGCTTAAAGGCACAGTTAGCTTAGTGTATGTAAACTTCTGACCCACTGGAATTGTGATTATAGCCAATTAAAAGTGATACAATCTGTCTGTAAACAATTGTTGGAAAAATTACTTGTGTCATGCACAAAGTATATGTCCTAAACGATTTGCTAAAACTATAGTTTGCTAATATTAAATCTGTGGAGTGGTTAACAAATGAGTTTTAATTACTTCAACCCAAGTTTATGTAAACTTCTGACTTCAACTGTATATATATATATATATATATATATATATATATATATATATATATATATATATTGCTTGATTTCTTTTGCAAGTTTTTGCATTCAAATTGAGTATATGAAAGTAAAATTAACTTAACTTTACAATTTAATATGAAATTAAGTTTATAAAATAATATATATAGTTTTATATAAAATATTTTATATACATATTTTACTTGCAGTACTTAAAATACTTAATGTACAGTATATGTGTATGCTGTACATTGTTAGGTTTTTGAACTGGTATTTTTAAAATATATAAATACTATTATTTTTTTAGTTTTTTTAGTTTTTTTTTTCGTACTGTGTCTGGTATGCATAGATAATTATTCGGTAGCATTTGTTATATTAACACTTCAATACATCCAACAATATTATTGGGTTTACATTTAACACAATGTACCAAAAGGGACTTAACAGGTTTTTTTCCTAATTAGAATCTCGTTTTTCTGTTGAAGTCTCCAATGTCCTTAACGTTTGATTTTGTAGCCCTACTTAATTTCTCACTCCTAACTGCCCTTCAGATAAACTACTGTATTATCTCTTTATTATGAATATATTTTGTGGTGCTCTTTATTAGTTGTTAATGGTGGATTTACTTTATGACTTTATTATGAGACATATATTGGATATCACCCACCATTCTAATGCAAGATTTAACAAAGGGCACCAAAGTGTATGCTCGCATGTATGTCAGTAGATCTTCTAACCCACACCAGTAAAGAACTTTGACAGTGTCAAAGGGGGTAAATATAGGCCTTTTGTCTGCTGGTTTGCAAAATTATCCAGATTAGTGATGTATATTTTGACATTATGGAGTTGTAAGTTTTGAGTGCACAGAGAAGAGCAGTAGAATGACAGTTTTTGAGGAACAGCCTGGATAATTTCTATAATTGGTCAGATACAGTAACACTTTCCTGACGTAAATGTCGCATGACATGAATACGGGTCGAAGAAATAGGACACATTTGACATTTTCTTGTTGTCATAATATTAAATATATTTTGATAATTTGATGGTTATTAAAGCGTATGTTGGCAATTTCTGTGCTACTAGCTACTATTGGTTCCTTCTATCATGTGTAAAGTTATAGATTTGAATATAAAGATTTGAATGTAGCTCAGTGTAGAATTCAGCTTTTCAGGCTAGTAAGTGTGGTAAGACCTTTGTTTCTCATAGTAAATGGTTATTAGCTGGCAGCATTTGTTGCCCGTTGGTCAGCCACAAAAATGGGAAACTCATTGGGCTGATAATAAATTGAATTATGGAAAGGTCCACCTGCTAGTGGGATGCGTTTCTGCACCCAAACACTATTACAGAAAAGTTGTTCATTGCAAACACATTCATCTACAAACTGCTGTTCTCTCAATGGAGATACTTTAGACAGATTATATGCATGTGAAAGGGCTAACTGTCTGTAATATAACCAAAATGATTTTGAGAAATGTAAGAATAATTTGAGTCTGGCTTCACCCATAAGTGTTGGTGTTTTTGTGCAAGAATGCGCCAAGTCTAGGTGCAAGGGAGTTTGGTGAAATTGCGCGCACAAGCGCTAATGGGCTGGGTCAAGTGCAATTTCATCCAGATGTTCTTCTCTTGTTATTTCACCATCTGTGTCTTATGTAGTCCATTCCCTGTCAAGCACCAGCAATTTTAAATAAAGACAGCACATTCATAAGAAGTTGGTAGTGTAAATGGACTGTATGCAATGAATTAGAAGAATTAAAAAAATGTTCTTTTGTGCATTGACTGTGTCCTTGTTGAATGTCAGGCATATTTCTATGACAGTGACACGCTCCTTTTATATGCATGGAAATGTGGTTCAGGATTTGGATGCAGGCTCCATTAGAGAATGTAGTATTATTAACCACACTGATTAAGTGACGCACACATTATGGCTAGTATTCGAGGGATTGTTTTTTTTTTATTTTTTTGCACACACTACTTCTACTGGTCGATTTTGTTATATAAACATTTTTATTTATTGAGACACACAAACTTCTGTATTCAAATTGCACTTTAAACGAAGCAAAAATAAAATCAAAATGAAGTGGTCAAAAAAATCGTATTAAATGACCTCCCCAAAACCAAAAATGTTACCCACTACAACTTTCACCGACCCCTTTTGCAGTGACATAAAATCACACTGACAACAGGTGGAAAATTACTAATACAAATTAGATCATAAATACAATTGTAAATACTACTACTACTACTACTACTACTATAAAATGACAATCTCTGTTGTAGCCATAATTTGATATTACGCTATATTTTCAGAGTTTGGACGTGAACTTTATTGTAAACCTGCTGGTGGAATCTCCAAACTGCAAATGAAGGAACTGATTGGAGACTTTGCACTGAAAACAGATGTGGTTCTTGGCGCAATAACCTATTTCCCAGGAGAATAGCAAATTACACTTTGCGCCAATTCATTACCATACAATACACCCACTGATAGTGCAAACACTTCCACCCACGTCCACTTGCGCTGGCACAAAAATTGTGCTTGGGATTAGCACTCCACTTATGAAAATTGGATAAGACGTTGTACACGGTGGTTGCGCATAGCGCTTTGCGCCTGTCGTGGCCACATACATAGAAATGTTAAATTACAAATTTAGACTATATGTTTAGATTTACACTGGCATATAGCATAAAAATAGCAAATTACAAATCATGCTTTTTGTGGTGGGGACAGTAAAGATTATCAGGGCAAGTAAAAATCTGAACTCCTGGCCATGAATTGGGACAGCAGAAAAAGAAAAAAAAAATATTGTTGTGCCCTGGTTTTTGCTTTTACCTTTTATTCACAGTTTCCTGATGGCAAATGGTCACACTTATGTGTGACTAGTCAAACAGCTTTTGGAAAAAGCAAATGTGCTTCAGTGTGTTTTTTTTTTTTTTTTTTTTTTTTTTTTAATTGTCAAATCACGCCTTTGGATAGTCAGATGCATTATCTGCTCCGATCCCCATCTTGGCATTCGTAGGTATGGAGCAGCTTCCTATTTTAAGGTCTCGTGCCACTGCATGCATGGCTGGTGGACGGTGGTATTGCCTTGTCAGGAGCTCAGTCCTGCTCATCTCGTTTCAGATTCATGTGTGTGGATACGATGCAGATTGTGTGGCTGCTACAGTATCAACTCATCTGTTGAATAACACTTGTCGTGCTGTTGAGAGTGACAGGGTTGTGCTTCATTTGAAAGTCTTTTCTACAGTATACCAACTCTTTATGATCATGTCTGCACTATGTATTTGTACTAGTATCACACTTAAATACATTCATTGGTGTGCTCAGTCATGTTTGTTAAGGAGGTCAATAATAGATCTACTTAACATAGAACATGGAGAGAGCGACCTGATTTCCCATTCATCTTCTCAATGGCAGTTGCTTGACTGGTGCATGCCACCTCGAAATTGTGCTGTCTTATTTGATAAGATGATAACCGTTATTCTGTTCTGAATGTGTAGGCCATTCCATAGTGACCCAAAAAGAAGAAACAGGATACAGCCTAATTGATGCTTTGTTCTTCGTAATGATGGATGAGTGCAGATAGAAAATGAAGTATCATGACAGTTTAGATTTTATTGATCATGTGTGCACCAGTTTTATAGATTTATCTCAGTTCATATATTATTTGGATGCTGGTGAGTCTTGATATAAGTTTGAGGATTTCCACTGTGACCAGCAGACGTAAAACCATTAGTTTGCAGCAAGCCTTCAGTATGACACATTTATCGACCTGTTGTGCAGTACTGCATATGACACATTCCAGCTATCCAGGTAGACAATTTAGTTGTTGGATTGTCAGTTGAATACGAATAAGAATCTGTACTCACCACTTTAAAGTCCCAAAAGCATTTGCAACTCATGCTACTCTGCAATTTGACACATTTCAGAGCAAAACAAGATGTTTAAATAGGAGAAATGTAGGACGGGACTTGGTTTAATCCATCGGGAATTGATTGGATTCTGAAAAGTGGGCATTACATACCAGAATGGAGCCAGGTGGTTGGAGGTTAAAGTTATTATTTTTTGATAAAAGATTACGAAGATTTCACACACAAGTCCAAGAATGTGCATTAAGAACGTAAATCATTCAGTTTTCACTACATTTTGATGTTAATAACCCAATTCAGATGAGAGCCATTTAAATGGCAAACTTAAAATCACTTGTATGCAAAATTACTTCATACCCAAAATGCTCGTAAAATCCATCAGAATGATTCGCTGTGTTGTAAAGTAATGAAAAGCCTATTTAGTGTGGCAAAATGCATCTCCACTGACCTGAAAAAGTGGAGTGAACGGTAAGAGGTTGTACTAAACCTGTTGAAAATGACTGGGCATAATAAATAAGGTAATGTTTGGCTTTCCCATTGCTGACATTTTGTGACATTTACCTTCCCCAAGAGATTCTGTAGAAAATGAACCATATCAGCTGACCACTATAGCATAAAATCTGCTGATATTAGACAGAGCAATGGATTCATGATTTACATTTAAAAAATGGCAGGTCACAATTATGAACTGATTGGATTTCAAACTAATTGTGTGAAATTCCAAAGAATGTATAGGGGTCATTTCTATAATGCACTACATTTTTATGTCTCCCATCATAAATATTTTAATATATTGGTAATGACTTGTTGACACCCACATGTAAGCAGGGTTGGGGGTAACGGAATACATGTAACGGGATTACGTATTTAAAATACAAAATATAAGTAACTGTATCCCACTACAGTTACAATTTAAATTATTGGTAATTAGAATACAGTTACATTCAAAAAGTATTTTGATTACTGAAGAGATTACTTTGCATTGTATTGTCATTTGTTTCATTTAATATTTAGTCGTTTCAGATGGAAAACATTTATACATATAAATGATGTGATCCAAAGTGCATTTGAACAGTGGTGAAGCACTTTCTTATGATGTGTTACATTCATACGAGCAGACAGAGAAGTAAGTTTGAAGTAAGTTTGGAGCAGAAGAAATGGAAATAAACCTTGTGTAAATTGTCAGCTTTACGCTAAACTAAAATGCTATTTCTAGCCATTTTACATGCACGTTATCAGGCACGATAATATTTTATCAAGAAAATTCATGTTAGATCATTTCTTTTTTTCTTTTTTTTTTTTCTAGTAAGACCTTTTGATATTAGGTCGAAAATCGTATTCTTGATGATAAGTTTTGTATTGTTTTCTTGTAAAAATATCTAAAAATCCTTAAAACAACACTTTTAGAAACAACACTGCATAAGATATTTAGGTTTTTCAGAAAAAGTATTTTTAACATATGTATTTTGTCTTACTGTACTGGCAGAATTGTTATAGTCAAAACAAGTGAAAAAAATCTACCAGTGCTGAAGAAGTAATCCAAAGTATTTAGAATATGTTACTGACCTGGAGTAATCTAATGAAATATGTTACAAATTACATTTTACAGCATGTATTCTGTAATCTATAGTGGAATAGTAACCCTCGCAACCCTGCATGTGATGGCAATTTTTGGATTAAATATGAAGAGTAGCTCAGAAAGAGATCAGTAAACAGTGAGTGCAAATGGAATATTTTAAGGGGAACTAAAAATCGGAACCTACAATTGTTGAACCCCACTTACTGGAACATGCAGCTTGTTTTAACCAGAATGATCAGAGTTAACACCACTTTCTCTGTTGTAACCATAATTCATAATGTTGATCTCTTGCCAAGATGATTAGCTAATTCTAACTAACTTATTCCTATCTGAATGAAGCATGTAAGTGTCAGGAGGGATCACATAATATCATCTAAAAAACTCGTGTTTTAACCTTTCCTTGAGAGTTCCACAGCTGTGTCTGATGGAGCCCCCGGCCTCATACTAATAAATGAGACGGCAGAGAAACTGGAGTCTGGGTTGAGTTATTATGTTGCACCATAAGTCTAGATGTGAGATGGGTATTATGGTTTAGTCGCTAGCTTGTAGTGACAGAATACAAGATTCTTGGATTGAGTGGGTATTGTCTAACCCAGTAAGACCCCCAGGACCGCCAACCTCTCAGTGGACTTGGAGTTGTAATGCACTGATGAAAAAGGTACCAGCGGGCTGGGAAACTAGGAGACCAGCAGGTTAGTCAGGTAATTTATGGAGTTAGGTTTACTTGGGTCAGTATTTAAAATTTCCATAACACTCTCAATCCCTAACTGAGCAATCTTTTTGCTCATATTATTTTTTCTCTTTCTTTTTAGGTTCCATCCTATGTAAATAAAGTTATAAATATTAAAGTTTATTATTAAACTTTTTAAAATGTTTTTAAAGTATTAATAAACTCGGAAAAAAAAAAAAAAAAAAGAAACGTCCCTTTTTCAGGACACTGTATTTTAAAGACAATTTTGTGAAAATCCAAATAACTTTACAGATCTTTATTATAAAGGGTTTAAACAATGTTTTCCATGCTTGTTCAATGAACCATAAACTATTAATGAACATACACCTGTGGAATGGTTGTTAAGACACGAACAGCTTACAGACGGCAGGCAATTAAGGTCACAGTTATAAAAGCTTAGGACACTAAAGAGACCTTTCTATTGACTCTGAAAAACACCAAAAGAAAGATGCCCAGGGTCCCTGCTCTGCATGAACGTGACTTAGGCATGCTGCTTGGAGGCATGGGGACTGCAGATGTGGCCAGGGCAATAAATTGCAATGTCCATACTGTGAGACACCTAAGACAGCACTACAGAGAGACAGGAAGGACAGCTGATAATCCTCGCAGTGGCAGACCACGTGTATACAACACCTGCACAGGATCGGTACATCCGAATATCACACCTGCGGGACAGGTACAGAATGGCAACAACAACTGCCTGTGTTACACCAGGAACACACAATCCCTCCATCAGTGCTCAGACTGTCCGCAATAGGCTGAGAGAGGCTGGACTGAGTGCTTGTTGTAAGGCAGGTCCTTACCAGACATCACCAGCAACAACGTCGCCTATGGGCACAAGCCCACCTTTGCTGGACCAGACAGGACTGGCAAAAAGTGCTCTTCACTGACGAGTCACGGTTTTGTCTCACCAGGGGTGATGGTCGGACTTGCGTTTATCGTCGAAGGAATGAGCATTACACTGAGGCCTGTACTCTGGAGCGGGATCAATTTGGAGGTGGAGGGTTCGTCATGGTCTGGGGTGGTGTGTCACAGCATCATCGGACTGAGCTTGTTGTCATTGGAGGCAATCTCAACGCTGTGCATTACAGGGAAGACATCCTCTTCCCTCATGTGTTACCCTTCCTGCAGGCTCATCCTGACATGACCCTCCATTATGACAATGCCACCAGCCATACTGCTCGTTCTGTGCGTGATTTTCTGCAAGACAGGAATGTCAGTGTTCTGCCATGGCCAGCGAAGAGCCCGGATCTCAATCCCATTGAGCATGTCTGGGACCTGTTGGATCGGAGGGTGAGGGCTAGGGCCATTCCCCCCAGAAATGTCTGGGAACTTGCAAGTGCCTTGGTGGAAGAGTGTGGTAACACCTCGCAGCAAGAACTGGCAAATCTGGTGCAGTCCATGAGAAGGAGATGCACTGCAGTGCTTAATGCAGCTGGTGCCCACACCAGAGACTGACCGTCACTATTGATTTGACCCCCCCTTTGTTCATGGACACATTATTCCATTTCTGTTAGTCACATGTCTGTGAAACATGTGACTAACAGTTTTTCTTAGTTGTTGAATCTTTATGTTCATACAGATATTCACACATGTTAAGTTTGCTGAAAATAAAAGCAGTTGAAAGTGAGAGGATGTTTCTTTTTTTGCTGAGTTTATAATTTATATATATATATATATATATATATATATATGTTTATTATCATTGTAGTTATAATTAATAAGGTACTGCATAATGGTCAGTGACGAATTAGGGTTATTAAAAGGCTATTTGAAAACGTAAAAAAATATATATACTGTATGTCTATTTTAAATTAATTTTAATGAAATCATGAAAATGAATTAGATAAATGTGTTTTTACCAATTTAACCTGTTCTTGCCTCTAAACAATGGCACGTGTTGTGACCATAATATTTAAAACATTTTGTTTTAAATTAGTTTGCTTTTTTTTTTTTATATATATCTTTAAGGAATGTTCATATATATCCACCTTATTCCTGGGGGTCTTACTGGGGAAATGGATGTGGGATGAACTACCGCTGGAAGTTGTTCTGTAGCATTTGCAAATGAATGGTCGTATAGACCCCATTTACAGCTGATATTAGGATGTGATTCAGATCATCCGATGACAAGTGATTAGCACTATATACAGGTGTGCAAAACCTTTTGTGATTGAATCACAAAAACACATAAGGAGGTAGTCAAAAACGCATTTTGAAATGCTGTAAACACAGTCCGGGACACCACTCCTTATCTGTCAATCTACTGCTGCGCTAAATCAAGAGTTTAAACTGTTCATGACTCTGGTGGCACATGGCTTTAAAAGGAAATAACCATCCGATCAGGAAAAATTTTGTAGATGAAATTTCAGCTGTACATGATGCGCCATTTTTCCAAGCTGCTTTGTCTTTTGTGACATATTTCCGGTTTATTAATTTATGATGTATTGATGCTATATGTCACAAGTGCTCACAGGAGATGCATTTGTGTGACCAACAGCGATGTGTCTCATCTGACCACATGTGAACGGATCACCCGAGATAAATCTTAATACTCTGATGTGCATTAATTACAATACCTGTTGTTCTTCAAGAATCCAATAGGTGGCACTGTGTTACAGCAAATGTTACAAATGGTTTGAGAAACAGATGTACAAGACCAACACGTAATGTGTGATCAGTCAATAAACAGTCAAAAAGTGAGTCATTTTATTTTGAATCATTGAACAAAACAAATACCAGCTATAAACAAAGTCTTAGTGAGTATTGTATTACATTTTGCTCAAGTCATTTCAGCTAGAACACATAATGCATAAATCCTTACAGAACTCAGTGTTAACGTGCGATTCATAGCTCTACATACATCCTGAGGCCACTTCTTTAAATCGTTCTCCCAAACCTCTATTAAAGAGCCCATATTATGCTAATTTACAGGTTCATAATTTTATATTGGGGGTCTTCTAGAATAGGTTTACATGTTTTAATGTAAAAAAAAAAAAAAAAAAAAAAAACATTATTTTTCTCATTGTACATTTCTGCTAAACCTATTTTCATCCTCTGGCTCAAACACTCTGATTTAGGTCCTGTCTCTTTAAAGCCCCCTTTTCCAAAAAAGCCCAGTCTGCTCTGATTGGTCAGCTCGCCTAGTCTGTTGTGATTGGTCAACCGCCTAGAGCGTGTGTCGGAAATGTTACACCCCTTACTATAACTGAGTTTCAGGCTTCCTTAACAGCTGTAAACTACTGTAACTATGGTAACAATGGCGTCGGTTTTTGCCGTACCAGTTTGAGTCCGAGTTCGATAATGAAAGTTTGGAAGAACAAACTGATCGGCCCGAACCACCTTCGCAAGCACAACTTGAGCAGGACGTTTCACAGTGGTAAGTTTTACTTTTGTAGCTTTCTTACAAGTACACTGTTGATTATTGTGAACCTAACAAAGCTTCATGTAAGGCATGTAGCGCACCTAAGTTAGTCATCTTTTGTTGGAATGGGTGCAGCTGAACTTTTTTTCGCCCGAGATATGAACGGAGAACAGAGGCTTACTCCCGGCTGGACATTACCGGGTGTATTAGGGAGTTAATGAGCAAGTTAGCCGTGGACTACCATGGATAGCGGCTGAAACATTACAGCTTGTAATTACATTAGACTCTTGAGATCGACCATTTTCTTAAACAGTTTTAGGTAAAAGCTGGCCCACAGCTGAATAGTAAAACCTTACCAAAACAATAACATTACATAGCAAGTTAGCTGAGCACTACCGTGGATTGCAGACCTAAAATTACCATTGGTAAAAATATATCCAACTCCACACTTGATCACAATTCATGATAGTAAGAATGACAAACAATCTGCATAATTCTACAAAATTGTAGGTAAAAGTGGGCCAGCAGGTGATTAGCAAAACTATTTCAACACAATAACATTAGCTAGCAGGTTAGCAGAGGCCTACAGCTGTGCACTGGGTGTACACCGTAGCTACAACGCAAAACTCTGCATTTGAACTCTTGGTAGCAGATAAATCCACAAATAATCAAGCATAATTACAGGTTGTGATCCTGAAGCACCAGATTGTCCCAACAAAGTGGAAACTGCACCACCTTTCAGGAGGAACCATCATGAAAATACGGCATTGGTTGTGGTTGTACTGCTAAATAATTCAAATAAATTTTAACCACTGATTCTTCAATTCGTCTGCCTTTGGAAGTCCAAACAAAGAGGTTTTGCTTTTGCAGTGAAGAAAACAGCATCTTCTCGACACTGCAACAACACTAACCCAACTCATACTGACCTCTGCTATAACTACATTTGTTTGAGGGCGGGCCAAAGTAGCCTTTAGTGGGCATTATGCAAATGTGTTACATAGTGACGTAGATAATTTACGGAAGAAATGGATGGACTACAATTTCTTGTAGTTCTTGAGCAGTGTTGTCTATGGGAGGGGAGTAACTCCCTTTTGCGAGGACTTTGTGCTTTCTAACTTTGCTGACCTTTTACATGCACAAACAGCTATATTACACACTAAAGGAAAGGCAAAATCCCCAAAAGCATAATAGGGCCTTTTTAAAGATGGAACAGCTATTTGTATATTGATCCATCAGACTGTGCTCACACATCTAGAAGTATGAATGAATGATCACCGCAATGAAAACATTTATGAACGTACTGTGCAACTACAACTGTTTATTTCTTAGCAGATGTACCTCCCACATTTCACGCAAAGCATCATGGGGCGTAAGAATAAGGTGGATATATCTGCTCTGAAAGCCCCTCAAATAACAAGAATTCTAAATATAATGATTAAATAATTATAAATAGTTGTGTGTTCTTACAGAGCAGTCTCTCAGGTGTTTGTGAAATTTACTGATCCATTTGTTTTTCTCTTAAAACCCATAACATGTCTGTTCTGTAACTAAATGATCTACTTTAGCATATTGTACCAGTGATTAATAATTCAAAACCGGAAATTAAATATCTAAGAATTTTATATGGTTGTATGAGGTTAAATATGGGGTTTAAAAAAAAAAAAAGCACCAGTGCACAATACATTTAAATACACAATAAAGCACTCAGTAGCGGATCCTGGCATAGGCGGTATAGGCAGCCACCTACTGCGGCAATGCTCTCTGGGGCAGAAAAAGGTGCCCCGAATTGTGCCGCTCTGCATCTGGCTTATGATGGAAGAAAGGTGCCCCAAATCATGCCACCCCGCCCCAAACTCGCAAGATCACGTTGGGAGAAAGGTGCCCCGAGTTGTTTCTGACAGGCTACTCAGCCTTAAAGTCTCTATATGGTTAGAATTATGGATGTTCATAAGGCATTCTTACATTCTGACCAAACACAAGATAACCATGATCAGCAGTATAAGTACACCATGACACAGGATCACCTCGTGGTCTAGAGAAAATTAGTATCAACCATGTGATTTCTGGGCAGATATGACAAAGTCATTGATGATATTGCATCAATGAAATCTAGTAGGGGCGGGTTAAATTTTAAATTGGCAATCTGTAAGTATTCTGCCATTTTCTTTATTGACTCTCTATAATTTGTGCAATTTAAGTTATGTGTATATAATGTTAATATAATTTGCCATTTAATGTGTGTATATAAACTCAGCAAAAAAGAAACGTCCTCTCACTTTCACTTTCAAGTGTTCCTTTTTTCCAGGTGGGAGAGAGCAGTGTGTAGTGTAGATGCAATGGCATCATCAGTGGTGCGGTTGTTGCGGTAAGCAAACTGCAATGGGTCCAGTGAGGGAGGCAGCACAGAGCAGATGTAATGTCTGATTAGCCTCTCAAAGCATTTGCTGATGATGGGGGTCAGAGCAACAGGACGCAAGTCATTTAAGCAAGTGATTTTGGATTGCTTTGGTACAAGCACAATGGTGGACATTTTAAAGCATGTGGGGACCACAGACAAGGAGAGGGAAAGGCTGAAAATGTCCGTAAAAACACCAGCCAGTTGGTTCATGCACACACTGTTGCGGCCCTGAATACCGTCTGGACCCGCGGCTTTATGGATATTCACCAGTCGGAAGGATCGGGTAACATCCGCTACAGAGACGGAGAGTGAACTAACCTCTGTAGCTTCGGCCGCAAGACCTCTCTCCGTGAGGGCGGTGTTATTTCCCTCGAAACGAGCATAAAAAGTATTAAGCTCATCAAGCAGTGGTGTTCACGGCTGAGTTTTTATTCCCATTAAAGTCTGTGATGATATTAATTCCCTGCCACATGCTTCTAGAGTTGGTGGTGTTAAACTGTCCTTCAATCTTGTCCCTGTACTTGCGTTTGGCTGCTCTGATTGTTTTGCGGAGTTCATAACTGGCTTGTTTATGCTCCTCCGTGTTCCCGGAATTAAAAGCGGAGGTCCCATCGCTATTTATCCATGGCTTCTGGTTGGGGTAGATCTGTATTTGTTTTGGTCAGAACAACGTCCTCTACGCACTTTCTGATGAAACCCATTATGCTATCAGCGTAAACCTCAATGTCATCATCAGAGGCGGACCGGAACATCTCCTAGTCCGTGTGATCAAAACAGTCTTTTAGCATAGAATCTGATTGGTCCGACCAGCACTGGATCGTTCTGAGGGTGGGTGCTTCCTGTTTCAGTTTCTGCCTGTAAGCAAAATGGAAGAGTGGTCCGATTTGCCAAATGGTGGGTGGAGGAGGGATTTGTAGCCATCCCGGAAGGGAGAGTAGCAATGGTCCAAAACCCGGTCCCCTCGTGTGTCAGTGGTATTTTGGTGTGATTTGATTTTAAATTGGCTTTGTTAAAGTCCCCGGTCACAATGAACGTGGCCTCAGGGTGCGCAGTTTCCTGCTCACTTTTACTCCCATACAGTTCCTTGAGTGCCTGGTTTGTGTCGGCTTGTGGGGTGATGTACACAGCTGTGATAATGACCGCTGTGAATTCACTCAGTAGCCAGAATGCTCGACACAGAAGCATGAGAAATTCCAGATCAGGAGAGCAGAAAGACTTGATAGAATGTACATTCCTCTGATCACACCAGGATTTGTTGATCATAAAACATACACCACCACCTCTGCTTTTACCTGGGAGGTCTTTCGCTCTGTCCGTTGGGTGCATGGAGAACCCCACTGGTTCAATGTCTGAATTGGTCTGCGGGTTCCGCAGACATCCAAGTTTCTGTAAGGCAGATAATGCAGCAGTCTCTCGTTGGAAAGAGATCCATGCTCTCAGCTTGCAGAGCTTGTTGACCAGAGACTGGACATTTGCCAGTAGAATACTGGGTAGCGGGGGTTGATTTGCGCGATGTCTTACTCTGAGAACGCCAGCTCTCCTTCCCCTTTTCCTTCTGCGTTTCCGCGGCTGGGCTGCCTAGATAAAGGGCTCCACTGCCGTGTTTGTAAACAGCGGGTCAGCATTGAGGAATTTGAAGTCCGGTTTACGGTGTGCAATTTCAGAACCAATGTCCAAAAGTGTTTGTCTGTTGTAGACAATAAGGCAGACAACATCCAAGACAACAAACATAAGAATTGTAAACAAAACAAACAACTGCAATGTTGTGTCGGAGCTCGCAATGCAGCAGCCATACTCGGCTCCATCTTGAGTCCAACTATGTATAAATATTTGTATGAACATAAAAAGACTCAACAACTAAGACATAAACTGAACAAGTTTCACAGACATGTGACTAACAGAAATGGAATAATGTGTCCCTGAACAAAGGGGGGGGGGGGGTCAAAAAGTAACAGTCAGTATCTGGTGTGGCCACCAGCTGCATTAAGTACTGCAGTGCATCTCCTCCTCATGGACTGCACCAGATTTGCCAGTTCTTGCTCTGAGATATTACCCCACTCTTCCACCAAGGCACTTGCAAGTTCCCGGACATTCTTGGGGGGAATGGCCCTAGCCCTCACCCTCCGATCCAACAGGTCCCAGATGTGCTCAATAGAATTGAGATCCGGGCTCTTCGCTGGCCATTGCAGAACACTGACATTCCTATCTTGCAGGAAATCATGCAACAAACGAGCAGTATGGCTGGTGGCATTGTCATGCTGGAGGGTCATGTCAGGATGAGCCTGCAGGAAGGGTACCACATGAGGGAAGAGGATGTCTTCCCTGTAACGCACAGCATTGAGATTGAGCTTGTTGTCATTGCAGGCAGTCCGATGATGCTGTGAAGCATTGCTCCAGACCATGATGGACCTTCCACCTCAATCATTCCCGCTCCAGAGTATAGGCCTCGGTGTAACGCTCATTCCTTCGAAAAACGCGAGTCCAACCATCACCCCTGGTGAGACAAAACCATGACTCGTCCGTGAAGAGCACTTTTTGCAAGTCCTGTCTGGTCCAGTGAAGGTGGGCTTATCATTTAGAGCATTATTTGCAAAACATGACAACTGGTTAAACTAACAAAAAAGATGGTGTTTTCAGACCTCAAATAATGCAAAAAAAAAAAAAAAAAAAAAAAAAAAAACCAAGTATAAATTTTAATACTTATATACATTTTTAAATAACACAATACTGATGTTTTAACTTAAGTGTTCAGAAATCAATATTTGATGGAATAACCCTGATTTTCAATCACCACTTTCATGTGTCTTGGTATGCTCTCTACCAGTCTTTCACATTGCTGTTGGGTTACATTATGCCACTCCTGGTGCAAAAATTCAAGCAGCTCAGCTTTGTTTGATGGCTTGTGGCCATCCATCTTCCTCTTGATCACATTCCAGAGGTTTTCAGTGGGGTTCAGGTCTGGAGGTCTGGGCTGGCCATGACAGGGTCTTGATCCAGTGGTCCTCAATCCACACCTTGATTGACCTGGCTGTGTGGCATGGAACATTGTCCTGCTGGAAAAACCAATCCTCAGAGTTGGCGAACAATATCAGAGCAGAAGGAAGCAAGTTCTCTACCAGGATAACCTTGTACGTGGCTTGATTCATGCGTCCTTCACTAAGACGAATATATTAGATTTCGGCCATGCTGAAGCACCACCAGATCATCACCGATCCTCCACCTGGTCATCTAATGGTTAGACGGAGACCTGGAGAGGCCTTCAAGCCACAGTGTCTCACACCAACTGAAATTTGGTGGAGGATCTGTGATAAGAGATAATGGACAACTTCATACTTTTTGATCATACTTCTGTCTCCTAGAGATGAACGTAGTTTGGTGCAAAATGTGCAAATCAATCCCAGAACAACAGCAAAGGACCTTATGAAGAAGCTGGAGGAAACAGGTAGACATGTATCTAGATCCACAGTAAAACGTGTCCTATATCGACATAACCTGAAAGGCTGTATACATTTTAATACTTATATACATTTTTAAACAACACAATACTGATGTTTTAACTTAAGTGTTCAGAAATCAATATTTGATGGAATAACCCTGATTTTCAGTCACTGCTTTCATGTGTCTTGGTATGCTCTCTACCAGTCTTTCACATTGCTGTTGGGTTACATTATGCCACTCCTGGTGCAAAAATTCAAGCAGCTCAGCTTTGTTTGATGGCTTTGTTTGATAAGACATCATTAGAGACTATAAAGGGTCTATTTTTATTTGTGCACAGTCACAATAACAACAAAACCTTGTGCTTTTGTGAAATAAAGAAAATAAACAGGGTGCACTTTCAGCTGTCTCCACAAGCATCTTTCTGAAACAAAAATGAATTGAAACTCCGTGAATACTTATCACACAAACATGAAACATATGTCTAAAGAAAGCTTAAAATGTCTACTTTTAAATTTAAAACTAATATTCTCCTGCAATATAATCTGTATGAAACAAAGTGATGTACAGTTTCTCCTGGCTCAGCTAATTATCACTAATGTGATCACACCCACCAGCAGAGCGTGCTATTCATACGGTAATGTGCTGAGATGATCAATGCAAATGGTAAACGCCCCCAACAGTGCCTTAAAAAGCATTGTTCATTCACTTTCCTGCACTTTTGGAAGATGCACGCTACACAGGTGAGGATGTCCCTTGATAGTGACGAAGAGTTCACATTTTCCTTAGAAGAAGAGAACGTTTGCATTTTGAAGAGCGACTTGATCCAGCCAAGGATACAGTTTCGGATGAGTAAGTCTTTACTTACATATTTGTTGACATGCTATTTATAAAAGCATGTACATATTTTACTAGTTGGACTATTTCCAGACTTGCCATCCAGTATTCAAAGTATTGAAATTTGAAATATGTCCTAATAGGCAAGTTTTAGTTACATTTTAAATGTTGTTTTGGCTAAAGCAGGTATTTAAATTGTATGCTGTATGATATAAATATGATATGTAATATGATATAAAAATAATATGAATGTTTAGATTATATTTTAACTAGTGTTTATGCTGCCTCATTATCAACAAAGCTTGTGCTTGCAAATATCTGTTCGGGTGTAAATGTGTAAAATGTGCTGTAAATATGCCCATATTAGAAAATCGGCTTATTAGAATGAGTTCTGAAGGATCATGTGACACTGAAGACTGCAGTAATGATGCTGAAAATTCTGATTTGATCACAGGAATAAATTGCATTTTACAATATATTCAAATAGAAAAGTTATTAAATTGTAAAAATATTTCACAATATCACTGTTTTTGCTGTATTTTGGATCAAATAAATGCAGCCTTGGTGAGCAGAAGAGACTTTTAAAAACATTAAAAAATCTTACTGATCTAAAACTTTTAAACGGTAGTGTAGGTCTAAAGTTTTTAAGTAAAGTCTTTATGTAAAGAAAATGTATAGTCAGATTACTCCTTTTAATTAAACTTGATTTTGTGAAAAAGCTACAAACTTGAAATACATTCAATCATTAAGTCTCCTCACATTCATTCTCTCTCAGGGGAGGGATCTTTGTCTCAGGTGTGAATCACATCAATATTCATGATCCTCCACGCCTCCTCGCATATGGCCTTTCTAACACTAAAAGTGTCTTATAAAAGTTAAATGACTATATCAGGATGGTTTTCACATCATTTTATAGCAAAAACTCTAGGCTACAAGATCCAGTTCTCAAAAGTCTTGTGAACAAATGTTTAGTATGTGTTATATGGCCTTTTTTTTTTTTTTTTGGTGTTTTTTCAAAAACCATGCATAAACGTTATTTTCTCAAAAATACAAATATGTACATACATGTTGCTCATATATTATTGTAGCCCAGTTTGTGCTGAATACAGTGTTATCAGACTTTAGCCATTAATATGTTTTTAAGCAACTGAAAAAAAAAGCACAAATGTCAAGGCATGTCAAAACTTCTCCAGGGCCCAAAACACCCTCAGACCCCAGAGGGTTAAGTGCAACTTAAACACATCTTTCTGGCATCTTTCACAGTTTATCAAAGAGAATGGGACATTTAATAAATTGTATTAATATATTGATGATTGGAAAGCCATTGTAAACTATTTTAGAGGATAAAAAAAAGTGTTGAAAAAATCGCTATGAAAATACGGCAGTCTCCGCAGTATGCACATGCGACATGATAGGTCCAAATTTACCAGACATTTAATACAGTATAATGTTATATTAGCCTTCTTTGATAAGCATAATTGCAATGGCAATAGAAAGACGACATTTTCTTCATTAAACAGATTTAAGGCATATGTGAGTAATGTGACCACGCAGTTTAAAACTTAAATATGCCTAAAGAAATAATTAAAATATGATTAAGAGAGGAGATTAGAGTGAGAGTGTGCAATGAGAGATTCTCTCTCTCTCGCTCTCTCTTCATCCTCCTCTTCTTTCTTCCTCAATGGATGTTTCAAATCGGCTCACCTATAGTCTTTTTACAAGGCAGAAACAAATTGCATGATGCATAACGGCAGTAAGGCTACAAAGACACATTACTATGAACTCTAACCAGATGATCTATTAATATTTAGGCAGGTCTATGAGTAGTTCAATACTGATGCCCATCATTTTAATCCTGTTCTGTGTGCATTTGTTCAGTTTCCAGCCAATAAACTTTAGGCTACGTGAGAGCCTCTTATGATTCACATAGCGTACATTCACGTTACATGCATTTATTGTGTCACTTTCAATAATCTCTATGATTGAGCATCAATACATCTGAAACTGTCTTACTAAAGCCATAATTATTTCTTTAATTAAATTCTATAATAGTTAGGTAATAAATTGTCGCCTCGACAAGGTTACAAACTTCCATGTTTGTCAGTACTGAAAGTTAAAGTTATTTTCATTTTTTTCAAGCACTGAAAGTGCGGAGGCCCTATTGTTCTAATTGTTCTGTGGGCGACATCATGCCAAGACATTGACGATGCTAAATTGTGATCGGGTTTTTGATATATTAAAAGGTGTTGCCATTGGCAACTTGACATTAACTTAAAAAAATTGGAAATGGGAAGTGTCTCATTTCTTCTGCGTTCATCATGTGATTTACATCAAAATTGAGCCATGTGTTTGGCCTTGTGGGTTGATCACATTGATGTGGCTATTGTGGGTTACAGTCATAGCACCTCCAACTGGTGGAAGCAAGTGTGGGACTTTGTGTGACTTTGTAATAGTCCTCTTATATTAACCCTCTCAAATGCATGCGCCCACCATGCCACCAGGTGGCGATGACAGGCCCAAGCACTGTGGTGTCATCGCTGCATGCAGCTATATTTATTATTTTTTTATTTATTTTTTTAAGGTTTCGGGGGCTTTTGGAGTACTTAACATGCTAAAAACTCATGAAATTTTGCACACGTCAGAGTCGTCGCCATTAGGGCTTGGCAAAAGTTCATACATGAGTGTGTAGTGGGGGCTCTGTAATGCCACCTAGAAGATGAGCATGTTCGAGAGGCTTTGTAGCACATCCCTTTTGAGCTACAGCCACCAAACTATCTACATATAGATTTCATCAAGCCGGACCACTTTCGTGCTGACAGTCATAAGCTCTGCCCAACAGGAAGACAGCCATTTTGGATTGTTTGAAAAATGCATGCTCTGGAATTTGAAATACTCCTCTTAGGGGATTCATGTTACAGGTACCAAACGTGGGCAACATCATGCATAAACACTGACTATGCTAAATTGCACATGGATCTGATATGTCGAACGGTGTTGCCATGGTGACACGATAAAGCAACGTCAAAAAATGAGAAACAGGAAGTGTCACATATCTTCTGGGTGCATCGTGATTTACATCAAAATTAAGCCGTATGTTTGGCCTTGCAGGCTAATCACATTGATGTGGCTATTGTGGGTCACGGTAGTAGCGCCACCAATTGGCGGAAGGAAGTGTGGCACTTTAAGCAGACTTTGAAATATCCCTCTTATGTTTACCTGAATTGCTTCTATTTTTTTAGAATAATGTCAAGACAGTGCAGATTTAAAATTCTGAAGGGATTCTTGATATCTTAATGTTGCCATGGTAACCCAGTAAATGTTTTTGAGGTACCTGGCATTCTTGAATCTCTCACTCTGGGGAGATCTCAGACGTGCGGCTCATGCAAGACTACCAAAGACTTTGCATGACCTGGAGGCATTTTGCCAAGACGAATGGGCTCAGCATGGTTTTTATTTTTACTTTATTCTCTAAATCTTAATTTATTTTTTTACTTGGCCCTAATTCTCTTCCATACTTTAAAAATAATAAAGGCATGAAAACTCCACAGTTTTTTCTTTTAACTAAATGAACACATGAAATAATTATATCCAATCACTTTCATTGAAATGCACTTTTATATTTACATTTTATATACAATGATACATAGTATCTTAATAAAAATCATTATGTAACTTAGGGTTTGGTCATATATTTTTACTTAATTAATTTTTAATTTTTTTGAATGGAGAAAGGTGTTCAAAAACAACTCTACTTATTTTTTGGAACCCAGCTGAATATTGAATAATACTAAGTCATTACAAGTTTCAACTAATGTTACAATTAAAAGTAAATTTAAGTAAATTAGAAGTTTATTATTATAATGTAATACTGAATTATCATTCATATTTTGAGGATTAGATTTTCTTTATAAAAAATTATGTATTTCTGTTCTATTTACTTCACTTGTAGCTTTTATTTTGACACTGAAAGTGCAGCATGTAGTTTACAATGTTCTGCATCTGGTGAAACGCTGTTATCTCCTCCTTTTCTGTTATACTCTTCGGCCCTTGTAGATTTGTATAATTACTTGTAGCAGTTGCTAATGTTTGGAACTGCGTGTATGCTTGAACCTACAGTATTTTTCTTTCACCATGAAGATGAACCATTATACATAGTGTACATACACTTTTGTACATAGTGGTCCATTATTATTGTCAGTAGTCATGGCACATGCATGAGAGCATATTGCAGTGAACTGTCTGATGCCAGTGCAATTTGCCAACATACCCTTGTAGACCGACAACACATTTCTTCAAAGACTAGCTTTCAATCTGAATTTACAAATAAAAAAAGATCCAAATGTTGTGACCTGCATCTTTAAGCAGTAATTTAAAGGATGAAAATTAATCTGGTGATATGAGGAGATACAACCTCTAACAAGCACAATTGAGCAAATATAGCTGCAAGCAGTGATGATGGGCCCAAACACCATGGGTCCATTTTTCACCCGGCTTTCGGAAAACAATGCAATGTGGATACATGCATTTCGCATTTGACATTCTAAACAATTTTAAAGCAATTTGGGTAAATACAAGAGGACTATTTTAAAATCTGTTGTAAGAGCCACACTTCCTGCTGCCATGTGGTGATGCTTTGACCGTGACCCAAAATAGTCACATCCATGTAATTAGCCCCCAAGTCTAAACATACATATCAATTTTGATCAAAATCACACATTGCACACAGAAGATACGAGACACTTCCTGATTCCCATTTTTTTGGCATTAATTTAATGCCTCGCCATGGCAACACAGTTCAATATATCAAAAATCTGTTAACAATTTAGCATCTTCAATGTCTTTGCATGATGTTGTCTAAATGTGGTTGATTGTCTCATGAATCTCCTAGGAGGAGTATTTAAAAGTTCAGAGACTGCAATATTCAAAAAAATCCAAAAAAGCTGACTTCCTGTTGGGTGGAACTAATAACTATAAATGTGAAATTTGTCCAGCTTGATGAGAACTATATACACAGCCTTTTCTGTCACTGACAAATAGGTGGGACATTGAGTGTGGCTATAAAACAAATGTGTTGTTTTATATCAAAAAATTCAATGTTCACAAACATGATGTCAGATTAAAGCTTTTAACTCAAATTTCATCTTCTGCAGTCTATTTTGCAATTAGAACATTACAGTGAAAAAAGTATTTTAAAATGTTAAGAGTGCATTTTTAAAACATGTGTCATGTGACCGACAGTACATGTTTCATGTTCTCTGCTTATGATCCGATCCAGTGATTGAAGAAAAAACAGCATGCATTTCATTGAGGGTCCACTGATGAAAATGCAACAACCACCTCAGATTGGTTAAGTAACATTATTACCTTCAAATCAAATCCCTTTATTGTCACTCAACCATATACACAAGTGCAACAGTGGGTGAAAATCTTGGGTGTGGTTCCAAGCAACATAGCAGTATGACAATTACAATAAACATCTAATTTACACATAACAGTTTACACATCTTGTTACACAACACAATATGCAATATACACCTAATAATATACAATATACAGTGTACAAAATAAGACTGTATACAAAAAAATAATATACAATATACAGTATACACAAAATAAGAAGACTGTATACAGTAAATATACACTGTACCCCACCTCTCTCTCTCTCTCTCTCTCTCTCTCTCTCTCTCTCCGCTCTTTCTCCCACTCCTCCCTCCCCCAATCCTTCCCCTCGTCCCCCCATGTAATCAGTGGAAATAAATATGAAGTGTTGTGTTGACATTCAGCTGTCGGTTGATAGTCAGTTGCCAGTGTGTTATTAAGTGAAGGATAAAATGTGGGTCCAGTCTGAGGCTAATAAAGTGTTGTGCTTATATGTATCGTGAGCAATCAAGAGTTCAAAAGTCAGATTGCTTGGGGATGAAGCTGTCATGAAGTCGGCTGGTGCGGGTCCTGATTCTGCGATACCCCCTGCCTAATGGTAGCAGTGAGAGCAGCCCATGGCTCAGGTGGCTGGAGTCTCTGATCTTCCGAGCTTTTTTCACACACCACCTGGTATAGATGTCCTGCAAGGAGGTAAGCTCACCTCCGATTATGTGTCTGGCAGTTTGCACCACCCTTTGCAGGGCTTTGCGGTTGAGGGCAGTGCTGTTGCCGTATCAGGCAGTGATGCAGTCAGTCAGCTCTCTACAGTGATGATGTAGAACCATGCGAGGATGTGGTGGTTCATTCCAAACCTCCTCAGCTGTCTCAGGATGAAGAGGCGCTGGTGAGCCTTCTTCACAACGGCCTCAGTGTGGACAGACCATGTGAGTTCCTCAGTGATGTGGACACCAAGGAACTTGAAGCTGCTGACTCTCTCCACCGGTGCTCCATTGATGGTGATGGGGCTGTATTTTCTGTCTTCTCCTAAAGTCCACCACAAGCTCCTTGGTCTTACTGACGTTGAGGGAGAGGTTGTGCTCCTGACACCAGTGTGTCAGAGTGTGCACCTCCTCTCTGTAGGCTGTTTCATCATTGTCAGTGATCAGACCTACCACTGTCGTATCATCAGCAAACTTAATGATGGCATTGGAGCTGTGTGTTGCCACACAGTTGTGTGTACAAGGAATACAGGAGTGGGCTGAGAACACAGCCCTGTGGGGCTCCAGTGTTGAGGGTCAGTGATGAGATGTTGCTGCCCATTCTAACCACCTGGTGTCTGCTTGACTGGAAGTCCAGGATCCAGCTGCACATCGAACTGTTTAAGCCCAGAGCCCAGAGTTTTACATCAAGCTTGGAGGGCACTATGGTGTTGAATGCTGAGCTGTAGTCTACAAACAGCATTCTCACATATGTGTTCCTTTTTTCCAGGTGGGAGAGAGCAGTGTGTAGTGTAGATGCAATGGCATCATCAGTGGAGTGGTTGCTGTGGTAGTTCAGGCAGCACAGAGCAGATGTAATCTCTGATTAGTCTCTCAAAGTATTTGCTGATGATGGGGGTCAGAGCAACAGGATGCCAGTCATTTATCAAGTGATTTTGGATTGCTTTGGTACAGGCACAATGGTGGACATTTTAAAGCATGTGGGGACCACAGACAAGGAGAGGGAATGATTGAAAATTTCCGTAAAAACCCTAGCCAGTTGGTTCACACACGCTCTGAAGATGCGGCCTGGAATGCCATCTGGACACTTGGCTTTACGGATATTCACCCTTCGGAAAGATCGGGTTACATCCGCTATAGAGACGGAGAGTGAACTAACCTCTGTGGCTTCGACCGCAGGAGCTCTCTCCGCAAGGGCGGTGTTATTTCCCTCAAAACGAGCATAACACAAAAAGTATTAAGCTCATCCGGGAGAGAGGCAGAGGTTTTCACAGTTTTTATTATATTTGAAGTTTGTGATGATACTAATTCCCTACCACATGCTTCTATAGTCGGTGGTGTTGAACTGTCCTTCAATCTTGTCCCTGTACTGGTGTTTGGCGGCTCTGATAGTTTTGCCGAGGGCATAACTGGCTTGTTTATGCTCCTCCACGTTCTCGGAATTCAAAGCGGAGGTCCATGCATTAAGTGCTGCACAAACATCACTATTAATGCACGGTTTCTGGTTAGGGTAGATTCGTATTGTTTTGGTCGGCACTACATCTATGCACTTCCTAATGAAACATGTTAAGGTATCAGCGTAGACCTCTGTCGTCATCAGAGGTGGACCAGAACATCTCCCAGTCCATGTGATCAAAACAGTCTTGTAGTGTAGAATCTGATTGGTCCGACCAGCACTGGATTGTTCTGAGGGCGTGTGCTTCCCGTTTCAGTTTCTGCCTGTAAGTAGGCAGAAGCAGAATGGAAGAGTGGTCAGATTTGCCAAATGGTGGATGGGGGAGGGATTTGTAGCCATCCCAGAAGGGAGAGTAGCAATGGTCCAAAACCCGGTCCCCTCGTGTGTTGAAACTGATGTGTTGGTAGTATTTCTGTGCTATTGACTTGAGTTGCCTTTGTTAAAGTCCCCGGTCACAGTGAACGTGCCTCAGGGTGCGCAGTTTCCTGCTCACTTATATACCAATACAGTTCCTTGAGTGCCCAGTCTGTGCCGGCTTGTGGGGGGATGTACACAGCTGTGATAATGACGGCTGTGAATTCCCTCAGTAGCCAGAATGGTCGACACAGAAGCATGAGAAATTCCAGATCAGGATAGCAGAAAGACTTGATAGAATATACGTTCCTCTGATCACACCAGGATTTGTTGATCATCAAACATACACCACCACCTCTGCTTTTACCTGAGAGATCTTTCACTCTGTCCACTCGGTGCACAGAGAACCCCACGGGTTCGATGGCTGAGTCTGGAACCTCCGCAGACATCCAAGTTTCTGTAATGCAGATAATGCAGCAGTCCCTCATCACTTGTTGGAAAGAGACGCATTCTCAGCTCACAGAGCTTGTTGTCTAGAGACTGAACATTTGCCTGTAGAATGCTGGGTAGCGGGCGTTGATTTGCGAGATGTCTTAGTCAGACGAGAACGCCGGCTCTCCTTCCCCTTTTTCGGCTGTATTTCCAACATCCAAGACAACATCCAAGACAAAAAACATAAGAATTGTAGACAAAACAAACAAAAAAACTGCAATATTGGGTCGGAGCTCGCAGTGCAGCAGCCATACTCGCGCCATCTTGGAGCAAACATGAAGAACTTCAACTTCTAGTTGAAGTTGTTAATATTTTTGCATCTGTGATTTATTTGGCAGCTATAATCACCTGAAATGTCCACTAAAATTATGCCAAATGTTTATAATCGAAGTGTATTTACAGGATAAGCTTTTATCTATGTAAATATGTTTGATGCTTTTTGTTAAAATACTTTTATGCATAATATAATATAAATGTGAATCTGTCTGTCTGCGAGCAGGGCGTGGTCAAGCGGCATCGGGGCACAGCAAGGCCAAAGAGATAAATGCTGAACGAGTTACACCTGTGCGCCACACCGGTCTCATGTTCCAGGGAGGAGCAGCAGGAGTATTTAAGGAGATGAGTCAGCAGCAGACGGGGAGAGAGAGACGCACACAGCTGTGTGTGTGACTGTATCACAGTGACTGCTGAAAAGCAAGTCTGTTGCATGTTGTTGAATGTGTTTATTTTGTTGAAAAGCATGTTTGTTTCGATGCACACTGAAAAGTGTGGCATTAAAGTCTTACATGGATTGTTCACCCAGCTCCTGCTTCCTCCATAGGAAAGGCATTTGGTGCCAAAACTAAGGATCTAAAGGAGGAAGGCGCTGTCATGGAGTCCTCGGCGCTGGCTGAAGATCGCGACACAGAGGAGAATTCCGATCCGGTGGTGCAAGAGCAGTATGTCAGCCGGCGACTGAAAGGGATGTCTGGCGGTTCCAGTGCCATCACCCGGCATCACTGACGGAGACAGTGCAGCTGGCTGAGGACTGCTTGGCAGCGTGTTCGTGGGGGGCGGCGTGCCTGTCTCTCTCCTCTCTCTCCGCTCTTTCTCCCTCTCCTCCCTCCCCCAATCCTTCCCCTCATCCTGTTCTTATTCCCAGAAGCCATCCTGCAGCGTGGTGGCCGAGGCACCACACCAACACTCCCTCTCTAGAAAGGTGGGGGGGGGGGTAAGTCGGTGACTCCCTGGCCTGAGTTTGGTAATGGGGGTATGTGGCGAGCAGGGCGTGGCTGAGCGGCTTCGGGGCAGAGTGAGGCTGGAGAGATGAGTGGTAAACAAGTTCCACTTGTGCGCCACACCAGTCTCTCATTCCAGGGAGGAGCGGCGGGAGTATTTTAAGGAGAGGAGACAGCAGCAGATGGGGAGAGAGAGACAAATGGAGCTTTGTGTGTATCTGTGTCACAGTGACTGTTGAAAAGTTAGGCTGTTGCGTGTTGTTGAATGTGGTTATTGTGATGAAAAGCACGTTTATGTTTTGAATAAAGTCTTACGTGGATTGTTCACCCAGCTCCCTTTCTTCCTCCATAGAAAAGGCAGAGGTCTGCCATTTTATATACATATATATATATATATATACACACACACACACACATATACAGTTGAAGTCAAAAGTTTACATACACTTAGGTTGAAGTTATTAAAACTCATTTTTTAACCACTCCACAGATTTACTATTAGCAAACTATAGTTTTAGTAAATTGTTTAGGACATCTACTTTGTGCATGACACAAGTAATTTTTCCAACAATTGTTTACAGACAGATTGTAAGGGGCCACCCACTGGTCCAATGGCGGCATCCAGTGGCGTGGCTGAAGGTCTCCTGCATGTTCTGTCTTTTCGTGCGCATTAAGTTTAAGTTATTTTGTTCCAATTAAATAACTGTATTATTCGTTTTATGATCCCCGTTTATTTTATCTGACTCAAATTATAAAAGTTTCCGAGGATATATTAATGCTCCAATCTTAATTATTA
Source organism: Myxocyprinus asiaticus (assembly GCF_019703515.2). Lineage (NCBI taxonomy): Eukaryota > Metazoa > Chordata > Actinopteri > Cypriniformes > Catostomidae > Myxocyprinus > Myxocyprinus asiaticus. The sequence goes on from NC_059351.1 coordinate 25,546,412, forward strand.
TTCTTAAATTTGGTTTAACATTTGATCATCGTATTTAACTCTATTTTACATTGTACTTGTTTATTTGGATTCCTGTCACTTAGAGAGTCTCGCGCCGGCCATGTACGCGGATCTCATGGTCACAAATACGCCAGTATTGGTCATTAAAACAGTAATTGACTTAATACTAATTAGATGGCTGCTCATGCTTGCTCTTTTATCTGAAAGTATTTTGTTTAGTCCCCTTAGATAGTAAACACTTAATTAGAGTAACATTATCTCTACACTGAGGTCATGACCACTAAATTTACAAAGGTAGACCAACAATACCTAAGTTAAAATAGCTTTATATAATCATGCTATAGTTTCCTATGTACTATGGTTTTAGGTTTAGGTTTAGACTTCACCCTATTTAGGCTTGGCCGACAACTTCATGTTGTCCTAAACAGAAATTCCATAACGAGCCTGTACACTCTAAGTACACTAGAAGTAATGCCAATTTGTTAGTCGGAGCTCTAAAGTCTCAGTCGGTGTGCCCCATGCTCCACTCAGAACTGAGCTTTAGTCCGCTACTAACCTGATCGTAGATTTGCGGAAACAGGGACTTAACGTAATCTACTAAAGACAATAGTTTCAGAGTAAATCAGAATAAACTCAAATGTAACAATTTATTTACCAGGTAAAATAATATATTCATCAATTCCAATTAGACAATAATAAGTCAAATTTAGACATTTTATCAAAACATAAGAAATAAGATTTGCAAACCTGGTAGAGAAACTACACACAATGGTTTCTGTGTGGGTCTTATGGCTACAGAGACCCTGATTCCTTTGTCATCTCTCCTTAAATACCAAATGATTCTATTGTTATTTCAGATGTGTGTGTTTGATGTTATTTAGGATCTGGTTTTACAATTTAGGGGGTTGCAAGCAAGTTCTTTGAAGCTTGCATTTTATGTTTACAAAGAATTCCATATGGTTCCTGTGGGAGGGACATACTGATTCTTACAGAATTCTACTAAACTCTGAAACCTTACTAGTGACTTGATTTTGCTGGAAGGAAATGAGACTGTTTTACCAGTTGTACTGAGACCTCTTGAATGATACCTAACATGTATGATCAGAAAACCTTTTATATAACAGAACAGGATAAGTCATAACTTAGTTTTTGGTGTCCTTAAAGTGACCTGAGGTGAGAGAGAGGGGGCAGATGTGAGATTTGCATTTTATGGTCCTTAAAAAGTAGGGTGTGTTGTCTCAGGTGGAGATGCTCTTCTGTGTGAGAGTTTTATGACGTTGGCTCTCACAGAGCCTGTGTGAGAGTTTTATGATGTTGGCTCTCACAGAGCCTTTTGGTGTGTAGACATCCCGGTGCCAGCCTTACACAGATTCTTTCACTTTTAATTGACTATATCACAATTCCAGTGGGTCACAAATTTACTTACACTAAGTTAACTGTGCCTTTTAAGCAGCTTGGAAAATTTAGCTTCTGATGTATTTTAAGGCCTGCCTTCAAACTCAGTGTCTTTTTGCTTGACATCATGGGAAAATCAAAATAAATCAACCAAGACCTCAGGAAACAAATTGTGGAACTCCACAAGTCTGGTTCATCATTGGGAGCAATTTCCAAATGCCTGAAGGTACCATGTTCACCTGTACAAACAATAGTAAGCAAGTATAAACACCATGGGACCACGCAGCCATCGTACCACTCAGGAAGGAGACGCATTCTGTCTCCTAGAGATGAACGTAGTTTGGAGCGAAAATTGCAAATCAATCCCAGAAGGACCTTGTGAAGATGCTGGAGGAAACAGGTAGACAAGTATCTATATTTACAGTAAAACAAGTCCCATATCGACATAACCTGAAAGGCTGCTCAGCCACTGCTCCTAAACCACCATAAAAAAGCCAGACTACAGTTTGCAAGTGCACATGGGGACAAAGATCTTACTTTTTGGAGAAATGTCCTCTGGTCTGATGAAATAATTGAACAGTTTGGCCATAATGACTATCCTTATGTTTGAAGGAAAAAGGGTGAGGTTTGCAAGCCGAAGAACACCGTCCCAACCTTGAAGCATGGGGGATACTGGAACAGTATCATGTTGTGCAGGTGTTTTGCTGCAGGAGGGACTGGTGGACTTCACAAAATAGATGGCATCATGAGGAAGGAAAATTGAGGATCTATTGAAGCAACATCTCAAGACATCAGCCAGGAAGTTGAAGCTCGGTCGCAAATGGACCTTCCAAATGGACAATGAGCCCAAGCATACCTCCAAATTTGTGGCAAAATGGCTTAAGGACAACAAAGTCAAGATATTGGAGTGGCCATCACAAAGCCCTGACCTCAGTCCTATAGAAAATCTGTGGGCAGAACTGAAAAAGCATGTGCGAGCAAATAAGCCTACAAACCTGCTTCAGTTACACCAGTTCTGTCTGGAGGAATGGGCCAAAATACCAGCAGCTTATTGTGAGAAGCTTGTGGAAGGCTACCCGCAACGTTTGACCCAAGTTAAACAATTTAAAGGCAATGTTACCTAATACTAACAAAGTGTATGTAAACTTCTGACCCACTGGGAATGTGATGAAAGAAATAAAAGCTGAAATAAATAATTCTCTCTACTATTATTCTGACATTTCACATTCCTAAAATAAAGTAGTGATCCTCACTGAACTAAGACAGGGAATGTTTCTACAATTAAATGTCAGGAATTGTGAAAAACTGAGTTTAAATGTATTTGGTTAAGGTGTATGTAAACTTCTATATATATATATATATATATATATATATATATATATATATATATATATATATATATATTCATATTTATTTGTTTATTTTTATTATTTTTTGCTAATTGATTAATTTTACATTTACATTTTAAATATGTAGATCTAAAGATTATATTGTAATGAGGTAATTTACCATTTTTATTTATCCTTAAAATGGTTTTAAATTAAAAGTAGATTGTAATATGAGCACAGAATTCATTTAGGGTTGTAATTTCGTTGCAATTCTGTGGCAGTAGATTTCATTTTTTTTTTTTTTATTGTTGCATTGTATTGTTTTCACTGTCAAATAAATGAAGTACATTAACTTTGAGTCTGCATTATTAATTCATACGCACAAATGTTTAAACAGCCTCTAAATTAATGTTGGGCAAATGAGGACATTAATTAGGTTAGAATACTGCATGTCCACCCATAGAAAAATTATTAAAAGCAAAAATTACCAATTGGTTACCAAAAAACAACTATTGATCCTCCACGTTGCCACAATGTTGTCATGACGAACTGGCACCGTTCCAAAGTTACGTTGTGGCAATAAATCCAGGAATTTCACTTTTCTGGTTGTCACAACATAATCAGTTACATTGCCACGATGAAAATTTGGTCATCAAATTACTGTGCAGTTAGGAAATGGCCACATAATTTGGTTAGCTGAGATTACAAAATGACTGAATTCTCAAATTTTGCGATGAAATTTGCTGCAGTTTTTGGGGTTGTTTTGCAGTGAAAACTCACAAATCATTATATACCTGTGTAATTTTGTTAGCTACATTGTAAATGCAATTGCATTTAAATATTTTAGGGCATAACTGAATATGAAGTTAGCAACCAAAAAAAAATAAAAAATAAATGTGTACAAAAATACCTTACATTTAGGTGAAACCTGTGGGTATTGGAAGACCCTTATTTTTATATTAAAGTTTTCTGCCTCAGAGAATGCAGGAAAACGTATCTGAGGTTAAAATAGACACAATAAATCTGTAAACTAAAAACACAAATGAGGATTCAATAATTAGGCCTGTTGCCATTGTTACATTGTCTGATATTTAAATCTGGTATATGGCCATATACGAACAAATACAATTAGAGTTCATATATTTGGGCATTTATGTACTAAACAAATATGTTACATATGTCAAAATTGTCATTTTTGTTGTATTGTCATTCTGTATATTACATACCTATATAATTGACATTTTTATATCAGTAAAAACATTTATGAGCATTTACTTTCAGCATACAAGTGTTCAGCATATATTGACATTTTCAGATTTGTGGCCTACTGTATTAATAGCACTTCAAATTCTAATCACATTTTATTACACAACTAATGGGGATATTAAGTGAATGCTAGGGATTCTTTGTATAAATGCGGGTTTTTGTGTCTCATTCGCAGCATGCAGGGTTAGAAGATTAAAAGCTAGCTGTGATGTCTGTGTGCTGTCTGTGGTCCCGCAAAATTATAGAAGGATTTTAATAGTGAACGCGCAACGTGGAGGAGATGCCTACACTGTTACTATTGAGATGATACAACAGCAGCTGCGCATTTGGATATGTTGCTACTGCTTCAGGCTTTTCAAGCATTTGTTTTGCTGCTGTCACACATGAAGGAAAGCGATGGAGTTTCCTCAGATTTGCATTTTTTTGTGGAAAATTTACGGATGATGCGGAGATTGATTGAGTTGCAAGATGGCAAAATTGGTCGTGTCTAGAAGGGATCCCTCTTTCGTCATCTTTTCACACATGCACAGTCTTATGTATAGTCTATGTATGTGTAACTGTGTTCTTCAGTTAACTGTGTTTATCAAAATAACGACATATAAAGTTGAAGATCAGTTTAAGATGGCTAGCAAAATAACAACGGCATGCTCATGATACACGGCATTTGAAGTCGCACAGCAACGATGAGCGCTAGTAAAAGATTATTTTAAATGGTCTGCTTTGATAAAGTAATTCTTGATGATCAATTCAAGTTCTAAAATAAATATTTAACATATTAAATTTGATAACTTCATCTCTCTGTGTGCTATTGTCGGTCATGAGATATTGTAAGTCAGTGGAGAAATACATCAATCAGCTCCAGGAAACAGAGTCTTACTGGGTGGTCTAGTGGTAATTAATTTGCTTATTGCATAAGAGGTTAAATGTTCTAATCCGTCCATATGAAACTATATATTTTAATTAACAATGATTGCATATGCACCTCAGTGGATGTATATCTTGAGTGGGGACACATTTGTTTACTTTTTTCTATGGGGTTCGACTGGAAAAGAGCGGAACTCGCAGCAATGAGGATCGCTTACTACACATTCTCCATTCCTCAAGTAGGCTACATCACTGCGGCACAGATGTTGCTATCTTCTTAATACTGTATAATTAATGCTTAAATTGTTTAAAATTAAAATCATTTCATGAGTATGCCGTTGTTATTTTGCTAGCCATCTTAAACTGATCTTTAACTTTAAATGTTGTTCTTTTGATAAAAATAATTAACCGATAAACGTAGTTATACATATTTGGACTATACATAACGTACAAAAGAGGGATCCCTTCTAGACATGACTCGCAAAATTTGAGAAGTGACTGAGAAGTGGTATTTTGGGAATCATTCAACGATGGAGATTGGCTGCCCTCTATTGGACATTTCTGGTACTGTGTCTGAACTGTGTTAGACATGGCTTTGATTTTCTAGTATTTTTACATTTCAGTTGATATTTTTATTATTCTTTATTTATATAAAAAATAAAGTTTGTGCAGTACATTTTCATTACAATAAACAAACTTCTTTTTTTTTGTTTTACTTTAAAAACTGCTTTCACTTGCACAATAAATTGCAATGGCAACAGTATTTAAGAGATCAAATATCCCTTTACAATTTAATATCAGCAGTGTCTTGACATTATTCTAAAGAATTTTGAAGAAATTCACATGAACACAAGAGAGCTAATTCAAAGTCTGATAAAATTGCCTTAATTCTTGATGTCAGTTGGTGGTGCATAAATGTGATCAGCCCCATTACAAAACATACAGCTGAATTTTCTTCAAAATCATACAATGCACACAAAACTTCCTGTTTCACATTTTTGCCCTTAATTTATTGCCTCGCCATGGCAACACCATTCAAAATATACAGGTTTCAGGTTTATTAGATATTAGATTATTAGATATTTCAAAGTGTGATAAAATAATATCAATGTGATCAGCCCGCAAGGACAAACATTTTGCTACATTTTGATGTAAATCACACGATGTATGTTAAGTACCACAAAAGTACTGAAAACCTTGAAAAGAATAATAATAAATATAGCTGCAAGCAGCGATGACGGGCCCAAGCACCATGGGTCCATTTCCACTTGGTGGCTTTTGGAAAACAATGCATGTTGGACACATCAACAACTCAACATTAAAGTAAACTTTGACCCTAATCATGCAATGTGTAATAGATATACAGTATGCCACCATTCCAGTTTGACTACAACTTAATGTAATTTAATTCATTGCCATGACAACACTATTAATGCTATCAAGCATCCCTTCTAAATTTTCCATCCTCAGTGTCTAAACTATTTTGAAGTGATTTGGGTAAATGTAAGAGGACTATTTCAAAGTCTGTTGTAAGTGCCACACTTCCTGCTGCCAGTTGGTGGCGCTATGACTGCAACCCACAGTAGCCACATCCATGTCATTAGCCCCCAAGAAAAAACATACAACTACATTTTTAACTAAATTCAACTAAAAACTAAATATCTAAATCACACAATGCATGCAGAAGATATGAGACACTTCCTGTTTCCCTTTTTTGCCATTCATTTAGTGCATCACCAATTTTCATATAAGTAACGTATTTTTAAACATTTGTGGAATTTAATTGTCTTCATAAATGCTCAAATATATGAACTCTAATTGTATTTGTTCATATATGGCCATATACCAGATTAAAATATCAGACAATGTAATAATTGCAACAGCCCTAAATATTGAATTTGAGTCAGGCTATAAATTCCTTAAGATCTGGCTGAAGAAAAAACATCACACCCTCAGCTAACAAATAGGTTACACTGAAAATAAAAACATATAATTTAGGGTTATTGTTTATGAAATCTGTGGAAGAAAATGTAGACCTTAAGTCTATCTTTGACCATATCAACCCACATAGGAGAACAATGGCAATCTAATGTAGAACTCGCTTTTTACATAACATAATGTAGCCTAAAACTGAAAAAGAGCATAATGTCTGTTTTTCCTTTTTTAATTATTATTATCCTCACATTCAATGAGGGGACGATTAGCCTTTTCTTGTCCTGCACACATGAATGTGCACACAGGAGCCATATACTTGTGCAGATAATAAATAATCATAAGAAACGATTAAAAAACTGATTTGATGATGTTCAGGATTGTGAACGCTGACACACACCTTTATACAACTAAATACTGTCAGGATTTATGCATAGGGAAGTTCAGTGACACTTCACAATCTTTTTACGAGCACTACAGAAAATAATTGAGAATAATAAAAAAAAATGTTCCTGTGTATTTTCTTTGAATCTTCAGTTTTCTTCATCAATTTATCTTTTGTGAAAAAAGGTTGTGCATATGAGCTGACATCACTTCTGTAACATCTTTGACATTTTTATTAAGTCTGTAGTTTTGACTGCACCCAGCGGATAAACAATTTGCATAAATACATTTGATTGAATAAGATGCGATAAAATGCACTCACCTAAAATTTGCTGGTTCATGTTTTGGAAAAGAGTGTAACTGAACTATGCCCAGACAAGCTTAAACATGCGCGCTCCAGTCTGGAACTGGACCATGGATTGCTTGACGACCGCCGATGCTGTTGTTACATGTGTTGAATGTTGTTAAACTCACCACTGAGTTTTGCTCAGAGAGGGCTCAGATGTTTACCACAGCGATTTTATCAAAATCATTTGGAAGGTCAGATAAAAGTGATTGGCTGGCCTCATCGAATCACTGACTTACATTAAATAAAGACATTACATCGTACTGGGAGACTCTGAGAAGTGGTGGTGCGCAAGATAAACTGCCGGTGTTGTGACAATCTGTGCTTCCTGCTCAGGATGTGCTACCAGCAGTGAAAACAGTGATATGTAAAGCTTAAACTTGGGTAGAACGTCGAGGCATGGGAGAACCTGTTGGTATATACTACAACAGCATTAAAGGTGTTAAAAACCTATGTAGCACATCTTGTCAGCCAGATAATACCTATCAGGATGAGCTACCAGCATAACTATCAGATAGTGTGATATGATGTAACGCCCATTTCACATCACATGCGTGATCGGCGTGTGAGCAGAGCATATTTTTTTCGTCATCCATAATAACAGATTAGAGCATTCATATCAAAAGCGTCAGAAGCGTGTCAGAGCGTAATGCAGCGGGGGTTTCAGCTCAGAGTCTATTTTTGCTGCTTCGCTCACGCTCAATTAAAGTGACCGTGCACAGTTGATGGATAAAATGAATGTGACTTGACACAAAAAAGTACACAATGCACAGAATAAGCATATATTAGTAGTCTAGTGTGTCTTATTACTGTATGAATTAGAGCACATCTGAAAAAACAAATGAAAAGAAATTCCAGGAGATTTAACAATTTAGACCAATTAAAAACGTTAATTATAGATCTTAATCAGAAGTACGGTTTATCATTTCAAAACTACAGTAAACAACTTATGATCCTGAAAATATAAGACAAAAAACTGTCTTTTATGTACTATTAAACATAGAATAATTCTATAGATTAAATTGCTCTGACGTCACACCGCAGGAAACCATGCTTTTGGATTCATTTTGAGCAACAGATTTCAATGGTGGAAATAGGCAGCGCTGCAGTTTTAATAATCTTAAGCTTTATAGAATTTAATAATGTCTTTTAATGTTAATAAAAGTTATAAATGGTTTATCTATGGTTTACAGTGAAGAAATGTGGGTTCTTTTCTGAAATATCAGAAAAACAAGTTTAAACTTAAATAAGCCTGTATGATTATGTCGGACATGTACCAGGTTGATGAATACACGTCCTCACATGTTTAACACACTTCTAAAGCCTAAGAAATGTGATATATTAAAATAAGAACTACCACTAGACATGCAATGTGTGTCTTTACTGCTTAAATTATTAACCCACATACAATAAATAATATTATTTTTTCAGTATGATCATATTCCATGTCATAACTTGATAACAGCTGTTTTAGATTGAACAATATTATTTACTGAATTCAAAATAAATGCAAAGGCATCATTTTAGCAGTATGACATTTTTTTTATTTATTTATCCTTTCACAAACAGTAGTCCATGCGCTGAGATGGTGGAGACGGGATCTGTTCCTCCTGTTATATTTTATATGGTGATCTTGATCAGATAAGATCATTGTTAGATCATATTTGACCTCATATCTGTCACAGCGACAGCACTTTGGAAATTAATAAAGCAGTTTGCAATCAGAGTTTACATAATTTCTTTTAAAAAAAAGTTAATATCAACCAACAGCTGCTGTGGGTCAATTGTGTCTAATAGAGCAGACGTGATAACAGTGATGTGATCTGTGAATTATCATCATTTATGTAAAATCTTTTTTACATTTCCCTGATGCAACGATCTGGTGGAAATTTAAAGAAGCCCCACTCTCCAATAATCTGTGGGAAATGGGCGTTTTAACATCACAAACGGCACTTTTTGGGCAGTTTTAGTGCAATTTGAGTGAAGCACCCATAGACAGCAGTTCTTTTCTGAGCAACAAAAGAACACGGAAGGGGTGGGGCGGAGCGTTTGTTTTTAAACATTAACTTCATCTATAGGCTTCAGCAATACCCAATCACAGCTGAGTTTGCTTTCACTTGTAAACACATGCATGTGACAGAACTTGATGTCAGTAAATTCAGAACTTATTTCATTCGTGTTCAACAATGGATGATACCAAACTGATTGTGGAGGTGGAGAAGCACAAAGTGCTCTCTTGTTTACCTTTTAGATGCAAATGTGGTCCTCCTCCTCATGTAAATAAGATTTCACTACAATCAAGTTTGTAATACTTATCAATGACCCACTCTTGATAACCATTTTATAAGTTATGGCCTTTATTAAAATAAATACCCACCTTAGTAGCATAGAAATCACAGTTTTTCTGTATAGAACCGCTGGTGTGATGCTATAGAAATGCTTCCAGACTGAAAGCCCTGTTGGGTCTGCAGCTGCAGTTACGCTGTAGTTAAACTGAGGCTATGCTCACGTCTCGCTCAAGTTTGCGATGTGAAATGGGCGTGAGTCTAGCCCTACCCCAAACCCTAATGTGATTATAACGTTGGTAGCACATCCTGATAGGTAGCATATATTTTCAGGACACCTGTACGCTGTAGACTAAATTATAGAAGTGCAGGTATTGCGTAATGCCCCACTTCAAGCATAGATTGTTCTCAAATACATATCAGGACATTGTCAGATGAGTGGCTTTGGTTCCTTTGTGTTTTTATGCCAGAGTTATTCAGATAATAGACCTTGCTCACACTCCAGGTTTTGGAGTGCGGAAGTAAACTTTTGCAGGGTAAACTTCAATAGCAGTTAATGGGAGATCACAACAATTATTCTTTTCACTTACCCATTTGCTCCAAGACCAAAAGAAAAAAATCCAACATTACATTTGAATGACTTTCCAGAAGAGGGGAAAAAAAAAAAATTGGGAGTGGTGGATTAAGCAAGTCAGATGGGAGAAGATGCCAAATTTACTGTAAATCTCTCAACAGATATATATATATTTTTTTACTAATTCCAGGGTAATATAACAATAAGCATAATGTTATAAATTTACACTCAATATTTAAGAAATGTATAATATAAAAACAATTGTGAGATTTACGCTGATAGATATTTTATTTATATAAAAATTAAAATGTTTGTGCATTACATTTTCATTACAGTAAGCTTAGATTTCTAAGCTTTTTTATTTAACTTTAAAACTGTTTTCACTTGTACAATAAATTGCAATGGCAACAGTATTTAATATCTCAAATATCCCTTTACAATTTTACATCAGCAGTGTCTTGACAAAGAATTTTGAAGCAATTCATGTAAACACAAGAATGATATTTCAAAGTCTGTTAAAATTGCCTTACTTCCTGCTGCTGCTATGACCGTGACCCACAATAGCTGCATAAATGTGATCAGCCCCATTACAAAACATACAGCTGAATTTTCTTCAAAATCATACAATGCACACAGAAGTTATAAGGCACTTCCTGTTTCACATTTTTGCCCTTAATTTATTGCCTCGCCATGGCAACACCGTTCAAAATATACAAAATCAGTTTGCAATTTAGCATCTTCAGTGTCTTGTCATAATATTGCCTAAGATTGCAGCTAGTCACATGAATCCCCTAGGAGTATTCAAAAGTTCAGGGCTTGCAATTTTCAAAAAATGCACATTCACACATCCAAAATGGCCGACTTCCTGTTGGGTGGAGCTTATGACTGTCAGCGCGAAAGTTGTCCGGGTTGATGAGATCTATATGTGTACAAAGTTTGGTGACAGTAGCTCAAAAGGGATGTGCCACAGAGCCCCCCGAACATGCACATCTTCTAGGTGGCATTACAGAGCCAAAACACTTTCAGTGCTTGGGCCCTAATAATAAAAATAATAATCCTTAGAAGAACAATAGTTATATTTATATTTAATTCATAATAATATTTTTGGGGGGAATGCCTACAAATTGGCTTTTAAAAAAAACCTAGGCCAAGACAATTAACCATGTGTTCTTTTGTGTTTGTGTGAATCCATATTAATTAATCTGCATGTCTGCTAACAACTTGTGTATCTATATGCAGTATACATACCAGCAATTATTTAAAATACTGTAAATGTCTGATAAATAAAGACACAACAATACTCATACGACATGATTTTATTACTTATGTATTTGCTTTCATTACCGCAGGTGAATGTCACTAATTTGTTGTACGAAAGAAAAACGCTGATTTTTTGTTGGGAAGCAGTTGTAAATGTACCGATATTAACAACAGTAAAATCTTTAAAACATAATTTACATACATATAATTTAAACAGGGCTAAATTGAAATATTCTGACAGTACAACTAAGTTGCGGCAACTCTTGAATCAAATCAAATCACTTTGTCATTCTACCATATACACAAGTGCAACAGTGGGTGAAAGTCTTGGGTGCAGTTCCGAGCATCATAGCAGTCATGACGGTGATGAGACATATACCAATCTACAATAAACATCAGATTTACACAACACAATTTACATATCTAATATACACATAATTACACACAACACAATATACAATGTACAGTATACAATACACACAATATAGAATACACAGTATACAATAAATATAGTATATATAAAATATACAGTAGGTTGTATTGTACTGTATTGACATTCAGGCTGTCGGCTGATAGACAGCTGCCAGTGTGTTGTTAAGAGAGAATATAATTTATGACAGTCCAGTGTGAGATTAATAAGATTATTAAAGTGCAGTGCTGATGTATATTGATCGTGAGAGATCAAGAGTTCAAAAGTCTGATTGCTTGGGGGAAGAAGCTGTCATGAAGTCGACTGGTGCGGGTCCTTATGCTGTGATACCGCCTGCCTGATGGTAGCAGTGAGAGCAGCCCATGGCTCAGGTGGCTGGAGTCTCTGATGATCCTCCGAGCTTTTTTCACAAATCACCTGGTATATATGTCCTGGAGGGAGGGAAGCTCACCTCCGATGATGTGTCTGACAGTTCGCACCACCCTTTGCAGGGCTTTGCGGTTGAGGGTGGTGCTGTTGCCATACCAGGCGGTGATGCAGCCAGTCAGGATGCTCTCTACAGTGCTGGTGTAGGACCATGTGAGGATGTGGCAGTTCATTCCAAATTTCCTCAGCCATCTCAGGAAGAAGAGGCGCTGGTGAGCCTTCTTCACAATGGCCTCAGTGTGGATGGACCATGTGAGTTCCTCTGTGATGTGGACACCGAGGAACTTGAAGCTGCTGACTCTCTCCACCAGTGCTCCGATGATGGTGATGGGGCTGTGTTCTCTGTCTTTTCTCCTGAAGTCCACCACAAGCTCCTTGGTCTTACTGACGTTGAGGGAGAGGTTGTGCTCCTGACACCAGCGTGTCAGAGTGTGCACCTCTCTGTAGGCTGTTTCATCATTGTCAGTGATCAGGCCTACCACCTTTGTATCATCAGCAAACTTAATGATGGCATTGGAGCTGTGTGTTGCCACACAGTCATGTGTGTACAGTGAATACAGGAGTGGGCTGAGAACACAGCCCTGCGGGGCTCCAGTGTTGAGGGTCAGTGATGAGATGTTGCTGCCCATTCTAACCACCTGGCATTTGCTTGACAGGAAGTCCAGGATCCAGCTGCACAGTGAGCTGTTTAAGCCCAGAGCCCAGAGTTTCACACCAAGCTTGGAGGGCACTATGGTGTTGAATGCTGAGCTGTAGTCTACAGTTCTCACATATGTGTTCCTTTTTTCCAGCACAGAGCAGATGTAATCTCTGATTAGTCTCTCAAAGCATTTGCTGATGATGGGGGTCAGAGCAACAGGATGTCAGTCATTTAAGCAAGTGATTTTGGATTGCTTTGGTACAGGCACAATGGTGGACGTTTTAAAGCATGTGGGGACCACAGACAAGGAGAGGGAAAGGTTGAAAATGTCCATTAAAACACCAGCCAGTTGGTTCACACACACTCTGATGCGGCCTGGAATGCCATGTCGTGGCCGTGCTGAGTCTAGGGACATCGAAGCGCTTACCTGGCTCCTTGTGACCACCCCCGGAACAGCCTGGGATGGGGGAGGAAGAGGCCTGTCCTCGTAACCCATGGAGACTGCCACATCGGGGGCGGCTGTGTGCCACAGCTGGGCGCTCAGGGGTGGAAAGGCCACTGCTGGAGCGCCAATCCTGCAAGAAAAAGCCTGTGGACGGTAGTCGTGGTGACAACCGTACACACCGGGTATGTGACCCAGGGAGGAAGGAAGCCGCTCTTTTGCTGAACTGTTGGGTACCGCAGCCACTTGGGCATGCGGCGAAATCAAACAAAAAGGCAACAAAAGATTTTCCACCCGGCCCTCCACTGGGGGATGGAGTGGTCTTCTTACCAGCTCCAAGTGAGTGGGTTCCCTCGTCCCTGGGTCACCCATCTCAGGGGCGCTTCGAGGACCTCCGTGGGTTCTTCAGCACCGGCTGTGAGATGGGTGGCGTCGGCTCCACACCGGGGCCGGGCCGAAGGGGCGGGCTGCAGCGGAGCCGGTGCAGTCACCGCAGGGGGACGCCCTTGGCGACGAGCAGACGGGGTGTGGGATCTTGAGCTGCGCCGGGAAGGATGTGCCTGATTGCCTCCGTCTGCTGCTTCACCGTCGAGAACTGCTGGGCAAATTCCTAGACGGTGTCACCGAATAGGCCCGCCTGGGAAATGGGGGCAGCAAGGAACCGTGTCTTGTCGGCCTTGCCCATCTCGACCAGGTTGAGCCAAAGGTGGTGCTCCTGGACCACTAGTGTGGCCATCATCCGCCCGAGAGACCGCGCCGTGACCTTCGTCGCCCGAAGAGCGAGGCCGGTCGCCAAGTGCAGTTCCTGCATCAAATCTGGGGCGGAACTACCCTCGTGCAGTTCTTTCAGCACCTTGGCTTGGTGGACCTGCAGGAGAGCCATGGCGTTCAGGGCAGAGGCGGCTTGTCCAGCAGCACTGTAGGCTTTAGCCGTCAGGGATGACGTGAGCCTACAGGGCTTGGATGGGAGCTTAGGGCATCCGCACCAGGTGGCGGCGCTCTGCAGGCATAGGTGCACCGCGAGCACCTTATCCATCGGGGGAACCGCCGTATAGCCCTTGGCCGACCCGCCATCGAGGGTAGTGAAAGCGGGGGAACTTTCTTACGAAAGCAAGCCGCGACCGCAACGTTGCCATGGTCATGTTCTCGCAGTGAGAACATGAACCATTCACAAACGCTGCTTCCGTGTGGGTCGTGCCCAGACACGAAAGACAGCGATCATGACCATCCGAAGTTGAGAGATAACGACCGCAACCAGGAATAACCCACAATCGGAAAGGCATCTTTAAAAAGACACGTCTTTAAAAAGACGTTCCTTGTGTGCGCTCTTTTAGAGAAATATATACTCTTTTAGAGGGGAAAAGCTCTTTCAGGAAATATACTCTCTAGTTTTTTCTGCCGAAGCGCCCAGGGGCATTCTCTGCAGTGCACCAGTGCAGAGGAGGGAGAAGCCGCTGAAATGCGCCGTCAGATCCAGCAGAGGTGAATGAACAGTATTATTCAGCTCAATGAGCATGACCGTTCATCTCCGAAGAGAAAATCTCAATGAGTGGTTGCATACCAGCTCCTTTTATACCCGTATGTCCGGGGGAGTGGCATGCAAATACCACTCGCCAATTTTCATTGGCCTTTTATCAAAGACCAGAGGTGTCTCGGGCTCCCAAGAGTGACCCCTAGTGTCACTACATCGACACAACGTCGAGTGAGTGACAGATAGGGAACATTAGAATTGTAGACAAAACAAACAAAAAACTGCAATATTGGGTCGGAGCTCGCAACGCAGCAGCCATACTTGGCACCATCTTGAACTCTGATGAAGTACAGTTATCTTTTGGAATGTCTTAAAATGCAAACAAAGCAAGTTACTACTTCCTACAATCAAACAGCAATAGGACAGATTTTACATTGAAGGAAAACTGATAGTTTGGTCCATATTTATTTTTTACAATATTTGTTTTATGAAAAATTACAATAATTCTTCCATAGTATCCATAGTTTTAACAGTGGTATTTGTAATTAGACAAGGTAACCATATATTAAACCATGCATAGCTTCTCACTACCACAGTTAGTATTATCTACTATGAAAATAAATACATGTAGAAACTATAATTACAAAATATAAAAATGCAGAAACTACTATAGTTAAGAAATGTATTATATTCACTCACTTCCCTGGACACCTCACTTCAGAACCCAGCACTTCCCGAATTTGTGTACACTTGCATAAGCACTTACATTAATGTGTACTTTGAATGAAAACCATGAAGAGGCTGACTTGAATGACTGATTTACATCCAAATACCTCTCTTACACCTGGATAAATGAAAATATTTTTCTCTGTATATCTTCCACTTGGGTCAAATTCATTCATGAGGCAGCATTTGGCCCCACGTTCCCTAATGTTGAATTCAGCATGGTTTGTCACTAAGTATTCCCATCTGGCCTGTACATCTATTGCCCTTATGTGACTTTCATTACATAATGACCCACACTGCCCTTGTCTTGCCATTGTGATATAAGTGGGATTACTGGTCTAAGACAGCTTGAAGTTGCGGTTTTGGGATCATCTTGCATTCAACATCAGAAAACAGTTTGATAGCCCAGAAATAATAAACAAAGTCAGAAATCGTAAACGTCAGAAGATTTGTCAAAGGCCGTAGATGAAATTGTGTATTTTGAGACTGATTCAAGCAAAACGTAAATGCAACACATGACAGCACTCAACTGTTTTTTTGTCAGGACCCAATTTCAACATTGGACATCAATGTTGGTGACACAAAACATAACCAGCATTTATCAAACAAAATTGTATGATAAAACAGACTGACTCTTCTATAATGACTTAAGAAGAAGATTCATGATGTTGTCACATACAACTGTGCAAATATTTTATTGTATTTTAGCTGCTTTGGAACAATATTTATAGTGAAATTGAAACTGAACAAAATAGAATTTTGTCAATGTTTAGTCAGCAATAAAATTGTCTATTAGCTTCCAAAAACTAATGGAGGCTAATTTAAAATGTTTGAATCTAAGAATGAGACTGGTACCTCAACATCAATAATATTAAACTTCAAATAACGTTAAATAAATTCATGCAATACGAATCAAACCAACAGAGAAAAGACAATACATGCACATTGTTGTTTACCCTATAATCCTTTGGCAAACTGTCTGGCAACATTCCATGACAAATTCTGCTTAGCAAATTGCTCCGTATCTGACCAGACGCTTTCACATGAGTGACACCCCAGTCCTGACTCTATTCTGAAGGAACGAGTGCTAATTACTGCAGACATGCCAGATAGATACTTCCTGTCAGTCTTGGTGCCTCAGGACATACAACCGAGACTTTGGTGGGAAAAGACACACAACTTAGACAGGGAGGAAGAGCAGACGGGTGGATGCAACACGTCAAAGTTTCTTGGGAGCTAGTTTGGTTTATCCTTGTTTGACCTACTCTTTTGAATCAAATTATGCGGTAATGTGTGGGCAGGGACATCTATGGTGGGTGTCTTTTTTAGGTGAGTATTTAGAATATAACATTTCAAAAGCATTGCATTGGTTTTCTTGAGGTCTGTCCAATTTGGTATACTGTACTTCTGTACTATTCTTCCTACAAAGCCAAAACGTAGTAACTACAGTATGCCCAAAATTGAAACTCAGAAAAATGGCTTCAATGGTTTTTGATTGTACAAAAATGTGGGTTATTAAATACTATTTCTTTGAACCTGATCATCGTGAAGGCCAAGCCTTTCTTATTACAGAACAAATTGTAGTCTAAGAGACAGATTTTGGTTATAATTCAGTTCTGACATTGAGCACGTTTATATGAATGTTCTTACACTGATTATGCTTGATAAACACTGTTCTTTTATTGGGGTAAGGTCATAAACGGTTCAAGCAAACACTGTTGGCACACACACATATATTTTTGCCCATTTCCCTGATTTTGCATTGTATGTAAACAGCTTCACCTGCATTCTTAATGGCTGATCCAATGTGCACGTTTTGTGTGCAAGACTGTTTACATTTTGATGTCAAAAGCAGAGAATAATCTGATGATGCCAAATTTCATGTAAAAGCATGTTTCTTATGTCACCATTCTATTTTGAAAAAGCAAGTTTTTGATTGTTATCAGCTATTTGGTGTGCAACATACTTATTGTACAGTGTAAACAGTGCAAGCATATAACATAGCACATAAGGAAACTTCTGCTGAGAAGATGACACCTTGAAATATCTCAAAAGTCATTTTTGGCACTTAAAATAGGTTAGCTGATAGGGCTGGGTTTCGATACAGAATTCTTGATTTGATTAAATATCGCTCTCGATTCAATTCCCAATTTCAATTCAGTTTGATTAAAATTATATATTTGTATATATTTAAGTTATGATGTCTGTCATGAATAATAATAATAATAATAATTTTAAATATTAACAGGGCCCAAATCATGCAGTTAATTGTTAATTATTTAACATATATAATAATCAACTCTACAGAAAAACTGCAAACTTTAAAGTTAAGAATTTAACAATCAATAATTTGAAAGTCAGTATTTTTACCAAGCCGTACTAGCTAACATGCTAAAGCTAGCAGCAACTCCAAATGCCAAGACATATATTTGGAATTGCATTTCCCTCAACTGAACAAACTATGAATGCTTCCATCTATTAAAGAAAAAAAAAAAGAGGAAAAAACAAACAAACAAGCAATGGTATACTATTTGCAATAACATTTTTGGAAAATTCATACACCAGTTTATAGTAAAAGAACACAGTTTTCAGTACATTATATGAGACACATCTTTGAAGCAATATGATCGCTCATTGACAACTCAAAATTGTTACAATTGCATCATGCAGCTATTTGAATGGGTGCATTTTATATATATATATATATATATATATATATATATATATATATATATATATATATATATATATATAGACCTATGTTTTCACAGTTTTACATAAGGGTACATTCACCAGGTGTGCATTCACAAACTAGTGACAGTTTTAAACGATTTATTGAACGATTTAACGACCACTTGGGCTGCAATTGAAACTGTGTTAATTGTATTCACCAAGCATAGTCCAATAATGCACAAGGAAACTGTCAATTTACAGTATGCCGAAAAACAAAACAAAAAAACAATCACTTTACCAAGGAAATGTTATGGTGTGTTTCTTAAATTGTTGTAGCTAAATAATGTGATAGATGTTAAATATCAGAATAATAGTAGAGAGAATTATTTATTTCAGCTTTTATTTCTTTCATCACATTCCCAGTGGGTCAGAAGTTTACATACACTTTGTTAGTATTTGGTAACATTGCCTTTAAATTGTTTCACTTGGGTCAAACATTTTGGGTAGCCTTCCACAAGCTTCTCACAATAAGTTGTTGGAATTTTGGCCCATTCCTCCAGACAGAACTGGTGTACCTGAGTCAGGTTTGTAGGCCTCCTTGCTCGCACACGCTTTTTCAGTTCTGCCCACAAATTTTCTATCGGATTGAGGTCAGGGCTTTGTGATAGCCACTCCAATACCTTGACTTTGTTGTCCTTAAGCCATTTTGCCACAACTTTGGAGGTATGCTTGGGGTCATTGTCCATTTGGAAGACCCATTTGTGACCAAGCTTTAACTTCCTGGCTGATGTCTTGAGATGTTGCTTCAATATATCCACATAATTGTCCTTCCTCATGATGCCATCTATTTTGTGAAATGCACTAGTCCCTCCTGCAGCAAAGCACCCCCACAACATGATGCTGCCACCCCCATGCTTCACGGTTGGGATGGTGTTCTTCGGCTTGCAAGACTCACCCTTTTTCCTCCAAACATAATGATGGTCATTACGGCCAAACAGTTCAATTTTTGTTTCATTAGACCAGAGGACATTTCTCCAAAAATTAAGATCTTTGTCCCCATGTGCACTTGCAAACTGTAGTCTGGCTTTTTTATGGCAGTTTTGGAGCAGTGACATCTACCTTGCTGAGCAGCCTTTCAGGCTATGTTGATATATGACTCATTTTACTGTGGATATAGATACTTGTCTACCTGTTTCCTCCAGCACCTTCACAAGGTCCTTTGCTGTTGTTCTGGGATTGACTTGCACTTTTCGCACCAAACTACATTCATCTCTATGAGACAGAATGCGTCTCTTTCCTGAGTGGTATGATGGCTGCGTGGTCCCATGGTGTTTATACTTGTGTACTATTGTTTGTACATATGAATGTGGTACCTACAGGCATTTGTAAATTGGTCCCAAGGATGAACCAGACTTGTGGAGGTCCACAATTGTTTTTCTGAGGTCTTGGCTCATTCTTTTGATTTTCCCATGGTGTCAAGCAGAGGATCTGAGTTTGATGGTAGGCCTTAAAATACATCCACAGGTACACCTCCAATTCAGTACACCTCCTATCAGAAGCTAATTGGCTCAATGTCTAAAGGCTTGACATCATTTTCTGGAATTTTCCAAGCTGCTTAAAGGCACAGTTAACTTAATGTATGTGAACTTCTGACCAACTGGAATTGTGATATATTCAATTAAACATGAAACAGTCTGTCTGTAAACAATTGTTTGAAAAAGTACTTGTGTCATCCACAAAGTAGATGTCCTAAACGACTTGCCAAAATTACAGTTTGCTAATATTAAATCTGTGGAGTGATTAAAAAATGAGTTTTAATTACTTCAACCTAAGTGTATGTAAACTTCTGACTTCAATTGTGTGTATATGTGTGTGGAGCATGTGGAGGCTTCATGCTATTCTCCGCAGGATCCATGCACAACTCACCACATGCCCCACCGAGAGCGAGAACCTCATTATAGCAACCATGAGGAGGTTAACCCAATGCGACTCTACCCACCCTAGCAACTGGGCCAATTGGTTGCTTAGGAAGCCTGAGTGGAGTCACTCAGCACGCTCTGGATTTGAACTTGTGACTCCAGGTGTGGTAGTCAGTGTCTTTACTTGCTGAGCTACCCAGGCCCCCTGAAAAAAAAGGAATTTTTTATCAAATCCAGACAGGCCCCATTTCCAGCAGCCATCACTCCAACATCTTATCCTTGAATAATCATGCTAAATTGCTAATTTGGTACAAGAAAATCCCTTGCCATTATAACAAACACAGCTGAAAGCTATTTGGTTCATTAAATGAAGCTTAACATTGTCTTTGTGTTTGTTTTTGAGTTGCCATAGTATGCAATAGACTGGCATGTCTTAAGGTAATCAAAAATGGCAAAAAAGAAACAGCTTTCTCTATAAACTCGTCAGTCAATCATTGTTTTGAGGAATGAATGTTATACAATACTTGAAATTGCCAAAAAACTGGATTTCAAACAAAGGTGTACACTAGTCTTCAAAGACAAATGACAACTGGCTCTAACAAGGACAGAAAGAGATGTGGAAGGCCAGATGTACAACTAAACAAAAGGATAAGTACATCCGAGTCTCTAGTTTGAGAAATAGACACCTCACATGTCCTCAGCTGACAGCTTCATTGAATTCTACCCGCTCAACACCAGTTTAATGTACAACAGTAAAGAGAACACTCAAGGGTGCAGGCCTTAAGAAATGCAAAGAAAAAGTCACTTTTGTAACAGAAAAACAAAAAGAAAAGATTAGAGTGGGCAAAGAAACACAGACATTGGACAACAGATAATTGGAAAAGAGTGTTATGGATCTTAACCTCATTGAGCTTTTGTGGGATCAGCTAGACTGTAAGGTGCGTGAGAAGTGTCCAACAAGACAGCCACATCTATGGCAAGTGCTACAGGAAGCATGGGGTGAAATGTCACCTGAGAATCTGGACAAACTGACAGCTAGAATGCCAAGGATCTGCAAAGCTGTCATTGCTGCATGTGGAGGATTTTTTGATGAGAACTCTTTGAAGTAGTTTAAGAAGTTCTGAGAAAAAAAAAAAAAAAAAATCAAATTGTAATAGTAATTTTTCACATTATTAATGTCCTGACTATACATTGTGACCAGTTGAATGCCACTTTGGTGAATAAAAGTACCAATTTCTTTCCATAAGCGCAAAATCTGTACATTATTCCAAACTTTTGGCCGCCAGTGTGTATATATGTGTCTGTGTGTATATATATATATATATATATATATATATATATATATTAGTGCTGTTGGCATTAACGCATGCGATTAATTAAAGTTTAATTTTTCTTAATCATGATTAACACATTTACCGTTAATATAGCATTAACCAACACTTCTTGGGAGGGCAGAACCTTTGTAATGTGTCCGCTTGGAGGCATTCCACTGACGGACACATCACAAACACAACAGCGCTTCCTTCAAATGATGGAAATGGAGAAAGGAACGCTATTTGATGAAAAAAAAAGCCTAGATGGGACCTATGTAAGATGTGTTTTAATTACTACAAAAGCACGTCAAGTCTTAACTATCACCAAAACGCAGAATGAGACATTTTTGTCTGCAAGCGTGGAGTTCTGAGGTGCTGGCCTTGCCACCCTGGTGCGAATCATGAATACAGATTGACATAGGAAAGCGGATAGCAACAATCTACCGGCTGATTAATATTGTGGAGGATGAGAGTTTAAGAGGTTTAATGCCCAATGCAATGAATATGCAACCAATGTGGGCACTAGTACTTTCAATAAGTCAAACTCCCACTTAGACTTTGGGAAACGTTAAATGTATCTTAAATTGGTGCTATTTTACAGCTTTTCTATCTTTATACTGTGTAAGGCTTTATTTGGAAAATGTTAATAAACCATCATATTGTTACATATTGTTTTTCTCTCTTTCCTAAAATAGAGATAATGCATTTTGACAGGAAAAGTATATATAGTGTAAAATTTCAGCATTTTCTAAATCTGCAATCGCTTTTCAAAAATGTAACCTACTGACAGCACTAATACACACACACACACACACACACAGTATATATACAGTGCCTTTCAAAAGTATTCAGACCCCTGACCAATTATCTCATATTACTGAATTACAAATGGTGCAATGAAATTTCATTCTGTTTGATATTTTATTTTAAAACACTGGAACTCAAAATCAGTTATTGTTAGGTGACATTGGTTTTATGTCGGGAAATATATATATATCCTGGCGTCCACAACACACCAACACTAGAGGGACTGACCAGGGAGAGAGGGTGGGAAGAAAGACAAGACATGGAGCATGAGTGTCCAGATTCCGACACCAGAACCAAAACTGAACCAGACAGGAGAGTCAGGATCCAGACACCAGGCTCTTAACATGAAACACAAAACAGACCAAAGAGCCATGCGCTCAGCACAGACACAGAACTTGAGTGTCAGGATCCTGTCACCACAATAAACATGACTGACAAAGTGACAGGATCATGACACTACCCCCTCAAAGGGACACCTCCTGACATTCCAAAAGGGAAAGATCAAAGACAAAGACCAAACACAGACACAAAAACAGACTAAGACAGGGCAGGAAACATAGACAAGAGCGCAGCAGGCAGAACTAGCCGAGGGTGGGGGAAACCATGGAGGTAACTAAGTTAGGGGCGGGGTCCAGAGGCCTCGGAGGATGGTCAAGGTAGGGGACAGGGTCTGAGAAGTGCCTGGGGGGAAACGGCACGGGCTGAGAGGGGTTCTTGGATCTGGTGTTCCATCTCTGCGGCAGGTTTTCAACTTCTGCAAGGGTGCAGACATGGTCCACCAGATCCCAAAAGGCTAAAACAAAAATCTTGCGCATGCGGATTGTTCAAGCCCGAAAGGAAGAGCTGTTTCAACTGGGTCTTGTCAAAGCACCACCTGTGAGGCTCACTGACCAGCTCCATAGCATAGATGCCAAAACCATGACCGTTCTGTGAGCTGGCCATGGTGTGGTTGAGCTGGGCGGTACTTTGAGAGACCGGTTCCTTTCGGATCCAAACACAGGGATGCAATGAAAATGGATTTATTAAAGTACAAACCAAAAAAAAAATCTCACAATGGAGAAAAACCGACAGAACTAAAACACTGGAAAACAAGTTCTGAATAAGACCGAGTTAAATAACAGGTACAGGAACCGACCGACTGGAGATACAAAAAACAAACCATAATAATAACAAACGATTCAACATAGGACTCAACATGACGGGACCTTAAGAAGGAAAGAGTTGATAGGGAGCAGGTGCCGCCACTGATGGATTAATTGGAGAATGAGCTGTTGTCCGGGTGACGGAGCTGGCGTTTTCCATGTGACACCTGGAAGACACGAGGGAGTGAGAGGCAAAACCAACACAGGAAAACACTCAGATGAGACAAACAGGCAGTCAGGAGAGACACAGTCAGGCCAGTCTGTGACAAAAACTAAATTCCCTAAAATCCAGACCAGTACGGAACCCCCTTTAAACTTAGACCAGTACTGAATCACCTTAAAATCCAGGGCCCGTATTCTCAAAAAAATCTTAAGGCTAAAAGTAGCTCCTAACACCGAAATTTTGGAGCAACTCTTAAAAATTATGGGCGTGTCACTCCTAATTTTAGGACTCATAAAAGTTTCATCTAAGAGTAATTCATGAAGCATTTTAATGCTAAAAGTGTCTCCTAAACCCACGAAAGCTTAGAAGACTTCTGAGGACTTCTAAATCCTTAAGACTGACTCACAAATGATTTGAATCATGCCTGCTGTATTCAATCCACATTAAAAACAATGTTTTAGAACATTATTATGACATAAACCTTTTAAAAAGGAATCGCAATTGAGTCAATATATTTCTGGTGATGGGAGTGTGGTCGTGTGTCTGTCTGCAGGAGAGAGAGGGTGTGGTGTGGCTCGTCAAGCTAGTTGACAATTTCTAACAGCTGTTTCTCATTACAGTGATAGGAGAGATGCCTTAAAACAGCTGAACACGCCAGAAGTGAGAGAGAGAGAAACAAGTGTGCAGCACTGTCAAACTGTTTCCATTACATGTGGAAGCTATTGAGTGTTTGTGAAGAAGTTTGTTTATTTTTGAGAGTGAATTATTGATCTGAGTGAAAACCCTGAAAGAGTGTATCTTCTGCACAGAAGAGAATAAAAGCCTGACCTGAAGTGTGTCACTGCTCCCCGTCTCCTCATTTTCCATACCCGAACCTGAAGGTGTTATTACAGTATTTTAATAATAAAACATTATGATATTATAAACATTTTAATATTGAAATTGACCTTTAAAAAAGGTATTGTTTTTATTATTGAAAAGTCAGTTAGAGATGCAGTTACCTCTCCCACGAACCGAAACAACCCAATTACACCAGAGATAAAGGTTTTGAAATGCGCGCATGCTCTGGCCACAGGCAAAATGAAACCATTGTGCAGATAAATTGGGAGTTTCTGTCATCCGTTATCAGAATCATCTATCAAACTATTTATGCCCTCTTCAGACCCCACATTGTCCGACAATTTATAGTGTATGTTTTCCTGCAGATGCGCGCTTGTTTCAGAGAAATAAGGCGGCATTCACGGTCATCGCGGGGCTACCCGGTGTTGAAACAGTAGACGGGATGCACGCTTGTTTCATTGCACCAACACAGGATGACGAAATATTAATAAAAAGAAAAAACATCCAGCCAGCCAGCTGTCTATGAAGAATTTGCTGACAAATTGTGCTTCATGTCTACTAGGGGTGTAATGATTCATCGATCTGGATCGATGCATCGCTCCAATAACCAACGCTCCAATGTTATCGATACAATGCGTAATATCGATATAGACATTTTTTTTTTAAAGATGTACCTTTATTTTAATACTCTTATGTCAGCCATGTCCGTACGCATTTCCGTCAGGCGATGAAGCAACATTTTTACATTCATTTCACTTTGAGCGCTAAATACACATTTCATGTGGGACACAGATGTGTGCGGGGCCTTTGAAGCCAAATTGTGCTCTGCTATCCATGTGGCATGTGCACGCGTCAATCAGGCTTCCCGCAAAACGTGAGCTCCATTGACAGGATCCGTGCGAGCGCATCAACCGGGCGCTCCTTAAAATGCAAGCTCTCGTGACAAACGCAGAGTGGCTCACATGCACAGTTAATTTTGGCTTCCATTGATATTGTTGCGCATGCGACCCATTTGACTATTACATGAGAATGTGCTATTTTAAAGTACCATGGAGAAGTTCAACCATGTGAAACATCTTGACAACGCTGACATTCTGAACAGCACTAACGAGGGAAAGAGAAATCACCTGCTCAGCACTAGCATCAGTTGTAAGACTTTACACATCTACACATCAACACCCTTACTAACATTTATCCCAGTTAACTGTAACAGAATTTTTCATTGCAACTGTGGAAGTTATAGTCAAGAAAACTGCAGATAGCACGGATAGTTGGGAACATGTCACGGGTATGTAAGTACTTTGAATTGGATTAAACTGAAAAATAAGCTGTAATCAAATGATTGATGATCACTTGTGTGTGACGTTATTTTTTTATATTATTATCTGTATACTTTTTTTCAACATCTGAAGTACCTTATTTTTTTTTGGATGTCCCAATGTGGATACTAAATTTGCACTTTTCAGAGAGCTCAATAAAATATTCAAATTATATTTTGGTCACATTTGAGGGCAACATTTTTTTTTACTAATTGTGTAAAATAGGCACATAATATCGGAATATCGATCGCAGGGCCCTGAATCAAATCAAATCAAAATCGTATCGCAGACTTTGAAGTATCTGCAAATATCAGATCACAGGCCAAGACAATCGATACAAGATCATATTGTGATGAAACGTCCGATTTACACCTCTAATGCCTAACATCCACTTTGGCCGATTTAAAAGAGCGTGCACAAAAAGTGTGATGTCATCCATATCAATGAGGTCAACTCCACCTTACTCTTACATTAAGATTTCCTTAGTAAAACTTATCAGTTTTGTGAATAACTTTTAAGCAAAAACTCCTAGCTAGGAACTCTTTGGAGAACTCTGACTGGTAAGATAAAATCTTTGTGAATACGGGCCCAGAACAGTACTGAATCTCCTTAAAACCCAGACCAGTACTGAATCCCTTTAAAACCAAGACTAATATTAAACCCTTTAAGACCCAGGGCCCATATTTATAAAGATTTGTATCTTACCACTAGGAGTTCTCCAAAGAGTTCCTAGCTAAGAGTTTTTGCTTGCAGTAAAAGCTATTCACAAAACTGCTAAGAGTATGTTTTACTAAGGAAATCTTAATGCAAGAGTAAGGTGAGTTGAACTTTTTGCAATGGATTATGTCACTTTTTATGAGTGCACTCTTTTAAATCACTCAAAGTGATTGGTAGACAGGGAAGCACTATTTTCCTCATAGACAGATAGAAGGATAGATATTTACATATAGACAGAGACAGAATGAGGAACAGATGGACGGACAGACAGATAGATACTGTAGATGGATAGATACTGTAGATGAATGGATAGATAGATGGATAGATACTGTGGATGGACAGATGGACATTCAAAGTTTGAAATCAAGCTGCCTTGCATTATCGTGTAGGCTTTTGCTTAATGAAAATTACCCCATAGTACCACTTAGCGTCCAACCAGCGGTAATATCAGTGTTAGTCGGTTTGAACAAGAACACCGCACCGGTGTGAAATTTATGATATTGTGGCAAGATAGATAGATAGATTCTGCCATTTTTATCTGCATATCCTCTCAAGCTCTGTCAGGTTGGATGGGGTGTGTCAGTGGACAGCCATTTTCAGGTCTCTCCAGAGATGTTCGATTGGGTTCAAGTCCGGGCTCTGGCTGGGCCACTCAAGGACATTCACAGAGTTGTTCCTAAGCCACTCTTGCCTTTTCTTGGCTGTCTTTTGGGTCATTGTCCTGTTGGAAGGTGAATTTTCAGCCCAGTCTGCGGTCCTGAGCACTCTGGACCAGGTTGTTATTAAGGACTCTCTGTTTTTTTATTTTGCTGCCTTCAGCTTTCCTTCAACCCTGACCAGTCTCCCAGTCCCTGCCAATGAAAAGCACCCCCACAGTATGATGCTACCACCACCATGCTTCACCGTTGGGATGGTATTGTGCAGGTGATGAGCCGTGCCTGGTTTTCTCCAGACATGATGCTTGGAATTGAGGCCAAACAGTTCAATCTTCATTTCATCAGACCAGACAATCTTGTTTCTCAAAGACTGAGACCTTTAGGTACTTTTTGCAGATTCCAAGCAGGCTTTCATGTGTCTTGCACTGAGGAGAGGCTTCCATCTGGCCACTCTGCCATAAAGCCCAGATCGGTGGAGTGTTGCAGTGTAGGTTGTCCTACTGCAAGTTTCTCCCATCTCCACACATGATGACCATCAGGTTCTTGGTCACCTCTCTTACCAATGCCCTTCTCCTCCAATTGCTCAGTTTGGCTGGGCAGCCAGCTCTAGGAAGAGTCCTGGTTGTTCCAAACCTCTTCCATTTTAAAATGATGGAGGCCAATGTGCTCTTGGGAACCTTCAATGCAGCCGAAATTTTTTTGTAGCCTTCCCCAGATCTGTGCCTCGACACAATCCTATATCTGAGCTCAGCAGGCAGTTCCTTTGACCTCATGGCTTGCTTTTTGCTCTGATATGCATATTAAGCTGAGAGACCTAATATAGACAGGTGTGTGCCTTTGACTGGACATGATTTGCAATTGAATTTGCCACAAGTGGACTCCACTCAATGTGTAGAAACATCTCAAAGATGATCCAGAGAAATGGGATGCACCTGAGATAAATTTCAAGTGTCATGGCAAAGGGTCTGAATACTTAGGTCAATGTGATATTTCAGTTTTTCTTTTTAATAAATTTGCAAAGTTATCAAAAATCTGGTATTTGCTTTGTTATTATGGGGTATGGAGTGTAGATTAACGTGAAAAAAATAAAATATTTTAGCATAAGGCTGCAACATAACAAAATGTGAAAAAAATTAAGGGGTCTGAATACTTTCTGAATGCACTATAGATAGACTTTGTTAGTATTTGGTAACACTGCCTTTAAATTGTTTAACTTGGATCAAACATTTTGGGTAGCCTTCCACAAGCTTCTCACAATAAGTTTCTGGAATTCTGGCCCATTCCTCCAGACAGAACTGGTGTAACTGAGTCAGGTTTGTAGGCCTCCTTGCTCGCACACGCTTTTTCAGTTTTGCCCACAAATATTCTATCGGATTGATGTCAGGGCTTTGTGATGGCCACTGCAATACCTTGACTTTGTTGTCCTTAAGCCATTTTGCCACAACTTTGGAGGTATGCTTGGGGTCTTTGTCCATTTGGAAGACCCAATTGCGACCAAGCTTTAATTTCATAGCTGATTTCTTGAGATGTTGCTTCAATATATCCACATAAGTTTCCTGCCTCATGATGCCATCTATTTTGTGAAGTGCACCAGTCCCTCCTGCAGCAAAGCACCCCCACAACATGATGCTGCCACCCCCATGATTCACGGTTGGGATGGTGTTCTTCGGCTTGCAATCTTCACCCTTTTTCCTCCAAACATAACGATAGCCATTATGGCCAAACAGTTCAATTTTTGTTTCATCAGACCAGAGGACATTTCTCCAGAAAGTAAGATCTTTGTCCAAATGTGCACTTGCAAACTGAAGTCTGGCTTTGTTATGGTGGTTTTGGAGCAGTTGCTTCTTCCTTACTGAGCAGCCTTTCAGGTTATGTCGATATAGGACTTGTTTTACTGTGGATATGGATACTTGTCTTCCTGTTTCTACTTGTTCTCGGATTGATTTGCACTTTTCGCACCAAACTACGTTCATCTCTAGGAGACAGAATGTGTCTCCTTCCTGAGCATTCCTGAGTGGTATGATGGCTGCATGGTCCCATGGTGTTTATACTTGCATACTGTTGTTTGTACAGATGAACGTGGTATCTTCAGGTGTTTGGAAATTGCTACCAAGGATGAACCAGTCTTATGGAGGTCCACAATTGTTTTTCTGAGGTCTTGGTTGATTTATTTTTATATTCCCATGATGTCAAGCAAAGAGGTACTGAGTTTGAAGGTTGGCCTTAAAATACATCCACAGGTATACCTCCAATTGACTCCAATTAGCCTATCAGAAGTTAATTGGCTAATTGCCTAAAGGCTTGACATCATTTTCTGTAATTTTCCAAGCTGCTTTAAGGCACCATTAACTTCTGACCCACTGGAATTGTGATATGGTCAATTAAAAGTGAAACAGTCTGTCTGTAAACAATTGTTGGAAAAATGACTCATGTCATGCACAAAGCAGATGTCCTAAACGACTTGCCAAAGCTATAGTTTGCTAATATGAACTATGTAGAGTGGTTAAAACATGAGTTTTAATGACTTCAACCTAAGTGTATGTAAACTTCTGACTTCAACGGTAGGTAGGTAGATAGACGAGACACAATGATAGATAGATAGATAGAGATATAGATAGATAGATAGATAGATAGATAGATAGATAGATAGATAGATAGATAAAAGGAACATAATGATTGATTGATTGATTGATAGACAGAAGGGACATAGATAGATAGATAGATAGATAGAAGAGACACAGAGATAGATAGATAGATAGATAGATAGATAGATAGATAGATAGAAGAGACAGAATGATAGATAGATAGATAGATAGATAGATATAAGAGACACAAATAGATAGATAGAAGAGAGACAGACAGACTGACAGATAGATAGATAGATAGATAGATAGATAGAAGAGAGACAGACTGACAGATAGATAGATAGATAGATAGATAGATAGATGGATAGATGGATAGATGGATGGATAGAAGGGACAGACAGACAGACAGACAGATAGATAGATAGATAGATAGATAGATAGATAGATAGATAGATAGATAGAAGAGACAAAGATAGATAGATAGATAGATAGATAGATAGATAGATAGATAGATAGATAGATAGATAGATAGATAGATAGATAGATAGAAGGGACAGACAGACAGACAGACAGAAGGGACACACATAGATAGATAAATAGATAGATAGAAGAGACACAGAGATAGATAGATAGATAGATAGATAGATAGATAGATAGATAGATAGATAGAAGAGACACAAATAGATAGAAGAGACAAATAGATAGATAGATAGATAGATAGATAGATAGATAGATAGATAGATAGAAGAGAGACAGACAGACTGACAGATAGATAGATAGATAGATAGATCGATAGATAGATAGATAGATAGATAGATAGATAGAAGGGACACAGATAGATAGATAGATAGATAGATAGATAGATAGATAGATAGATAGATAGATAGAAGGGACAGACAGACAGACAGAAGGGACACACATAGATAGATAAATAGATAGATAGAAGAGACACAGAGATAGATAGATAGATAGATAGATAGATAGATAGAAGGGACACAGATAGATAGATAGATAGATAGATAGATAGATAGATAGATAGATAGATAGAAGACAGACAGACAGACAGACAGAGACTGACAGACTGACAGATAGATAGATAGATAGATAGATAGATAGATAGATAGATAGATAGAATGATTGATTGATTGATAGATAGATAGAAGAGACAGAATGATTGATTGATAGATTGAAGAGACAGAATGATTGATTGATAGATAGATAGAAGGGACACATAGATAGATAGATAGATAGATAGATAGATAGATACCAACCCCTCTTAAATCCAAACCAAAACTAAATCCACGAAAACCCAAACCAATACCAAACTCCTAAAGACCCAGAACATTGCTAGACCCCCAAAAACCCTCACTGAAAAAAAAAATGCTTTGAATTTACATGGTTTGATCATGTACATCGTTTCCACATGAATCAATTATGTTACATCAACATATACTGTATATATTTTTTTTACTCTTGGTTTAGTTAATTAATTATTTGTCAGAAAACCTAATTTGTTATTTTTAGATGACCCAATTAAGTAGCTGCAAAGTTTTAAAAATGTGTCCCTGACATGATTATTTTCTTGAGTTCTACATAATATTTTTGTGTTACATTACTGATTTATGTTATATGGTTATGCTAGTTAGCTAACTTAGCTATCAATAGCATACATTAGCATGCTAAATGCTAAATAGTAATTATTTATTTAGGAAAGCAACATACAGCATGTTATTTGCATACCGTCCACAACCTAAACTGAAGCTCCACTCTTCACCATAATGGTAACCTAGCATAATTGAATTGGTTCTAAATCTAAAAAATAACAACATTTAACACTATTAAGTCTCTCCCTTTTCTTATCTTTTAGAATTTACTCCTAATGGTACCAAAAAAAAAAACACAAACAAAAAAAAACAACAACCATTGAGCAGCAGTTCTGTGGACAGAAATGCATTGTTGATGAGAGAGGACAACAGAGAATGACCAGACTGGCTTGAACATGAAAACACCACAATCAAAGCTTGGGATTTCATTCAAGAGAGTTCTGAAGATCACAGAAAAGATCAATCAACATCAGCTTGTGATCTTCTCATTTTGCTGTGTTGCAACTTACTAACAAACAGAGCAAATTACAGAGCACTGTACCTCCTTATTTCCTGACCAACTTTAGTGCCACTATCGCTGTCAAATCAATTATTTACGTACTCTGTTTTTTTTTTTTTTTGTTTGTTTGTTTTTTTTATGTACCAGAGAAAAGATTGATGGTGGCATCTAGAGTTTCTCCTTGGAGAGCGTAAGCACAGCTGATCCAGGATCAGATTAGAAGGATAAGAGAAGCCTCTCGAATGAAAGGGTATCTTTGATTATCTGTCAAAAAGATGAAATAAATTCTCAGGAAACTTCCTGTACTTGCTTTAGTCTTTATGTGCCTGCTACAATAAGGGGAATGGATTTACCTTATGGCATAACCAGGGATGCAACGATGGCATTTTTTTCTCTTGTGATCTGATTCTGATACCTGAACTCTCAGTTTTGGCCAAAACCGATTCCGATCTGATACCAGTGTTGTATGTTTAGAATATCTATATACCTCAAAGTGTGTAACTGATTGGGAATAGTCTATGGAAGTATATTCATGTCTAAAATCTTTGAAGCATAAAAGCATGTTGAATTGCTCTAATAATAATAATAATAATAATAATAATAATAATAATAATAATAATAATAATAAAATGCATTGTATTATCAGTGCTAGCATTTAAATGCATTGAATTTACAGTGCTTGCATTTTGGGAGGCTGCATTTTAATAAAGTTGTATTTTTAAGCATTGAATGTTTCATTCATTTAATTTATTTCACAACTAATTTCATTATTAAAAATTCAATAATAAACATTCACCTTCCAAAGTTTATTCCCAAAATATTCAGTTCATATGAAAATACAAGTTAGATTTTTAGACAGGTAAAATTCAGCCCGTTATATTTCGCTTAACAAAATTCGCTTCCTCAAATTCAGTGGTTCAGATTCGGTTGGAAATTCAACCTTCCACATCCGGGAACTGCAGAAAAAGCAGCAGAGTACTGATGCACAATCTAACCTTGTGCTATTCTTTCTCACCAGTAGGTGGTGCAATGCGATCGGGTGTTGACTGCCGAAGACCAAAGCTACAGATAGAGAACAGCCGTGTACGTTTTGATAGTTTGTTTTTCAAAATTGTTTGTGGGTAGAAAACAGATAAATATTTGATTTGCAGAAGTGGGTGGGCATGGAACACACCTTTCCACTGATTGGTCAACCCGCGTCATCATCAGTTCCTCAGTGCCGTGCAACAGAATAATTTTGACACGAACCAAACTAGTCAGGTAAGGGTCTAAGGAAGCCCTGTCTACAGAACAACATTCCAACATTCTTCTGCATTGGCATGGGTTCTGCAACCTACGTGTGCCAGAGAAATATTAGTTGCCTGTTTTAGAAATAGCCTATTGATGTCCCTCGCATCTGCACTCAAAATTACTTGGCCTGCTTCTTAGACACACAGTCTGTTTTATTTAGCTGTCAGCTATTCAAAATCTCTATCAAAAGGTGCGACGAAGCTGCGCACAGCGTGATCCATTGGACCCGCGGAGCAGATGCATTTACGTTGTAGTTAAGCGCAGACCAGTATGTGGAATGCATTGGCTTTTAAAAATGTTTATAAAAAGATTCCCGATACATTGTCCAGGTTCTTACATAACTCAGATGTTTGAAGCGCTGATTGTTGGTAGGCATTATAATGTAGTAGGTTGACCAGTCCCTAAATTGGAATTTTTATTTTTTGTCTCATTTCATTTATTCGTCCATGGCTGGGTTTCCCGAGGCACTATAAAACATTAGTATCACTAAAGTAGTAGCCTACTTAATCTCTACGGCGTGTTTCCCAAAAAGCATCGCTATAGTAACAGAAAATGTTGTAAGTCATAAGTGTTAAATGTATCTTTCTCTCATTTTTCACAGTTTATCAGAGAATAAGGAACATTTAATAACTCGCATTGATATATTTGGATAATTGTAAAGCCAGAAACAAGGCTTTTGGTGTGCCTAGGGAAAGTGCATGAACTGAAGCACAATAAAGTGAAATTTTTTGGAACTTTTACAATTGCCTTTCACAAAAGTAAACATTTATTAGTGCTATATTTCTTTTCTATTTAGCCCAGCGGTACATTATAGTGAATTTAGTTGCCTAAACAAATTAATGACACTTTTATCAATGGAGTTGGTATGCCTGTTAATATATCAAAATATTAGGCTTAATATTTAGTAATAAAATTTGATTAAATTATTTTAGAATGTTACCTATTTTCCAAAATCCAGAAGACAAATGCACAGGTAAATGAAGGGACAATGTGCACTAAATGACAAAAAGTACTACACCAGGTTTTACATTCACTGATTCAAAAACTTCATTTAGGAAAAGCAATGAATGTGTGATGCATTTTATGAAATAGAAAAATGACAATACCATGTGCATTCAGTTTCCAGCAAAAGAAACACTTTTGGCAACATCAGAGCCCCTTATTATGATTCACATTGTGTGCATTTACATACATGCATTTCTATCATTAATCTCTATAAAGATGAGCATCAATCTGAAATCCCGTCTCACCAAATTCATCATTATTTCCTTATATACAGGTGCATCTCAATAAATTAGAATGTCGTGGAAAAGTTCATTTATTTCAGTAATTCAACTCAAATTGTGAAACTCGTGTATTAAATAAATTCAATGCACACAGACTGAAGTAGTTTAAGTCTTTGGTTCTTTTAATTGTGATGATTTTGGCTCACATTTAACAAAAACCCACCAATTCACTATCTCAAAAAATTAGAATATGGTGACATGCCAATCAGCTAATCAACTCAAAACACCTGCAAAGGTTTCCTGAGCCTTCAAAATGGTCTCTCAGTTTGGTTCACTAGGCTACACAATCATGGGGAAGACTGCTGATCTGACAGTTGTCCAGAAGACAATCATTGACACCCTTCACAAGGAGGGTAAGCCACAAACATTCATTGCCAAAGAAGCTGGCTGTTCACAGAGTGCTGTATCCAAGCATGTTAACAGAAAGTTGAGTGGAAGGAAAAAGTGTGGAAGAAAAAGATGCACAACCAACCGAGAGAACCGCAGCCTTATGAGGATTGTCAAGCAAAATCGATTCAAGAATTTGGGTGAACTTCACAAGGAATGGACTGAGGCTGGGGTCAAGGCATCAAGAGCCACCACACACAGACGTGTCAAGGAATTTGGCTACAGTTGTCGTATTCCTCTTGTTAAACCACTCCTGAACCACAGACAATGTCAGAGGCGTCTTACCTGGGCTAAGGAGAAGAAGAACTGGACTGTTGCCCAGTGGTCCAAAGTCCTCTTTTCAGATGAGAGCAAGTTTTGTATTTCATTTGGAAACCAAGGTCCTAGAGTTTGGAGGAAGGGGAGAAGCTCATAGCCCAAGTTGCTTGAAGTCCAGTGTTAAGTGTCCACAGTCTGTGATGATTTGGGGTGCAATGTCATCTGCTGGTGTTGGTCCATTGTGTTTTTTGAAAACCAAAGTCACTGCACCCGTTTACCAAGACATTTTGGAGCACTTCATGCTTCCTTCTGCTGACCAGCTTTTTAAAGATGCTGATTTCATTTTCCAGCAGGATTTGGCACCTGCCCACACTGCCAAAAGCACCAAACGTTGGTTAAATGACCATGGTGTTGGTGTGCTTGACTGGCCAGCAAACTCACCAGACCTGAACCCCATAGAGAATCTATGGGGTATTGTCAAGAGGAAAATGAGAAACAAGAGACCAAAAAATGCAGATGAGCTGAAGGCCACTGTCAAAGAAACCTGGGCTTCCATACCACCTCAGCAGTGCCACAAACTGATCACCTCCATGCCACGCCGAATTGAGGCAGTAATTAAAGCAAAAGGAGCCCCTACCAAGTATTGAGTACATATACAGTAAATGAACATACTTTCCAGAAGGCCAACAATTCACTAAAAATGATTTTTTTATTGGTCTTATGATGTATTCTAATTTTTTGAGATAGTGAATTGGTTGGTTTTTGTTAAATGTGAG
This sequence comes from Myxocyprinus asiaticus, assembly GCF_019703515.2. NCBI lineage: Eukaryota > Metazoa > Chordata > Actinopteri > Cypriniformes > Catostomidae > Myxocyprinus > Myxocyprinus asiaticus. Next base: position 25,582,415 of record NC_059351.1, read on the forward strand.
CCAAAATCATCACAGTTAAAAGAACCAAAGACTTAAACTACTTCAGTCTGTGTGCATTGAATTTATTTAATACACGAGTTTCACAATTTGAGTTGAATTACTGAAATTAATGAACTTTTCCACGACATTCTAATTTATTGAGATGCACCTGTAAATGCACTGGTCGTCATTAACTTTCGGCATCTCGACAAGGTTACTTATCATTTCCAAGCTTGTCAGTATTTCTGCATTATTGTCATGTTGAGAAGACAAACTCCTGGACATATTGGCCAAGGTTTCAGCGTTGGACCGGACAGCTCCCGTAACAAAGCATTCAAGTTCTACTTTAAAACGAGCAATCTAAGTGCTGGACTGGTTTGGGGAACATGCGGTACTCTATCGTGAAATAATGAGCGACGTTAGTTAAGATGATTGTAAAAGCTTAAGTTTCAATGTTATCGGGAAATCCAGCCATTGACATTTTTCTGCTCTCTCTGAATTTCTTTTATCTAGTCATCCATTTTTATATCTATTTTATGCATTATTATTATTACTATTATTAGCCTATTATTCTTATTATTCTTAAATTGTTATTAAACAGATTAAGAAGACATATGAGTAATGTGACCACGCAGTTTAAAACTGAAATAAAAATGCCTTAATAAATAATTAAAATATGGTTAACAGAGGAGATTAGAGTGAGAGTGTGCAATGAGAGATTCCTTCTCTCTCTCCTCTCTCTCTCTCTCTCTCTCTTCATCCTCATCCTCTTCTTTCTTCCTCCAACAGCTGGTTCAAATCAGCTTGCATATAGACTTTTTACAAGGCAGTAACAAATTGCATGATGCATAATGTTAGCAAGGCTACAAGTACTCAGTACACTGATCTCTAACCAGATGATTTATTCATATTTAGACAGGTCTATGAGTAGTTAAATACTGATGTCCATCATTTTATATCCTGTTCTGTGTGCATTTTGTTCAGTTTCCAGACAAAAAACTTCAGGCAACATGAGAGCCCCTTATGATTCACATCGCTTACATTCACATTACCTGGCTTACGGTGCTTTTGGGAAACAAGGCTCACTGTGCAGTGCTCTCACATCTGCCATTAAAAATTTACGATCAGAAATTTGAACCCTTTCACATGTGAGTGATAAAATTTGTTTATATCTTGGAAAATCCAAGTGTAGCATATTGACAGCGTTGCAACAGAAAGCTGCATGTGATGTCTACTTTGCCATCGCAAAATCTCGGACAGGGGGCAGGAGAAATTGAGAGGTGATCAAATAAAATGCAAAATATTATTCTGTTTGCCCGACAAGTCATGCGTGTGAGTCTTAAGCTTGACTTGAGGAGAGCTTTAAGATGTGGAACTTTGACACAGTAACAATGAATTCAACATGTTTGTAGAAACACCATACCATTTGTTCCTCTAGACTATTCAGTGGGGTGCGTTTCCCAAATGCATCGTGGTTGTAAATTCCATCTTTACCAACATAGTTAAACGATTTGGTGTTTCCCTAAACTGTAGTTCAAAGGAAAGTTCGCAAACAGCATCCTGAGTTAATTTGCTTTGTGGACATCAGCCTCCGAAAGGAGGGTGAACAATCATAAACTCAATTATCAAACTCAGTTTTCAGTAAAAATGGCGTGAAACGTGACTTCCAAATGGCTGTTATTTTGGAGCCCCATATCTTTCAACCCTACCCTGCTGTCACAGTGGATGGTAAAGACTTTGAAGGGAGTAGGGCATAGGGATGATCTCTTAGTACGCACCCGATTGAAGAACGCGCATGTGCCTTTGTGCTCAAGTGCGTTGGGAGAACACCGAAGTCTGATGTAGGGAGAAACACATCTATTTCAGCGCAATGCATCTGTCTCATTACAATGTGCACGCCGATCTCATGTCTTCAGCAGCTTTCTTGTATTAAACGTCTTTCTGGTGTACCTGTAAATGAGCTATAATAATTTGATGGTCCCGGAAGTTATTACTCCACCCCCTGCGTAACGTCATTAACAACAGTTCTATGTTGTTGAACCAACGTGGATGTGCAACAGTACTACTGTTTCGGGAAAAAGTCGTGACTAGCTAGTTAATTTCTCCAACCATGCATCTTACTATGGTGGTTAAGCAGGGAGTTACGTCGTTGTTCTGGAAACGCATCCATATCAGTAGATGAAGATAATGTAATTAATATAATAACATTATAATGAATACAATGTATAATAAATGTTAATACAAATATTTATTAAAATGGTTGTATTTATTTTTGTAGTGTTACTACAAAGCAGGAAATAGAAAAATGTATATTGTGTGGTATGTTGGAGTTTCAGAAATGTCTAGAATTGATCTGAACATGAATATTAATAGTAAAACATGTCATTATTATTTCAAAACGTGGTATGGATATGGGATTGATTATTTTGCACTCTCTATATTTTAGTTTCTATACTTGTAAAACACTAAACAATTAAGTCAAGAATGTTGGAAGGTGGATTTAATTTGGCCAGTGCTAAGGGTTAGTCTCAGTCTCAGACAGCATGAAATCTGCAAGAGATGTCAGAAAATCCATTCTATTGGCTGGCAGTTCTTATGAGATGCACATGCTTTTATCACTTCATCAGATAACAAAGTGCTGTTTTAGAAGTTACCAGGCTAAACTTTACTAAAAAAAAAAAAAAAGAAAAAGAAAGAAAACTGGCAGCTGTGGTTGCCAGAATAATTATGTACAGTAAAAATACAGTAAAAATGTAAACAACTTTACAGAACAACCTGTAAATTTTACAGTTTAAAACTGTTGTAATTTACATGACCACGCTGGCACTGTGAATAAAAAAAAAAAAAAAAAAAAAAAAAAAGTCATAAACTTGATATTAACCTTCTGAAACTGTAAAAATCTGCTTTTTACTTTATAATGTATTGTTAATCACTGTAAAAATTACAGAAGAGCACATGATGACATGAAGTTCACCAATAGTGGCTTTTCCAGGAGCAATGACCAATAAACATGTAGAGACAGTGCTCAGTTGCACTCACACATTGTGGGAACGCCCGATTATTGTTTTTTTTTTTTTGCTTTTTTTTTACAATAATTTTAACAATAATTTACTGTAAAAAGTACATGTGCTTTCTTGTTAAACATAATGTAAATTACTGAAAATCATACTTTTTAAATCTAAAAAATGTAATTTTTACAACATTTTTATTGTAAAAACTACTGTAGTGTCTTTTAAAATATATTAAAATATTTTACTGTATATTTTACAGTTAATACTCATTAATCAATTAACGTTTTCTTCTGTAGCATTTTTACAGCCTTTTACTGTTAAAATTACAAACTTTTTTACAGTGTACTGCTTTAGAGAGATTGTTAGAGTGATTATTTGAATGAGCTACCAGTTTGTTGTATGTCGTGCCACATTAAATAATAATAAATAAATAAATCAACCATTTGGGGAGCCTCCAAAATAAATTCTGCCTAGGGCCTCTCAATGTCTAGAACCGGCCCTGAATCACAATTGCTGTGTAGGTACACATAGGCATAATGAAGTAGGGGTACCACAGTTTATTAAATTAATATGTAAGATGCAGTCATTCCATTATGATTTGCTGGAACATGTATTTATTTATTTTTTATCTAACGTACCATGGTGAAAACTAAACCTTGATTTATTTATTTATTTATTTATTTATTCATTCATTCATTCATTCATTCATTCATTTGTTTATATATTTATTGCGTTTCCTGAACTACATCAATATCTGCGTATTAATGTCCAGTGCTGAAGTAAATATCTGCGTATAAATGTCCGGTGATGAAGTAAATAATACAAAATAAAAAAAACAAGGACTTCTACACAGTCAAGGATTTTTAAAATCAGAAATGTATTGACAGACATAAAAAACATAATGAACATTCAAATAATCTTATCTAGGCTAACTTAATACTTACCAGTGAGACATTTGCCTTGATCTTCATATGTAAATGTCAAAGCTTATTTTCAGCTTTTCTAATGTTAGATAAAAACAACCCAGTCTCATGAAAATTCGTTCATATTTTACGAGTTGACTATTTCGTATGAATTCGTACAAGTTTGTCCGTACGAATTTGTACAATTTCATCACGGACAAATGCCCGGATGTGTAATGCGGAAGTAAGCGTGAGTTTTGCGTGCCCTCACCCAATCCCCTTATCTAAACTTAACTGATCAGTAGAGTGTGTAAACATAATAGGAAGCTGTTGTGTGTGAGAGAAGCAAGTAATTGTCGTGTATTAGATGGAAACGATGTCCAGCGACGTCACTGGCTGTAGTGAAAGTCGTACAATATCATATGAATTAGCCAAATTGAGAAAAGTCGTATGAATCCTTATGATTTTGCAGATAAAAAAATTCATGTTCCTGGGATAGGCTCCAGTACCTTCGCGAACTTACATAGGATAAGTGGGAATAAATTAATGTGTATTTGTTTTTTACAACAATACAAATAATATAGGCTAAGTTTCCCAATAACAAGTTTCAACTTATATAACGCAGCTCGTTATTTTACATTGTTACATCCCTGGATGTAACAATGTAAATCTTCTGATTTACAAAATCTTCTTATTTTGTAAATCTTCTTATTTTGTGTATACTGTATATTGTATATTATTTGTATTGTATACAGTCTTCTTATTTGGTGTATAATGTATATTATTAAGTGTATATTTTATATTGTGTTGTGTAACAAGATGTGTAAACTGTGTTATGTGTAAATCAGATGTTTACTGTAATTGTCATACTGCTATGTTGCTTGGAACTGCACCCAAGACTTTCACCCACTGTTGCACTTATGTAAATGGTTGAGTGACAATAAAGGGATTTGGATTTGATGTATTTATTTACATCTGTGTTTGTGGTGTGTGAATTGATACTATTTGGGTGTGTTCTATCTGTCAGTTTTTCCTTTGGCTGTGTCTTGTTTGGAAGGCTGCGTCCTCCGGAGGTCGCATTTGTCAGCCGCATACATCATCGAGGTTGTCTTGTTTCAGAAAAGCGAGTTTCAGAAACTTCTTTCATGGGAATTCGGAGGATGCATGAGGTGTATCCTTTGTGGGCACGCACAACCCACAATTCTTTGCTTCAACGGAAATGTCTAAAAAAAAAAATTGCCTGTAAATATGATGTTCAAATGCAAGTAATATTAATTCCCAAATTGAAGTACCTCAGTAGATGGGTGCAGAGTATATAATATGTATAATTATAAAAGTACACCTGTAAAATCTATTTTCTTTTCTCTTTACATCATTATAACTCTCCTAAAATGTACCATATACATTCCTTTCTGAAGGGACTTTGTTCTCTTTTCACTCAAAGCGTTCGCGCTTGATAAAGAGTGGCGTGCTGTCATAGCATCCATGTTACGCTACGTTTCAGTTTGGCCAACGAAGGCCGTCTAGTTTAAACAAGGCTTGTTAAAGGAGGACGCTCAGTATACTGCACCCTTCAAAGGACATATCCTATCTAGCACGCAGCCTTCGAAATGAGACACATCTTTTGTCTATCCCGCTTTCCTCTGAACAGGTAGCCTACTAATTACTGCCACCTGTTTCCCGTTACCATCACAGAGTCCTGCCTGCTGTGATTGGCTGCAAAGAGGACTGTAGCTCACATAAAAAGGAAGGCAGAAGGAGAGAAGAGAGGCGTGCGTTGGCAGCATTGGTTGTGAGCTGCATAGAGAGGTTGCATTGTGAGCAACCGCATGAATAGAGTTGAGCGTTTATCCTTCACATGAGAGTTTCGTCTCTCCTGACCCAGATTATGTCTTTTTCAGCTGTGCTGGTGTTAGTCTGTTGTTAAAGAACTGTATTCTTAATTATCTCATTTCTGTTATAATTTAGTTAACTTTTGTTTGAAGATTTGTTTATTATATTGGGAAATTTAGTGGGGAGGCGGGTGCAGATTTATTTAATAAATGTTTTCTCTTGTTTATTCATAGAGAAGGAGACAGGGAAGTGTGTTTTTCTTTTGTTTCTTTTTAGGTGAGTTATCATTTTCCCTCTCAAGAGAACATTCTTTATGTTTGTTGTTTTGGCTTGTATCCCCTCCTAAGTTTATGATATTCCCATTATTGTTATACAAAATAAATAACTCAATATTTGAACTGACCGTTGTTATATTTGTGTGTATTGTGCTGGGGCCGGAGACTAGAAATTAATTTCTTACTCCATTTATCGATTTATTTAAATTTATTTTTACCTTGTTAATCTCTCCCCAGCCCCTAGACAGGGGAAAAATTTAACAACAAAGAGTAACGCCTGTTTATCAAAACGGCACTTAGATTGCTCATTATAAAGTAAAACTTGAATGCTTCGTTACAAGAGCTGTCCGGTCCAATGCTGAAACCTTGGCCAATATGTCCAGGAGTTTGTCTTCTCAATATGACAATAATACAAAAATACTGACAAGCTTGGAAATTATAAGTGACCTTTTTGAGATGCCAAAAGTTAATGACTATCACAGCATTTAATTAAATAATGATGACTTTGGTAAGATAGATTTCAGATTGATACTCAACTTTAGAGAATTAAGATAGAAATGCATATATGTGAACGTACACAATATGAATCATAAGGGGCTCTAATGTTGCGAAAAGTTTGTTTCTTTTGCTGGAAACTGAATGCACATGGTATTGTCATTTTTCTGTTTCATAAAATGCATCACACATTTATTGCTTTTCCTAAATGAAGTTTTTGAATCAGTGAATGTAAAACCTGGTGTAGTACTTTTTGTCAGTTAGTGCAAATTGTCCCTACATTTACCTGTGCATTTGTCTTCTGGATTTTGGAAATAATTAGGGTACGTTCTAAAATAATTGAATCAAATTTTATTACTAAATATTAAGCCTAATATTTGGATATATCAACAGGCCTACCAACTCCATTGATAAAAGTGTCATTAACTTGTTTAGGCTACTAAATTTATGATAATGTAACACTGGGCTAAATAGAAAATAAATTTGGCGCAATTGTTAAAGTTACAAACAAATGTCACTTTATTGTGCTTCAGTTCTTGCACTTTCCTTAGGCACACCCAGGGCCAGAGTGGGATTCATATTCAGCCCGAGATGTCATGTCCAAGTCGGCCCACACCCAAAAGGGGGGTTGGAGGTGAAGATGATAACAATAAAATCACAGCAAATATATGCAATATATGTAATTACTTGAAAATTATTGAAGCGCTCCATGTCATTATACCACATACGGCATTCACTAAGATTTTCACTTTGTCATAAGACATCATTGTATGTGTTGTAAAAATAAGTGAATGTTAAAGGAATATTTGATCATTTCCTCACCCTCATGCCATCCCAGATGTGTATGATTTTCTTTTGCAGAACATGAATGAAGATGTTTAGAAGAACTGTTCGTCCATTAAATGCAAGTAAATGAGAAGCAGTGAGAAACAGATCAATAATTAAGTCATTTTTTACTATAAATCTCCACTTTCACGTTCATAAGCACTCTTCTCTCTTAAGAATTCTTCTTCTGTTTTTGGCGATTTACATAAGCATATCGCCCCCTACTGGGCAGGGAGGAGAATTTATAGTAAAAAACAAAACAAAAAACCTTAAATATTGATCTGTTTCTCACCCACATCTAACATATCGCTTCTGAAGACATAGATTAAACCACTGGAGTTGTATGGATTACTTTTATGCTGCATTTATGTGATTTGTGTACCTTCTGAGTTCTGATCACCATTCACTTGCATTGAAAGGACCAACATAACTGAGAAATTCTTCTAAAAAGCTTCATTTGTGTTCTGCAGAAGACAGAAAGTCATACACATCTGGGATGGCATGAGGGTGAGTAAATGATGAGAGAAATTTCATTTTTGGGTAAACTAAGTTTATTTTAAAGACTATCTAGGCACATAATAACACTATAGAACTGTAAATGTTTATAACTCTTTCAAGATGTACAGGCTCACACTTTAAGTGGTCAGTGCTTTGTATTTTAGATAATTAAAATAGCAACAGATCCAGTGAAACAATTAAGTTTGAGTGATTGTTTTTACATTTTTACATGCCATTCAAAAACGTGCCATTTTGCAATGATAAGAATGAAATAAAAGACTAAAAATAACACAGTTGTACTTTTCTTTTACTTGGAATGTAAATGTTCAGGACAAAGGCAAAATGGTTACTGTCTCTTTAAGAGAGTTTTATCGCATTATACAACATTCAAGGCACTCTGTGCAGTTTGTTTCGTTCTTTTGAGAGCTGTAAAGTCCCATTATTTTTGTACCGTGTCGTGCTGTTGCATCTGTATTCATTTACTTTAAATATTCTGTTATTTTGTGACAAAAAATAATTTTGCTATTATCATTCTGCACTGCTAGGGAAGAGGATTTCAGAGATTAATTAACTGAGATTGTGAGACTGCAGTCAGTATTAAACTTGTGATGATCTTGTACCTGAAGCACGTTCATCCATTCAGCTATTAGTAGCCTATCTGTTCTCGATGGATCTTCCGTGATCCTTCCCACGCTGTCAAGTGAAGCGGCGCAACATCAGTTTCGTCTCTCACAGGATACTCTCTCATTTGTTTGGGTGTGAGATGATAAAATACAGACTGCGTCCGCTAGAATACGGAACGCAATTCTGATCCTTTAAATACCGGATGTTACGGACTGTTGGTAATTGTTATGCAACATATGATGAAAGTTTGTCAATCAGCATGTGGACCTAACCTGCCCAATTTTTGACCGGCCGAGCGGGAATTCTCCCAATCTTCCCTATTGCCACTCCGGCCCTGGGCACACCCAAAGCCTTCTTTCTGTCTTTCCAATTATCCAAATATATCAATTCAAGTTATTAAATGTTCCTTATTCTCTGATAAACTGTGAAAAATGCGAGAAAGATACATTTAAATTGTACTTATGATTTACAAAGTTTTATGTTACTATAGTGATGCTTTTGGGGAAACACACCATAGAGATTAAGTAGGCTACTACTCTAGCAATTCTAATGTTTTATAGTGCTTCGGGAAACCCAGCCATGGACAAATAAATGAAATGAAACAAAAACAAACAAAAAAAACCTTCCAATTTAGGGACTGGTCACCCTATTACATTATAATGCCTACCAACAATCAGCGCTTCAAACAAGTTATGTAAGAACCTGGACAATGTATCGGCAATCTTTTTTAAACATTTTTAAAAGCCAATGTATTCCACATACTGGTCTGCGCTTCACTACAACGTAAATGCATGTGCTCCACGGGTCCAGTGGGTCACGCTGTGCGCGGCTTCGCCACACCTTTTGATAGAGATTTTGATAGCTGACAGCTAAATAAAACAGACTGTGTGTCTAAGAAGTAGGCCAAGTAATTTTGAGTGCAGATGCGAGGGACATCAGTAGGCTATTTCTAAAACAGACAACTAATATTTTTCTGGTACATGTTGTAGAACCCAAGCTGGCACGAAGTCCTCTCTATATAATAACAAAACACTATCGATGTAAGCTGGGCCATTTTCCAGGAACAGATGTTGGGGGTCACCCTCATCAGGTTCCGTGGAGAGAGAACATATAAGGTTTCAGAAGGGATACATGGAATGAAGGAGAGATATGATAATGTGATGGTAGTGCTAGACGATATGTGACTGGGTTAATTTGTTTTAAGATGGTGAATGGGCCAATGCAACAAGGACTTAGCTTTCGACAGGGGAGCTTGAGACGCATGTCCCTGGTGGAGAGCCAAACCCTCTGTCCTGGATGGTACTTGGGAGTTGTTGAGCATCTGGTGTCAGCTTGGAATCTTCTGGCTTTGAACAACACGCTGAAGGTGTACATGAATGGCGTTCCAGATCTGTTCGCTGTTACGGAACCAGTGATCCACAGCCGGCACTTCGAAGGGTTCTCCTGACCAGGGAAACAGAGGTGGTTGATAGCCAAGGACACATTGAAATGAAATGAGACCAGTGGAAGGATGACAGAGAGAGTTCTGTGCATATTCTGCCCAGAATTCGGCTCCACTCCTCCTGGTTGGAATGGCAGTAGGTACGAATGAACTGTCCTATCTCCTGGATCTTTCTCTCCATCTGACCGTTGGACTGTGGATGATAACCTGAGGAGAGACTAATTGAGACACCCAGATGATTAAAGAAGGCCTTCCATACCCTTGAGATTAACTGAGGTCCTCTGTCCAATACAATATCATCGGGCAGCCCGAAGTTCCGGAATATGTGTTGGAAAAAGTACCTCAGCTGTTTCCAAGGCCATGGGAAGACCCTTGAGAGGCACGAGTCGGCATGATTTAGAAAACCGGTCTACTGCTACAAAGATACAGGTAAACCCTTGGGAAGGAGGGTGGTCAGTAACAAAGTCTACACCAATGTCGGACCAAGGACGGTGTGGAATGGGAAGAGGTACGAGCTTACTCGCCGGGAGATGTCAGTCATCTTCGCCATGGCACAGTCAGAGCAGGAGCGGACAAAACTGGTAACGTCCTGGACTTGATGAGGCCACCATTACCTATTCCTGTGTAGGTCAAGGGTATGGGAGATTCCAGGGTGTCCAGATCCAGGAGAAGAGTGGAGCCACTTCAGGAGTGCTGTGCGGCGTGCAGAGGGAACGTAGGTTAAACGGGGTGGACAGGCTGCTGGTACTGAGGAAGCTGCCTGGGTGATTTGTTGGTCAATGTCCCACAGTAGAGGGCTGACAAAGAGTAAAGGAGGAAGCATGGGTTCCGATGAATATGTGGACTGGTCAAAGGAGTGCAACCAGGAAAGGGTGTCAGCTTTAGTATTTTTGGAACCAGGGAGGTACAGGTGACTAAATTGGAAACATGCAAAGAACAGTGCTTGATCTTGCTTGACACGGGTTTAGGTGTTTAGCGGATTGCAGATACTCGAGGTTGTGATGGTCGGCTATAACCATAAAGGGGTGACGAACGCCCTCCAGCCAGTGGCGCCACTCCTTGAGCACCAGCTTGATGGCCAGTAGTTCTCTGTTCCCAACATCATAGTTGGTCTCAGCTGGAGAAAGTTTCTTGGAGTAGAAAGCACAAGGGAACCATTTGGGAGGATTACCTTGATGCTGGGAAAGTACGGCCCCCACCCCTGAAGTTGAAGCGTCTACCTCGACAACAAAGGGAAGGTCAGGGTTGGGATGTTTGAGAATGTGTGCTGACGTAAAGGAGGTCTTTAACAGCTGGAAGGCTTTAGAGGCTTGTGGAGACCAGGAGAGGGTTTTAGGTTTACCTCTTAGTAGGCTGGTGAGAGGGGCGACCACAGTGCTGAAGTTCCGGATAAACCTCCAATACAAATTGGCAAAACCAAGGAACCTCTGTAACTCCATAATGGTGGTAGGTTGGGGCCAGGTAGTTACGGCCTGCATCTTGGAAGTGTCCATCTGAACTCCGCTAGAACTGATGATGTACCCCAGAAATTGAATGGAGGACTGGTGGAAGAGGCATTTTTCGGCCTTCAGGTACAGACTGTGATCCTGTAGGTATTGTAACACAAGTCTTATGTGGTTAATGTGTTCACATAAGGTTGTCGAGTAGATGAGTATATCGTCAATGTAAACTAGGACAAAACGGTGGAGTACGTCACGGAAGATCTCATTCATGTAAGACTGGAAGACTGATGGGGCATTGACCAGGCCATATGGCAATCACCCGATTTTCAAAGTGGCTGCTAGAGGTAATGAAAGCAGTCTTCCACACGTCCCCCTTACGGATACAGATAAGATTATAGGCACTGCGGAGGTTGAGTTTAGTGAAAATGTTGGCCCCACGGAGAAGTTCCAAAGCAGCTGGTACCAAAGGCAACTGGCAGGAGAACTTCACAGTGATACTGTTAAGGGCACGGTAGTCTATGCATGGGTGAAGACCACCATCCTTTTTGGCCACAAAGAAGAAACTCGAGGCGGCTAGAGAAGTAGATGGGCGAATATAGCCCTGTTTCAGGGCTTCCTCCACATATTCCTCTATAGCTCTCTGCTCAGGTACCAACAGTGGATATATCTTGCCTCTAGGGAGTGATGAGCCTGGGAGAAGATCTATGTCTCAATCCCAGGGACGATGTGGAGGAAATTGGGAGGCCTTTTGAGCACTGAAAACTTGTAGATAATCTTGGTAAGCCGATGGGATGGAGGTGTTTAGTGAGATGTGAGGGCTCTCTACATAAGTGGCCAAGCAATAGGTGGGTCTAGCGGGTGAAGGGCGAGTGGGTAATGAAAGGCATTGGGTAAAACGTTGCTCGCCCCAGGCAACTACCTCTTTGGTACTACCGGGGCTGAAGCGAAGTCTGGTGCAGGAGGACATGATGCGGCAGTTGAGGTAAGTGATAGTTTCTCCAGTCGACATTGAATGTCATGAAGCGCCTCTTCGTGTTGTATAATTTGTTGTTTATGTTCAAGAAAATGCTCCATGGTTGACGTCGATCCTGCTGGGTTCGTGTTTAAAGGTCTAGTCTTCTGTTATGAAGCTGAGAGGAGGAGTTGAACCCAGATGCAGTTTTATTACAGAGCTCAAGGAGAAACAGGAAAAAACAAAAAAAAAACAAAAGGAGAAACCACAGATTAAATCAGAATTAAAGTTAACTAAGATAAACGATGACTGACTCTGTAAATAACTCATGCCACTAAGAATCAAGGGAGAGTAGATCACTTTAGAAGCTGGTCCAAACGAGACTAGACAAAGACAGAGGGGAAATGGTGAGGTTTTATAGTGTCCTGGCTGATGATTTGATGGGAAGCAGGTGGATGTAATTAATAATCAGGGGAGTGAGAGGAGTTTGAAGGAGCAGAGGCTGACGAGGGCATGCCAATAATAAAGTCTATTTTTTTTAAGGACTATTAATATTTTTTTGGCAATCACATTATTTCATGACTATCAGTACATTTAAACTCCCAGTGTTGTAGTACTGTAGTGCAAAACGACTAATTCACACCCATGTAATGATGAGAAAAAAATAAAGATATATTATTAAACAATAATATAATATTAATATTATATATTACATTACTGTATTTTTTGTACTGCCTTAAAGTTATGCTTATATAATGCTGTCTGGTCACACTACGGTATTCAAAATTGTGAAAAAATTGTTTAAAATTGTCCTATTTTATTTTTCTTTAGGTGCATTCTGGTAATTATAAATTGAGGCGACGTGCTTAATTGTTATAGAAATTTTACATTTCAAACAAATCTTAATGGTCTTAAAACAAGCTATTTTATTTCACTATGCAAAATACCATTTTCTCTATTTGATTTTGTGGTGAAATATGGCCTGGATGTGTCTTATTGTGAGATTTACCCAGAGTGTATCGTGAGGAACAAAAGTTTTAATTAAACATGGATGTTATTATTTTTTTTTTTTTTATAATTGAATGCTTAAATGTAAATTATATTCAGCAGCTTGTTGTGTAGTGCTTTATTTGTCTCAATGCATTTCTGCTCTTTACTCCAAACAGGTCCCACACAAACTTTTTGTAATGCCTTAACTGGAGAATTATGATTTTTTCAAAACTGCATCTCAGTTGGTAAGAGCATACCCTCTTAATAATTGCTCTGTGAAAACATGTATGAATCTCTCACGTTGCAAGGTCAGCCATGTCGTTCTAGATTGACGCATCTAAATAAGATCACTCTGACTTAATTAGTCGCTTGGCAGATGAACCAAGCATGTAAGTTCGCAAGAGACTACAGAATAGAACATGGAAAACACACGCACACACACACACAATGGCATAGAACTTTCAAAACATATGGAATGTGGCATTTAAATAGGGTTAAAGAGTTCTGCACCACTAGTGCCACCAAACGGAAAATTAAACTTTGTTTTCAAAACAGCTTTCTTAATACGCCCCCCCCCACCTGCGGTGGGTCAAACAAAGAGATAATCCCGCCCCCAAATCACGCTATTGGTCTCTTAATTAATTGAGAATTGTGTCTCCCATTGAAACCACCACCAATACAAATACTAATGTTAGTAATCAACCAGTTCTTGGATGACTAGTCGATTAGTCGATCACCCAGGCACATCCCAAATATATGTATTGGGAGATGTGGGGGAAATTGTGGGACAGTCATAATATTTGACAAATTGAAATCATATTTTCAATAAATATTTAAATGGTTTATGTTTGTTTCACTCTTTGTTTAGATTATCATAGTTTTAAACATGTAATCATTTTTATTTTTTTTATATGTATAGTTTAATATTGGAAGTCTGGGTCTGAGAGAAATGTAAAACAATCAATAAATAAAAGGCTTTTCAAATGTACAAAAAATATATGATAAAGGCCTTCCAAAGGCAAAGTTTCCAATTAAGTTTTGATTACACCTTCATATTACAAAAAAGAAAGGAGAAATCAACCCCTGGGACATAAAAGTGCCTGAAGATGAAGAAACGCCCTAGTTTATTATTTATGCATGCCAAATAACTATTTTCAACTCATTGGAATGGAGGGAAAAGTGACTATCTGCATTGGAGGAACCAATTTATCCTATTCCTCAAGCCACCACCTCATAACCTTCATTCCCTATCTGTCACTCACTCGACGTTGTGTCGATGTAGTGACACTAGGGGTCACTCTTGAACCCGAAACACCTCTGGTCTTTGATAAAAGGCCAATGAAAATTGGCGAGTGGTATTTGCATGCCGCTCCCCCGGACATACGGGTATAAAAGGAGCTGGTATGCAACCACTCATTCAGATTTTCTCTTCGGAGCTGAATGGTCATGCTCATTGAGCTGAATTCTCATGACTGTTCATTCACCTCTGCTGGATCTGACGGCGTATTTCAGCGGCTTCTCCCCCCTCTGCACTGGTGCACTGCAGAGAACGCCCCTGGGCTCTTCGGCAGAAAAAAGAGAGTATATTTTTCTGAAAGAGGATATTTCTCTAAAACAGCGGCACACACAGAACGTGTTTTTAAAGACGCGTCTTTTTAAAGATGCCTTTCCGATTGTGTGTTATTCCTGGTTGCGGTTGTTATCTCTCAACATCGGATGGTCATGATCGCTGTCTTTCGTGTCTGGGTGTGACCCACATGGAGGCAGCATTCGTGGATGGTTCATGTTCTCACTGCGAGAACATGACCATGGCAACGTTGCGGTCGTGGCTTGCTTTCATAAGAAATCCTTCTACCTACGGGTATGAGGCCAGCGCGGCCAGCACTGGGGGCGATTTGGGGACCCCAATGGGATCACCTCCACCGGGTATCCCCCCGCGGACCTCCCATTCCCCAGCACGCTCGTCTGCCCCAGTCGGGCTTCCGGATGAGTCCGCCGGCTCGCTCACGGCGAGTCTGGCCTCTTGTTAGGAGCCTGCGAAGATGATGAGCTCTCGAGCGCAGCATCGGAGAGCAGGCTTGTCCAGTCGGACGCAGAAGCCTCAGCTTGGCTCCCCCCTCGGGGACGATTGGCCAGTCACAGGCAGATGCAGAGATGACGGACATGCTTTCCCGGCCGCGAGCATCGGGCTAGAGTGGAACCCTCCACTCTCCCCTGAACCCTCGCAGCTCGATGATTGGATCCTGGGCTCGCGGTGCTGCTAAAATCAGCCACGCCCCGCTCCAGTGCCTTTCTTCCCCGAAGTGCATGAGGAGCTGATGAAATTGTGGGGGGCACCTTTTACTGCCCGGCCCCGATTCCCAGATCTAATGCAGGAACTGCGCTCAACGACCGACCTCGCTCTCCGAGTGATGAAGATCACGGCGTGGTCTCTCGGGTGGACAATGGCCACATTAGTGGTCCAGGAGCACCACCTTTGGCTCAACCTGGTCGAGATGGGTGAGGCCGACAAGACAGGGTTCCTTGCTGCCCCCATTTCCCAGGCTGGCCTATTTGGCGACACCGTCGAGGACTTTGCCCAGCAGTTCTCAGTGGTGAAGCAGCAGACGGAGGCTATCCGGCATATCCTGCCCTGGCAAGGCTCAAGATCCCGCACCCTGTCTGCTTGTCGTCAAGGGCGTCCCCCTGCAGTGACTGCACTGGCTCCGCCGCAGCCCGCCCCTTCGGCCCGGCCCTGGCGTGGAGCCCACCGCAGGAAGCAGACACCACCCATCTCACAGTTGGCCGCTAAGAACCCACAGAGGTCGTCAAAGCACCCCTGAGATGGGCGACCCAGGTTCAAAGAAACCCACTCACCTGGAGCTGGTAAGAAGACCACTCAATCCCCAGGTGGAGGGCCAGGTGGAGAATCTTTTGTTGCCTTTTTGTTTGATTTCACCAAACGCCCAAGTGGCTGCGGTACCCAACAGTTCAGCAAAAGAGCGGTTTCCTTCTTCCCTGGGTCACATACCCAGTGTGCACGGTCGTCATCACGACTACCGTCCACGGGTTTGTCCTTGCAGGATTGGCGCTCCAGCGGTGGTCTTCCCGCCCCTGAGTGCCCAGCTGTGGCACACAGCCGCCCCTGATGTGACAGTCTCCACGGGTTATGAGGACAGGCCTCTTCCTCCCCATCCCAGGTTGTTCCGGGGGCGGTCACAAGGAGCCAAGTAAGTGCTTCGATGTCCCTAGACTCAGCACGGCCACAACGTGGTGTGGCATCTCGAGCTCCACCCCGCCGTGGGGCCCCATCTGCCGGTACATACGACGACATTGTCCCCTTGGTACCCCTTGCACAGAACTTGGCTTGCGCTTTCCAATCTGTCGCAATGGCTGGTCCGGACCATCTGACTCAGCTACGCGATTCAGTTCACCAGGCGCCCGCCCAGGTTCAGCGGTATCTACTTCACCTTGGTGAAGGATGAAAACGCTGCTACCTTGCGCGCGGAGATCGCTACCCTCCTACGGAAAGGTGCGATAGAACCTGTCCCTCCGGCCAAGATGAAGAAGGGGTTTTACAGCCCCTACTTCATCGTACCGAAAAAAGGTGGTGGGTTGCATCCAATCTTGGACCTGCGAGTACTGAACCGGGCTTTACACAGACTCCCGTTCAAGATGCTGACGCAAAAACCCATTCTGGCGAGCGTCCGGCATCAAGATTGGTTCGCGGCGGTAGACCTGAAGGATGCGTACTTCCATGTCTCGATCCTACCTAGACACAGACCCTTCCTTTGGTTTGCATTCGAGGATCAGGCATATCAGTACAAGGTCCTCCCTTTCGGCCTGTCCCTGTCTCCTCGCGTCTTCACGAAGGTCGCAGAGGCAGCCCTTGCCCCGTTAAGGGAAGTGGGCATTCGCATTCTCAACTATCTCGACAACTAGCTAATCCTAGCTCACTCTCGGGACATGTTGTGTGCACACAGGGACTTGGTGCTCTCACACCTCAGCCGACTAGGGCTTCAGGTCAACTGGGAAAAGAGCAAGCTGCTCCCGGTTCAGAGCATCTCTTTCCTCGGTTTGGAGATGGACTCTTTGACAGCGCGCCTCACGAACGAGCACACCCAGTCGGTGCTGGCCTGTTTGAAGGTGTTCAAACAGAAAACAGCGGTTCCACTGAAACTTTTTCAGAGGCTCCTGGGACATATGGCATCCTCAGAGGTAGCCACCCCGCTCGGGTTGATACATATGAGACCGCTTCAGCACTGGCTCCAGACTCGAGTCCCGAGATGTGCATGAAGCTGCAGGACATCGCGTGGTCATCACGCTGGTCTGTCACCGTCTTTTCAGCCCTTGGACTGACCTCTTGTTTCTACGGGCAGGTGTTCCCCAGAACTGGTCTCCAGGTGCGTCGTGGTCAAGACGGACGCCTCCAAAACAGGCTGGGGCGCTGTTTGCAATGGGCACGCAGCCGCCGGCTTGTGGACGGGCCCGCGACTGCATTGGCACATCAACTGCCTTGAGTTGTTGGCAATTCTGCTCGCCCTGCGGAGGTTTCGGCCGTTGATCCAGGGCAAGCACGTGGTAGTTTGGACAGACAACACAGCAACGGTAGCATATGTCAACCGCCGAGGCGGTCTGCGCTCTCTTTGTATGTCACAACTTGCCTGCCGTCTCCTCCTCTGGAGTCAGCAGCACTTGAAGTCACTGTGAGCCACTCACATCCCGGGCAACCTCAACACTACAGCAGACGCGCTGTCACGGCAGGTTACCCTCAGGGGAGAGTGGAGACTCCACCCTCAGGTGGTCCAGCTGATTTGGAGTCAATTTGGACAGGCACAGGTGGACCTGTTCACCTCCTAAGAATCCTCCCACTGCCCGCTCTGGTACGCCCTGACTGAGGCCCCCCTCGGCATGGATGTGCTGGCACACAGCTGGCCCCCAGGCCTGCGCAAATATGCGTTTCCCCCAGTGAGCCTACTTGCACAGACCCTGTGCAAGGTCAGGGAGGATGAGGAGCAGGTTGTCCTGGTAGCACCCTACTGGCCCACCCAGACATGGTTCTCGGACCTCACGCTCCTTGCGACAGCCCCCCCCCCTGGCAAATTCCCCTGGGGAAGGACCTTCTTTCTCAGGGAAGGGGCACTATCTGACACCCACAACCAGACCTCTGGAATCTCCATGTCTGGCCCCTGGATGGGACGCAGAATACCTAAGCTGTCTACCACCCGTGGTGGTAGACATGATCACTCAGGTTAGGGCCCCCTCTACGAGGCACCTGTATGCCTTTAAGTGGCATCTGTTCGCTAAGTGGTGTTCTTCCCGACGGGAAGACCCCAGAGATGCACAGTCGGATCAGTGCTGTCCTTCCTGCAGGAGAGGTTGGAGGGGCAGCTGTCCCCTTCCACCTTGAAGGTGTATGTTGCCGCCATAGCAGCACACCACGACGCAGTCGACGGTAAGTCCTTAGGGAAGCACGACCTGATCATCAGGTTCCTGAGAGGCACCAGGAGGCTGAATCCCTCCAGACCGTGCTTCGTTCCCTCATGGGACCTCTCTGTAGTTCTTCAGGGTCTACAGAGAGCCCCTTTGAGCCTTTGCAGTCAGTTGATCTTAAGGCACTCTCCTTGAAGACTGCCCTCCTGACTGCGCTCACTTCCATCAAGAGGGTAGGAGACCTGCAAGTTGATGAGTTAGATTCAATTAATTAATTGAAATATTAATTAATAACTAAAGAAATAATTACCAATTATTTCTGATTGTAACACTGATCTAAACAACCAGTAAAGCCCTACAGGTGCAATTTTTGCAGGGTTTAAAGGCAGAAATGTGAAGCTTATAATTTTATAAAAGCACTTATATAAATTCTTAAAACTTGTGTATTATTTGAGCTGTAACATTTGTTTAAATCATTTTTACAGTTTTAGTGGTTTAGGGTTTATGGTGGTACGTCTTCATGGCAATGGATTTCTAAAATTGCAAGTAACTTTACACAGAAATAGTTAGTAAGCTATTTAATCACACTAAAATCATGTTAAAACACATTTTATGTCTTGTGGCTATACTTTTGAAACAGTAAATATTTTACAAAGGGATGGGCCTAGGTAAGGCATTTTCAAGTAATTTTGTAGCCGAGTACTCTAACCCACAAAAAACGAGTACACAATTACTCATAAATTAAAATGCATGTATGATAAATAAAAAGACACGTATGACATGTACATGAATCTTATATTTTGTTTTATTCACAAATGTAACCAAGGACGGATTCAAAATAAGATAACTTTAACAAACAATGCTTTCTTTTGGGGAAAAAAATAAATAAATGAACAATATGCATTAATAAAAATGGAAAACAAAATAGATTTTAAAATAACAGTAAAAAAAAAAAAAAAAAAAAAAAAAAAACATTTGCTCTCACCCGGAGCTTACATAGTAACCAATATTGACGGCATGAGTGTAATGCACTAAAACAAACTCTGAGTCCTTATAAATGCTATCACATTTTTATAATTTTACATGTTTTTATTTAGAAAAAAAAACAAAACAAGTGCTGACAGTTTGCTTTTTATAAAATATGTTCTGCCAGTGTGTGGTGAGCAGAACGGGGCTGAGGGGCGTCTGGGCAGAGCGAGGCCGGGAAGATAAGCGGAGAATGACTTTAACCTGCGTGCCACTCTCGCGTTCCAGTGAGGGGCGGCGGGAGTACTTAAGGAGAAGAGACAGCTGCAGACGGGAGAGAGAGAGACGCAGGAAGCTGTTTGTGTGGGTCTGCGTGTCAGAAGCGCGGGTGCTGAAAAGCAGCGCATATGTTGAATGTACGGCTGAAAAGTCTTAATGTGGAACGCTGAAAAGTCTTCGATAATAAATGTCTGTGTTTTATCAACCCGGTCCCACCTCCTCCTTGCCCATTTTACCCGTTACAGTGTTAAGAGATTTCACGCGCACATACACACATACTGGTCTCATCAGCTTCCAAGTTTGCTTCGCATTTCTTATTAAGGTAAATCAGTAGCAAAACTCGAGAGCTTGCATTTTTGGATTTGAGGACTTGTACAATAAATATGTGTACTCGTAAGTTGAAATTTACACTCACAGCACCGATGTGAAAACTTGTAAAATAAAAATTTGAAGTTGAATGTTGCAATCTTCACCCACAGACAATAATTCAAAGCTTTTGTTCTGAATTCACAACTGCAGACAAGTAGTCACAAATGTGTAAAATGACGTTCACATAATTACAACTACAGACACAAACTTGTAATACACATTAACTTTTGTACTTTAATTCATTTTTGCAGTACAACCACAAATCGGCACTTACAACCTCTCAAATCTGGCACTGCAACTTTTAATCTTTAGCCTTGACTTATGCAACTACTTTTGCAAAAAACCTGTAGCAAAACTCACTTGTGCACTTGTAAAATCCTGATGCGAGAGAGCAAGACCTGTGTTCGGCAAAGGAGGGGAGGGGGCAATGAAGTTGTTTTATTGGTTGATGCCTAGCCAATGAATGCCACTGGTGTGTATTGTGTTAACTGGGTATGTGCGTTTATGTGAATAATTTCACTTTCTTTTTCAGGAGATTCGTTCAATGAGAATTGCCAAGGAGCAAAGAAAATATGTTTTGCACATTATAAAAACAATGCTGGTATCATTATTAACACACTTTGTTTCACTGATGTAAGGAATAGTTGATGATGGACCGTTGAATTATTGAAAAATAATGCACAACCGAGGTGGTAATGCAGTTGCACCTCAGGTGTGCATTATTTTTCAATAATTCAACGGGCCAGAGTCAATTATTCTGGTTATACCATGGTTACCACAATTTAAGACATCGTTCAGGGTTTATCTCAAGACATATTCTGGTTAAGTTTAAGCACTTCTCAGCAGCAGCGAGTGTCACCATATTTCCGTTTTCAACCCTACTGAAATGACAGGTGACTGACATGATGGCTCTGTTTCTCGCTCTTGAGTAAGTGTGTGCATAATGCGTATATGTGTGTGTCCACATGTGTGTGAGAAAGCTTAAGAGAGGGGGAGGTGGAGCACGAGGGTGTTTCCAACAGATATGTCAGATAATATAGAAACTGTTGTATTGATCAAATGTATCCAGCTTTGATACAGCTCAAGCCTTTGTTTGCTAGTTTGAAAACATCACGTTAGAACTAGCAACAGAGGATGTGCTGCTTTTCGGCATTGGAGTATCAAGGTAGTGTGTGTTTGTGTGCATTTGGGCGGGTTTGGATGGTTTACGAGTACATTTTTGTAGGTTACAAACTGGTAATTACCAGGGTATTTTGCTATAAATGTGGTTTATGATGACATTTCTAGTGTCCCCATAATTCAAATCACTTAAAAAACATACTAAACTATGTTTTTTTTAAATGTAAAATGCAGAAAGTTTTTTGTGAGGTTTAGGTTTAGGGGTAGGGTTAGGGGATAGAATCTATAGTTCGTACTGTATAAAAATCATTATGTTTATGGAGAGTCCTCATAAGGGTAGCTGCACCAACACGTGTGTGTGTGTGTGTGTGTGTGTGTGTGTGTTTGTGTGTGTGTTTGTGTGTGTGTGTGTGTGTGTGTGTGTGTGTGTGTGCACAAGCGAAAGAGAGAGAGGGAGGGGTAGCGCCATGCTTTCCACTATAGCTATGTGAGGCTGATTAGGGCAAAATACATTGAAACAAAAAGTTTCACATATTAGAAGTTATTTCGGATAATAGAAACTATTGTATTGATCAAGTCGCAGGGTGTGCTGCTCTGATTGTTGGTCGCAAAACGAGTCTCAAAGTGCGTGTGTATGTGCACGTATGTATGCGTGTGAGTGCGGGGGAGACAAGGTCACTTTTCAATCGAAATTGAAATAAATGTAGGATATTATAGACATTGTTTGACGTTCATAACTGATTTGCTTCAACCAATGTCTTTGTTTATATAGTTATTTTGCTGTGGTAGCATGTATGGTGTGTGTGTGTGTGTGTGTGTGTGTGTGGGTGAGACGTGAGCAAAAGAGAGAGAGAGAGAAAGAGAGGGAGCCCAAGGATGCTTTTCATTCGAAATTGAAATAAATTTAGGATATTATAGATATAGTTTGTCATTCTTATCTGATGTACTCAACCAATGTCTTTGTTTTATTTGGTTATTTTTTGGTGATAGCCTGTACGGCTCTTTGAAATAACTGAAATAATTTGGCAAAGTGATATGGAACTGTTATGTGGTCAAGACCTGGAACTACTCCATAGCTGTGCATTTACTTGAAAAGTAATTGCACACCTTAGAACGTCCGTCAACCAATCAGAATCAAGCATTCAACAGACCCGTGGTGTAAGTCTGTTTTAATGAATTTGACACAGTTTAAGAGCGATTTGAACGGTTTCACAGGGTAACATCTAGTTTCCCATGTTAATGTGGGACATTGGATTGAATGGGAACTGGCGATTACACTTGTCAGAGCAATAAATCGCAAGTGGAATTATTTTATTTGCAACATTAAAGCATCATAGGCTGATATGTGTCAGTAATATACCTTCAATTGCCTTTATTTCTTTATAATGATTAATGACTTGATTAACCTGAAAATCAACAAAGTGACAGTTCTAATAGAGTTGGAATGCTGGTCCAGTGGTTAATCCTACTGACAGTACATTCAGCGACTTGGGTCCAAATCCAGGACAGGATGCATTTGTAGCTTTGCTGAAGATTCTGTTGTATTTTTATCAGATATAATGAAAACAATTTTGTAAAACACACATACACAGACAAACAATTTAGAAAATTGTTTTAAATAAATAAATCAAAATTGTAACTGAATCTGACAGCCAGCAATTTCAGTATAATCTAGAACATTTTCTGAGAATGCTTGAATTAATGAGATAAAAAAATATATATATATGAACTAGGTTTTCCATACATAGTTAAGAGGCTTTTTAAAATTGTCAAAACAATTTAAGATTGAAAATCTTAAGATTTTGCCCAACAAACAGAATTATTATGTTTCTGATGAAATTTCTCATGCTTTCTCAGTTTATTCTAATTTATTCTCACCCACTGGTCAATTTGACATTTGTAGCGCTGTTCTGAAAGATCATCTTTTGGCAGTGTCATGGGTAGTTATAAACATACAACACTGTCATGCACATAACCTTTTAAAAGTAGAGTATGCTGCTATAACAATGTAAATAAAAATACAGATGTTCTCAGGGGATTTGAACCCAGGTCGATACGCGTGGTTAGCGGACATGCTACCACTAGACCAACAAAACCAATGATTAGAGATTAATCATTTTATCAAGATATTATTTTTCATAAATAACTGTAATTGAAGTGTATAGGTAAGTTATTGAGATATTTCAGCCTATGATGTTTTAATGTTGCAAATAAAATAATTCCACTTGCGATTTATTGCTCTGTCAAGTGTTATCGCCAGTTCCAATTCAAACCAATGTCCCACGTTAACATAGGTAACCATGTTACCCTGTGAAACCGTTAAAATCACTCTTAAACTGTGTCAAATTCATTAGAACGGACATCTTTGAAACAAAGCGGGTTAATAATGATATCAGCATTGTTTTTATAATGTGCAAAGCATCTTTTCTTTGCTCCTTGGCAATTCACATTGAACGAATCTGCTGAAAAGGCAAGTGAAATCATTCACATGCAAGCACACATCCCCAGTTAACACGATCCACAACATTGGCATTCATTGGCTAGGCACCAACCAATAAAACAACTTCATTGACCCTTGCCCTCCTCCGCCGAACACTGGTCTTCCTCTCTCGCATCAGGATTTTACAGTTGCACAAGTGAGTTTTGCTGCAGGTTTTTCACAAAAGTACAGGTACAAAAGTACAAAAGTTAATGTGTAATACAAGTTTGTGTCTGTAGTTGTATTTGTGAATGTCATTTTACACATTTGTGACTACCTGTCTGCAGTTGTGAATTTAGAACACAAGCTTTGAATTAGTGTCTGTGAGTGCAGATTGCAACATTCAACTTCAAATTTTTATTTGACAAGTTTTCACATCGGTGCTGTAAGTGCAAGATTCAACTTATGAGTACAAGTATTTATTGTACAAGTTCTCAAAACCTAATATGCAAGCTCTCGAGTTTTGCTACTAATTTACATTCATATTTACTTTCCAACAATAAAAGCAGATCCTTGTCTGTTGGTTTGCATGACTCCAAGAACAAAATACAAATAGATTAGAATTCAATAAGAAGTATTGCCTTGTAATGTAAATTGGCTTTGCTTTAGAAGCACATTAGTTGTCTTCTCTCATTCAACACCTCAACAACAAATGCGCCCCCAGTGGACTCAACTGTAACTGTTTTCCCACTGAATCTCTCAGCAAATCTTGCAGTGTAATTCAGCAATGCTCACAGGAGGGAAATGCGGAAAGGAAAATGAATTTGCCATATTTGAGTAATGCTTTTAATACTCCAGTAGATGGTGCAAAACGAGTACTCGATTACTCGTGTGCATCCGTAATGTTGACGTTTATAGACTGGCCCCATTCACTTCCACTGTAAGTGCCTCACTGTAACACAGAATTGTATTTTAGACAAACACGCTTTACTTCATAATCATTCAGCTTAAATATTTAGTTTTTTTGGAATCACATTGACTTTTGCTTTCTAGGGAAGCATTTATCATCACAGCAATGTTGGAGCTCTTGATAGATTTGTCTCAAAACGTTTATATGTTTTTAGTAAAAATAAATTTCACTATGGATATTTTATTTTCATAGCCGTACATTTGTGCTCTATTGTGGATGCAAGTACCATTTGTTGTAACAGAGTTCCGTACGTTTCTGCATTTAGCACCAATCCTACATCAATACTGGACTGAAAACATATTTTGCACTTGTTTCAATGGTTGGATATACTGAGTTGATGATCTTGATAAAAAGAATGAGAAGCACATCTTATGTGCTCAATATAACTGTGGCTGGAAATCAGCGGATGACACCTACTGTTGTGCGGTCACGTCTGGTCATGTTCGGTTCACTGAGTGTGCTCATCACTGATTTTAATTTTTAGAGGCCAACCTGACGAAGTACACTACCGGTCAAAAGTTTTAAACACTTGACAGAAATGTTTCTCATGATCTTAAAACTCTTTTGATCTGAAGGCGTATGCTTAAATGTTTGAAATTAGTTTTGTAGACAAAAATATAATTGTGCCACTATATTAATTTATTTCATTATAAAACTAAAATTTAATTAAATTATTATTATTTTTTTTTTACATTTTTGAAATTGATGACTTGGACCAAATAATAAAGAAAAGCAGCCAATAAGTGCCCAACATAGATGGGAACTCCTTCAATTCTGTTTAAAAAGCATCCCAGGGTGATACCTCAAGAATTTGGTTGAGGAAATGTCAAGAGTACATGCAAATACATTGCAAATTCTAGGCAAAGGGTGACTACTTTGAAGATGCTAAAATATAACAGTTTTGATTTATTTTGGATTTTGTTTAGTCACAGCAAAATACCCATAGTTCCATTTATGTTATTCCATAGTTTTGATGACTATTATTCTAAATGTGAAATATATATATATATATATATATATATATATATATATATATATATATATATATATATATAATAAATAATGAGTAAGTGTTTCAAAACTTGTGACCGGTAGTGTATATCAGTGATGACACGAATGCACACATACAGACATACATCCACTCATCAAACTCACAGACAAACAGAAACAATGAATGTCTGAAAAAAATAATGTGCATTTATGCAATCAGGGGCATCATGCAGCCGTTTATTTGGAGAGGCCACCAGTGGCAGTCCTTATTTAATACAATATAATATAATATAATATAATATAATATAATACATAACATATAACATAACAAAGGAGCTTGTGGTGGACTTCAGAAGAAAAGACAGAGAACACAGTCCCATCACCATCAATGGAGCACCAGTGGACAGAGTCAGCAGCTTCAAGTTCCTGGGTGTCCACATCACTGAGGAACTCACATGGTCCGTCCACACTGAAGTCATTGTGAAGAAGGCTCATCAGCGCTTCTTCTTCCTGAGACAGCTGAGGAAGTTTGGAATGAACCACCACATCCTCACACGGTTCTACACCTGCACTGTGGAGAGCATCCTGACTGGCTGTATCTCCACCTGATACGGCAATAGCACCGCCCACAACCGCAAAGCACTGCAAAGGGTGGTGCGAACTGCCAGACACATCATCGGAGGTGAGCTTCCCTCCCTCCAGGAAATATATACAAGGCGGTGTGTGAAAAAAGCTCGGAGGATCATCAGAGACTCCAGCCACCCGAGCCATGGGCTGTTCTCACTGCTACCATCAGGTAGGTGGTATCGCAGCATCAGGACCCGCACCAGCCGACTCCATGATAGCTTCTTCCCCCAAGCAATCAGACTTCTGAACTCTTGATCTCCCATGATCAAAATACATCAGCACTGCACTTTATTACTCTTACTCTTATATCTCACACCGGACTGTCATAAATTATATTATTATTATTATATTATGTTCTCTCTTAACAACTGACTATCAACCGACAGCCTGAATGTCAATACAGTACAATACTGTACATTATATATATATATATATATATATACTTTTTTTATATATTTTTATTTTTAATGTTTATTGAATAATGTGTATCTATATAGTAAAAAAAAAAAAACAGCGTATTGTATACTGTACAGTGTATGTTATTATTTGTATATTGTTGAGTGTAATTATGTGTATAACAGATGTTTAAATTGTGTTGTGTTGTGTTAATTTGATTTTATTGTAAATTGGTATATGTCTCATCACTGTCACGACTGCTATGTTGATCGGAACTGCACCCAAGAATTTCACACACCATTGCACTTGTGTATATGGCTGTGTGACAATAAAGTGATTTGATTTGATTTTGATTTGATAACATTATAATATAAAATATAATATAATGTAATGTATTATAATATATATTTCATAAACTCAGCAAAACAATAGCATTTTATTATTTTTTAACTTTTAAGCAAATTCCTTGGAGAGGTAACCAAATTGACACTCTTCTTCCAGGAAGCAAAACCTGGCTGGATGCACACATCAATTATGACAGGACCTGGTTGCATGAGCAGCAAAGTGTGAGAAAACAGAGAAGCCTGCACTGTATCTCAAAACAGATTGAAATCAGGTCACTACATCCAAAAATATAAAAGCAGTCTTTGAAAAACAATCCATTGACATTCACTGGAGAAATCATCACAAGTCAAATTATGATTTCTTGGACATAGAATAAATGTAATGCTTGAAATCAGTGGAACGGTTTCTCTGCTAGAAAATTAAATTAAATTAAATTAAATGCATCTGTTATTTGCTGGATTAAGCTACTCTTCCAGCCAGGTCTAGCTGGTGCTCAGCTGGTTAAGTTTAGAAAAAAAAATAAAATAATTGCCCAAAACCTCTCTCAAACCAGCCTAGATTGTAACTAGATTGGGAGACTGTTTTTTGCTGTTTTTTTTCTTTAGCAGGGTTTATATGTACCGTATTTTCCGGAATAATTCCGGAATGTTTTTTTTTTCATAATCTGTAAGGTCCTGCGATTTAAGGTGAAAATATACTTTGCATGTCCGCGTTGCGGATCACTCCGTGCACAGTATGCGTGATGTAAATTTCTTCATAATCCGGTCCACGCGGTCAGGCCATCCGGCCAGATTTTCTCGACTCGCAGATGCGGTCATCGTCTGTCCGCATCGTTGGCACATGTCTCGGCCACTGACTCAGCTAAAAGAGCATCGCAAAGAAGTTGTAGTGGGCATGCGTCAAATGCATTCGTATTCACTCGCAGTCAGAAGAGTATACTCATAAAAGCAACACAATCGACCAGGTGCGAGTTATATTTAGTTGTGATTTTATTTACGGAAAATACGGTAAATGGAATCAACACATACATATTTTGTATTATTATTTGCCACCTAAAAACATTGCTAAAGAAAGCACAAAGTGTTATTGTAATTATATATATATATATATATATATATACACTGTATATACTGTAGGTACACCCTGTACATCTACTTATTCATGTAATTATCTAATCAGCCAATCGTGTAACTTAAGGGACTTTCATGCACAACAGTCTCTAGAGTGTACAGAGAATGGTGCGAAACAAAAAACATCCAATGAGCAGCAGTTCTGTTAATGACAGAGGTCAGAGGACAATGGCCAGACTGGACCAAGCTGACAGGAAGGTGACAGTAACCCAAATAACCACACGTTACAACAGTTTTATGCAGAAAAGCATTTCTAAACATACAACAGGTCGAACATTGAGGCGGATGGGCTACAGCAGCAGGAGACCCCTCCGGGTATCACTACTCTCAGTTTGAACAGGAAACTGAGGCTGCAGTGGGCACAGGCTCACCAAAACTGGACAGTAGATGATTGGAAAAACATCGCCTGGTCTGACAAATCTGGATTTCTGCTGAGATACAAAAATGGCAGGCCCACTACAGCCTCAATTTTCTGTTCTTGGCTAACAGAAGTGGAACCCAACGTGGCCTTCTGCTGTTGTAGCCCATCCACCACAAGGTTCGACGTGTTGTGCATTCTGAGATGCTATTCTGCTCACTACAATTGTACAGAGGGGTTATCTGAGTTACCGTAGCCTTTCTGTCAGCTCGAACCAGTTTGGCCATTCTCCGTTGACCTCTCTCAATAACAAGGCATTTTTGTCCACAGAACTGCCACTCACTGGTTGTTTTTTGTTTTTTGCACCATTCTCTATTCTCACCATTCTTTAGAGACTGTTGCATGTGAAAATCCCAGGAGATCATCAGTTAAAGAAATACTCAAACCAGCCCATCTTGTACCAACAATCATGTCACGGTCTAAATCACTAAGATCAATTTTTTTTTTACCCATTTTGATGGTTGATGTGAACATTAACTGAAGCTCCTGACCCATATCTGATGATTTATACATTACACACGATTGGCTGATTAGATAATTGCATGGATAAGTAAATGTACAGGTGTACCTAATACAATGTCCGGTGAGTATATATGTACTGTGTATATATATATATATATATATATATATATATATATATATATACATACACCGATCAGCCACAACATTAAAACCACCTGCCTAATATTGTGTAGGTCCCCCTCTTGTGCCAAAACAGTGCCAAGCCGCATTTCAGAATAGCATTCTGAGATGCTATTCTTCTCACCACAATTGTACTGAGAGTTACCGTAGACTTTGTCAGTCCGAACCAGTCTGGCCATTCTCTGTTGAACTCTCTCATCAACATGGCATTTCAGTCCATAGAACTGCCGCTCACTGGATGTTTTTTTGTTTTTGGCACTGTGACAAGGTCTCTGACTTTCTTTTCAAGGAGGAAGTGAGGGCCGGGTAAACGTTCAACACAAGTCTTTTATTTTACACACTTTCTCATCTAACACAACAAGGTTTTCTTTTCAGCACAACACAAAACACACAGAACACTCTGCTGCATGTGTCTCTCTCTCTCCCCTCCAGCGGACTGGACTGCTCTTTTATATCCCTCTCAGCTCTCACTGCAAACACAAACAGCTGTTAGAGATAATTGCCCACAGGTGTCAATCCTCACCATTCTTCATCTCACGGCCTCGCTCCCCACAGACGTCGCTCGACCACACCCCCATCACCACATACCCCCATCGCCCGACTGGGATGTCTCCCCGGCCTGTGAATTACTCCCATCCATTTTTAGAGAGGAAATCCGCCACAGCCATCTGTGCCCCCGGCCTGTGAACCACCTCGAACTTAAAAGGCTGGAAAGCTAGATACCAACGGGTGATCCGTGCATTGGTATCCTTCATGCGATGGAGACACTGGAGTGGGGCATTGTCCATCGTGCTGTACTTAGTCACCCTCAGTGAGAGTTTGCGACTAATGTACATCACGGGTTGCTCCTCCCCCTCCACCATCTGGGACAGTACCGCTCCCAACCCCCTGTTCGATTCGTCCATCTGCAAGATAAAAGGGAGAGAGAAGTCAGGAGAGTGCAATAACGGCCCCCCACAAAGTGCAGCTTTCACCTGCGTGAATGCCTGCTAACATGGCTCTGTCCACTGGACCGGATCTGGTGCCCCCTTTTTAGTAAGATCAGTCAGCGGGCTGGTGACGGTCGAATAGTTAGGCACAAACATACGATAATAGCCAGCCAGCCCCAGGAACTATCTCACCTCCTTTTTGGTCTTAGGTCTTGGGCAGGCTGCAATCGCTGCTCCTGTTCCTTGCTCTGCTCAAGTAGAGCTTGATGTTGCATTTAGTGGATGCTGGCGAGGGTCTTGATCAGCTCGGCGAAGGGCGAGGTCTCCATGATGGCGTAACTTCCTCCAAATCCCAGGTTTCAGCACCACTGTGATAAGGTCTCTGACTTTCTTCTCAAGGAGGAAGCAAGGGCCGGGTAAACGTTCAACACAAGTCTTTTATTTTACGCATTTTCAAAATCAAAATCAAATTACTTTTATTGTCACACAACCATATGCACAAGTGCAACAGTGGGTGAAAGTCTTGTGTGCAGTTCTGAGCAACATAGCAGTCATGATAGTGATGAGACATATACCAATTTACAATAAACATCAGGTTTACACAACACAATTTACATATCTAATATACACATAATTACACAACACAATAATAATATACAATGTACAGTATACAATACACACAATATAGAATACACATAATATAGAATACTCATACAATAAAAATAGTATATAAAGTATATATAAAATATACAGTTGGTTGTATTGTACTGTATTGACATTCAGGCTGTCGGTTGATAGTCAGTTGCCAGTGTGTTGTCAAGAGAGAATATAATTTATGACAGTCCGGTGTGAGATAATAAGATTAATAAAGTGCAGTGCTGATGTATATTGATCGTGAGAGATCAAGAGTTCAAAAGTCTGATTGCTTGGGGGAAGAAGCTGTCATGGAGTCGGCTGGTGTGGGTCCTGATACCACCTGCCTGATGGTAGCAGTGAGAGCAGCTCATGGCTCGGGTGGCTAGAGTCTCTGATGATCCTCCAAGCTTTTCACACCACCTAGTATATATGTCCTGGAGGGAGGGAAACTCACCTCCAATGATGTGTCTGGCAGTTCGCACCACCCTTTGCAGGGCTTTGTAGTTGAGGGCAGAAAAGGCGCTGATGAGCCTTCTTCACAACGGCCTCAGTGTGGACGGACCATGTGAGTTCCTCTGTGATGTGGACACCGAGGAACTTGAAGCTGCTGACTCTCTCCACTGGTGCTCCACTGATGGTGATGGGGCTGTGTTCTCTGTCTTTTCTCCTGAAGTCCACCACAAGCTCCTTGGTCATGCTGAAGTTGAGGGAGAGTTTGTGCTCCTGACACCAGCATGTCAGAGTGTGCACCTCCTCTCTTATAGGCTGTTTCATCATTCATAGTGATCAGAACTTCCACCGTCGTATCATCAGCAAATTTAATGATGGCATTGGAGCTGTGTGTTGCCACACAGTCATGTGTGTACAAGTAATACAAGAGTGGGCTGAGAACACTGCCCTGCAGGGCTCCAGGGTTGAGGGTCAGTGATGAGGAGATGTTGCTGCCCATTCTAACCACCTTGTGTCTGCCTGACAGGAAGTCCAGGATCCAGCTGCATAGAAAGCTGTTTAAGCCCAGAGCCCGGAGTTTCATATAAAGCTTGGAGGGCACTATGGTGTTGAATGCTGAGCTGTAGTCTACAAACAGCATTCTCACATAAGTGTTCCTTTTTTCCAGGTGGGGGAGAGCAGTGTGTAGTGTAGATGCAATGGCATCATCAGTGGAATGGTTGCTGCGGTAAGCAAACTTCAATGGGTCCAGTGAGGCAGGCAGCACAGAGCAGATGTAATCTCTGATTAGCCTCTCAAAGCATTTGCTGATTATGGGGGTCAGAGCAACAGGACACCATCATTTAAGCAAGTGATTTTGGATTGCTTTGGTACAGGCACAATGGTGGACATTTTGAAGCATGTGGGGACCACAGACAAGGAGAGGGAAAGGTTTAAAATGTCAGTAAAAACACCAGCCAGTTGGTTCGCACACATTCTGAAGACGCGGCCCGGAATGCCATCTGGACCCACGGCTTTACGGATATTCACCTGTCCGAAGGATTGGTTTACATCTGCTACAGAGACGGAGAGGGAAACTAACCTCTGTATCTTCAGCTGCAAGAGCTCTCTCCACGAGGGTGGTGTTATTTCCCTTGAAATGAGCAAAAAAAGTATTTAGCTCATCCGGAAGAGAGGCAGCGGTTTTCACGGCAGAGTTTTTATTCCCTTTGTAGTCCGTGATGATGTTAATTCCCTGCCACATGCTTCTAGAGTCGGTGGTGTTGAACTGTCCTTCAATCTTGTCCCTGTACTGGCATTTTACTGCTTGTTTATGATCCTCCACATTCCTGGAATTAAAAGCGGAGGTCCATGTATTAAGTGCCGCATGAACATCGCTATTAATCCATGGTTTCCGGTTGGGGTAGATCTGTATTGTTTTGGTCGGTACAACGTCCTCTACGGACTTTCTGATGAAACACGTTAAGCTATCAGCTTAAACCTCGATGTTGTCATCAGAGGCGGACCAGAACATCTCTCAGTCCATGTGATCAAAACAGTCTTGTAGCGTAGAATCTGACTGGTCCGACCAGCACTGGATCATTCTGAGGGTGGGTGCTTCCTGTTCAGTTTCTGCCTGTAAGCGGGCAGAAGGAGAACGGAAGAGTGGTCTGATTTACTAAATGGTGGTGGGGGAGGGATTTGTAGCCATCCCGGAAGGGAGAGTAGCAATGGTCCAAAACCCAGTCCCCTCGTGTGTTGAAACTGATATGTTGGTGGTATTTTGGTGTGACAGATTTGAGATTGGCTTTGTTAAAGTCCCCAGTCACAATGAACATGGCCTCAGGGTGCGCGGTTTCCTGCTTGCTTATACTCCCATACAGTTCCTTGAGTGCCCGGTCTGTGTCGGCTTGTGGCGGGATGTACATAGCAGTGATAATGACCGCTGTGAATTCCCTTGGTAGCCAGAATGGTCAACTCAAGCATGAGGAATTCCAGATCAGGAGAGCAGAAAGACGTGATAGAATGTACATTCCTCTGATCACAACAGGATTTGTTGACCATAAAACATACACCACCACCTCTGCTTTTACCTCAGAGGTCTTTCGCTCTGTCTGCTCGGTGCACGGAGAACCCCGTGGGTTTGATGGCTGAATCTGGAATCTCAGCAGACATCCAAGTTTCTGTAAGGCAGATAATGCAGCATTCCCTCGTCTCTCGTTGGAAAGAGATCCACGCTCTCAGCTCGCAGAGCTTGTTGTCCAGAGACTGAACATTTGCCAGTAGAATACTGGGTAGCGGGGGTCGATTTGCGTGACGTTTTACTCTGATGAGAATGCCGGCTCTATCTGCCCTTTTCCTTCTGCGTCTCCGCAGCCGGCCAGCCCAGACAAAGGGCTCTGCTGGCGTGTTTGTAAACAGCGGGTCAGCATTGAGGAATTGGAAGTCCGGTTTTCGGTATGCAATTGCAGAACCAATGTCCAGAAGTGTTTGTCTATCGTATACAAAAAGGCAGACAACATCCAAGACAAAAAACATAAGAACTGTAATCAAAACAAACAAACATATATATATATATATATACAGGTGCATCTCAATAAATTAGAATGTCGTGGAAAAGTTCATTTATTTCAGTAATTCAACTCAAATTGTGAAACTCGTGTATTAAATAAATTCAATGCACACAGACTGAAGTAGTTTAAGTCTTTGGTTCTTTTAATTGTGATGATTTTGGCTCACATTTAACAAAAACCCACCAATTCACTATCTCAAAAAATTAGAATACATCATAAGACCATTTTTAGTGAATTGTTGGCCTTCTGGAAAGTATGTTCATTTACTGTATATGTACTCAATACTTGGTAGGGGCTCCTTTTGCTTTAATTACTGCCTCAATTCAGCGTGGCATGGAGGTGATCAGTTTGTGGCACTGCTGAGGTGGGATGGAAACCCAGGTTTCTTTGACAGTGGCCTTCAGCTCATCTGCATTTTTTGGTCTCTTGTTTCTCATTTTCCTCTTGACAATACCCCATAGATTCTCTATGGGGTTCAGGTCTGGTGAGTTTGCTGGCCAGTCAAGCACACCAACACCATGGTCATTTAACCAACTTTTGGTGCTTTTGGCAGTGTGGGCAGGTGCCAAATCCTGCTGGAAAATGAAATCAGCATCTTTAAAAAGCTGGTCAGCAGAAGGAAGCATGAAGTGCTCCAAAATTTCTTGGTAAACGGGTGCAGTGACTTTGGTTTTCAAAAAACACAATGGACCAACACCAGCAGATGACATTGCACCCCAAATCATCACAGACTGTGGAAACTTAACACTGGACTTCAAGCAACTTGGGCTATGAGCTTCTCCACCCTTCCTCCAGACTCTAGGACCTTGGTTTCCAAATGAAATACAAAACTTGCTCTCATCTGAAAAGAGGACTTTGGACCACTGGGCAACAGTCCAGTTCTTCTTCTCCTTAGCCCAGGTAAGATGCCTCTGACGTTGTCTGTGGTTCAGGAGTGGCTTAACAAGAGGAATACGACAACTGTAGCCAAATTCCTTGACACGTCTGTGTGTGGTGGCTCTTGATGCCTTGACCCCAGCCTCAGTCCATTCCTTGTGAAGTTCACCCAAATTCTTGAATCGATTTTGCTTGACAATCCTCATAAGGCT
The DNA here is from genome assembly GCF_019703515.2 of Myxocyprinus asiaticus. Lineage (NCBI taxonomy): Eukaryota > Metazoa > Chordata > Actinopteri > Cypriniformes > Catostomidae > Myxocyprinus > Myxocyprinus asiaticus. The sequence goes on from NC_059351.1 coordinate 25,617,419, forward strand.
GCGGTTCTCTCGGTTGGTTGTGCATCTTTTTCTTCCACACTTTTCCCTTCCACTCAACTTTCTGTTAACATGCTTGGATACAGCACTCTGTGAACAGCCAGCTTCTTTGGCAATGAATGTTTGTGGCTTACCCTCCTTGTGAAGGGTGTCAGTGATTGTCTTCTGTACAACTGTCAGATCAGCAGATTGTGTAGCCTAGTGAACCAAACTGAGAGACCATTTTGAAGGCTCAGGAAACCTCTTCAGGTGTTTTGAGTTGATTAGCTGATTGGCATGTCACCATATTCTAATTTTTTGAGATAGTGAATTGGTGGGTTTTTGTTAAATGTGAGCCAAAATCATCACAATTAAAAGAACCAAAGACTTAAACTACTTCAGTCTGTGTGCACTGAATTTATTTAATACACGAGTTTCACAATTTGAGTTGAATTACTGAAATAAATGAACTTTTCCATGACATTCTAATTTATTGAGATGCACCTGTATATATATATATATATATATATATATATATATATATATATAATGTAGGATTGGACACGTTATGCCGACTTATTGACAAGTGGCATCTCCTATAAGACATTTTTGGAATGGCTCCAGTGGGTTTACCTTCCCCTGTGCTGTAACCAGAATTATATTGTGTCAGCAGCATGGGAGACCTGGGTGCAGTTCCTGTGTCAGAACCAGGAAGTAATTGTGTTTGCATAATCAGTGGTGAGCGGGATATAGAGGTTGCATTTTTCCCTATAGCTTTACTCCACTGATGTTTAGGTTTGGGGATTTCAATTTTTAAAATGTGCATTCCTATTCACTGTATTACAGCCTGTACAGCTAAATAACTTGTTTCACAACTTTTGGCACCCCTCTCTGGACATTTCACCCGGAAAATGGATCTCTTACGTACCCATATGCTCAACAACACTTACCACATTTGCCACTGGGGGCAGTGTTTCACATTTTGGTAAGCACAGACCGATTTTTAGCTTAAGAAAAGTTAATATACTGTTTCTGATATCCCTGTGAGATCAGTCTGCTGCTGGACGAAGAACACAAAAGCAGAACAACAACAACAACAACAACAACAACAACAACAACTACAAATCTTTTATCTTGACACAGCATCATGAAATTGTGCCATTTATGTCGCTGAGAACCAGTGAGACATAGTTATTATATATAATAAACTCTGCTATACTATGAACAAGTCTGGAACTTTGTATTGTGGCACTTCTACTGTAATCCTTGGATGGATCCCTTCTGTTGTAGCACTCATTTTTAAGTCGCTTTGGGTTCAAGTTTAACGGTCTAGCTGGTACTCAGCTGGTTTAGCTGAGATACTAGCTGGTCTTATTTAGTTATCAGATGTGCCCAATACCGTCTGCTTACTAAATAAATGTGAATGTAAATGTTTGTTTCATGCCCTAATGTCATTTCTTCCCAATCCTATTTGTAATTTTTATATAAATGAATCCTTGAGTAGTGCCTCTACTACCTTTATCTTCATGTCCTACTATATTCTTAAGCCTAACCTAGAATTAATCTTGCATAACCTTCTTTCTAATTTCTTTTAAGGAAAAAGAACCCTGAATTGTTGATGAAAGTCCTATAACAGGTTCATTTGCTCAATACAAAAGAGATTCACCCTGAATCCTTGAAGACATTTTTGAGACTCACATAAAAAAGGTTTTGAAGAAGTTAAAAATGTTCTTCCATTCCTTGCAACTTCTCTATTATTCTTCATCTTGATATTACAAATCAACCAAGTTTCACGGTTCAATTTCTTAACTGAGGACTATGAATGGAATCTGAAGTTCAGATTACTTCCATTTGAGGGCCTCATGTTGTCATAGCAACATTTCTCATTCTATCCACAGTATTCCTGAGCAACCACTGGGCGGTGCCATGATGATTTTAATTGTCTGTTTTCTATTTCTGGTCTCAAGATGCCAAAAAAAAAAAAAAAAAAAAAAAAAATCTAGCGATCCAGAGGAGAACAACAACCATTTAAGTGTTACTTGGAGTAAAAATGAATTTCAGGCTCAACTTGTGCAGCTGTTGGCTGTCATAACTCTGAATAATTAATTATATCAACGTAACTAAACTCAGACCATCACTTCATGTCATACACACTCAGGTGAGGCACTCGACTGTGAAGTATCAGCATGTTTTCTGACCATTTTTACAAAAGTAATACCTTAAACATTAAGAATTAAGAACATTAAGAAACCTGCTAAGAATTTACGCCGATGTGAGTGAAAACACTGGAGACTAGAAATAGAAAACAGTTGAATCGTGGAGCACTTTCTCATTCATGAAAAAGGTGAATGCGCATTCATGAAGGTTTCTTTTACTGGTAAAGACTTGTGGTTTGTATAAACAACTTACAGTATACACATACAGTATTCTATAAGAAACAAATAAATGGGGGAACTGGGTAGCTCAGTGAGCAAAGACGCTGACTACCACCAAAAGACAACCTTAATACTGCCTGAGTGAATCCAGCCAGGCTTCTGGAGCAATCAAATGGCCCTGTTGCTAGGGAGGGTAGAGTCATGTGGTTTACCTTCCTTGTGGTTGCTATATGATGGTTCTTGCTCCCTGGGGGGCACATGGTAAGTTGTGCGTGGATGCCACTGTGAAAAGCGTGAGCATCCACACGTTAAATCTCCGCAGTAACTCACTCTGCAAGCAACATGTTAAGATGTGCGGGCTAACAGTCTCGGAAGTGGAGGCAACTGAAATTCATCCTACGCCACCTGGAATAAGGCGAGTAACTGCGCCACCTTGAGGAATTAGAGAGTACTGGGAACTGGGCATGCCAAATTGGGGTCGCAAGTTGTAAATTGTTTTGTTAAAGGCATTTGTTGTGCAGCTATAGTAGTTATAAAATAGCTGAACATTATATAATTCAATTATAAATTGCTTTTAAATGTGAACTCTTTAGACACAGCTTGGAAGACAACTCGTGTAAGAACATCCTCAACAAGACGGACACCTTTGTTCTTCCCGCACAAAATATTCTTTTATCAAACAGGTGCAAACAATTTTCCATCTTTTCACTTTCAACCCACATTCATGAACCATTCCCTTCACTTTGCTCAGCTTTAGATTATCAATTATCTTGGAAACCAATGTATGCCTTTTGATTATTTGCATCTCTGGTGCCACTTTTCATTTTACACTCTATGGTCTTGACTGCCTCGTCTTTGAAGCTAAATTAAGGTCTTCACCACGATAGATCTGAAGCAGACTAGATAACGAAGCACTGGACACTGAGTATGTAAGAATCTGTATAATCAGGATGAAAAGAACACTGAGGATGTGGCATCTGTGTGACTTAAATGAGGCACTGAATTTAGCATTGCACCCATATAGTACAGTGGTCATACGTATATGCTTAGCCTATGTCCTCAGAGTTAACAAGATTAGATACACTTGTGTGTACATTTAATTAATTTCTTTTGGATTTAGTCACTTGATTGCTTGAGTATAGGTGGTATTCGTCAAACATTATTTTGCAAATTCACCACCAGGGTTCACTTTCAATGTATAATTGATACCATCTCTCTGTTCTTTATATTCGTGAGTAGCACTTACAGAGATTGACAGCCTAGTTGGCGGTTTATGTAAAAGTGGCATTTAAAACATTTTCTGAAATGCCCCTCAAGTGAGTCCGCTCAGCTGTTGGTCACTCCTGTAAATGCCCAGTATGATCTCACGAGAAATTGTCATGTTGCTTCCGAAAGTTTATGTACCATGAAAGCAACCCCATTCTGCAAAATTACTGACAAGTGTCTAAGCCCATCAGACAATTTTGCATCATTTCAACTGTGGTCACCTTTCCCTCTAGACTTACTAAGGGCAGGTTGCACGAGCAACCTCCAAGGGTTCTGGTTTCATGGGAAACAGGATGTAATTGCATTCACATAAACAAAGGTGAGCATGATTCAGAGGTTGTATTTTCACTCTAAAGTGAAAATTTTCTCCACTGATGGTTAGGTTCAGGGTTGGGGTTTGGGTTAGAGGGTAGATTAAATAAAATTTGCATTTCTTTTGACTGCATTACAATATTTATGTAAGCTATTAGACGAGGAAATCTGAGGATGATCCATTTGCAGAGTTTTATTAAACAGAAGATAATCCAAGAGGCAAAAACAGTAACTAGGCATATAGATCAAAAACCAGGATAAACATTTGAAAACTAGGCATCCAAAACAGAATCACAAAGGCAAAGACATAATCCAAGAGACAAGAGTAAGGTCGAGATAATCCAAAAGACAGATAACAGGATACAAGGCTTAGTAAAGCAGAATAACTAGCAATACTTTGCAATGCAAGCATGGGCCACTAAGCTATTAATATGGTAAAACAGGATGTGAACCTTAAAGTTCAACTCAGTCTTAGAACTTAGGAGACAGTGACCTGTGGTGGTGAGGAGTGTGAGGTGTAGGCTCAGATTTTACAATTTACAACTTAATCTCGCTTTTGACGCCACTTTGTGGACATTTCACTCATAAACTGGAGCTCAACCATGCCCATATCTTCAACATGACTTCCGGCTTTGGCCACTGGGGGCAGTGATTTTAATTTCGGTAAGCAAAGACTAAATTCAGCAATAGAACTTTCAACCTATTTTCACTGAATTCATAGTATGATCAGTCTGAAATGCACTGAATCTAGTTAACATTGATTTTCTTTATTGGAGAAATATGATCCCCATATTAGTGTAAGGGGTTTTTGCTGCTATGTTCCATATGCGTTGCCCGACAGCACTTGTGTTTTCACAATGAATGTTCTGAGGTGGTATATTGGTAGATGCTTGGGTAGGCCATGTTCATCACCTTGCGATGTCCAACAATGAGATATATACATGCTAATAGTCATTGACAATAGAACCACATCTCACTCCACCTGAGTGCCATGCAATATGTAGTAAGAGTCAATTTTAAATAATAGATGAGAGCCTACCTGACATAAGTTCCCTGCCTTCAGTAATAAGCACTTGAGTTCAACAGTGCTTCAGCTGGTCATTTTTGCATTGCTTGCTTCCAAAGGATGCCCACCCTAGTGGTTTTCTGAAACAGGTCAGACCTCCCTCCTGACAGAAATTGCATAGTTGCATAATTGCATGGAAATTGCACAAATGGCAAATTTCTTCAGATTTTGTTCTTGTACTACTGAGTCCATCCTTTTCTTGAAGCCTGTTTACAGTCATGTTAAAGGAGCTCTTTAAAGGTCAATGATGTGTCAGACTGTCTTAATCCTTTTGCTTTGAAAGCTGTGACAGTGACTGGATGGTAGGCATGTGCCTTGTATCTCAATGTATTTATTTGAACCTTGGTCATTAACAGGTCTGGATAGAACTGTAACTTGTGTCTCTCCATGCTTCTGAATTCAACAGATTTATCTCATTGTAAAAGGTTTTCGAAAGAAATTGCTCAAGGCTTGCCAAAATTCGAGGCACTGCCCCCAGTGGCAAAAGCTAAGTTTTCTTGAACATATGGGCATGTGTGAGCTCCTGTTTCTGGGTGAAATATCCACAGAGTGGTGCCAAAAGCAAGTTTTATTTTTAGTGGTAAATCATATAATACAGTCAACAGGAATGTGGATGAACTCTACCAGCTAACCCAAAACCGAAAGTGGAGTAAACATGCAATCTTGGAGTGAAAATGGAACCTCAGAATGGTGATCATCATTTATTATGTGAACTTTATTACTTCCTGGTTTCCATGTGACCAGAATCCCTTACTCTGAGGCTCAACAGCAGTCTCAGTAGAACCACAGGAAAAAGCTAAATCTTTTTAATTGATGCAAATATGTTTGTTGATTGGAGATCACACTTGTCAATATTCCTGCAGAATGGGGTTGATGTCAGAGCGCTAGAACATTCAGCAGCAACATGTTGAGTTCCTGTGTGATCATGTTGAGTTCAGCAGGGTAGATACTGACCTAGCATTCAAATGCAGATCATGTAGGGTCATTTTTACAGAGAGGGAACCTTTACTCAAAAGAAATCCAACTTTGCTTTCTTTCTTGTCAGTGTCAGAGGGCATAGGTTTATTTGAAGGCTTGCCCCTTCTGAGTCCTTCCCCTGTCTTCTTGTGGCTGGCCAAACAGTTTCTCAACCTTCTTTGCCATTTTGAAATCCAGCATTGAACTATCCTTGTCAGCTGTGCAGCTTGCATTTAACTGAAAACAAGAAGTCCAAGGGTTACTAGGAGTCCAGACCTGGTACTGCTTATACATATCCACTACAGTCATTCTTGTTTTATTTTAACATTATCATCATTATCATCATCATCTCTATGAATTTTGAAGAATGCTCTGCCTATGCTTGGAAAGTGAAATGTGGTCTGCAGAAGTGATTGAGATACAGGAAGTTCTGATTGGTCTGCTGGGGCAGTGAAACTTCTTCTACTTCCATTGGGAGCTCAGTATATAATGTAAAAAGTATATAATCATGTATGCATGATCTGCTCATGCTTAATTCTTCACCATGTGGTGTAAAAAATAAGACTGTACATTGGATTAAGAATGAAGGATTAAGAACTACATTTCCAACAACACAAGAATGGTCATCTTGGTTGACTCTTAAGGTGTCACCTGATTCCACTGAAGCGATGTTCATTAGCTTTGAAAACAGCAGGAGTTCATTGCGTTTACCACCTTTCATGATTGTTGACATTGTTGAAGACTGAAGTGCACTCATTTCTTTGTCTGGGGGTCTTTTGCCAGTAGATGAACATTGATTTCAGCGTCACTTCTTTATCACCCACAATCCAAAGCAATTGTAACCATTGGTCAGTCATTATTGTTCCTTGTTTATGATATCTATATTTCTTTCTTTTGTTCATTCATTCTTTCTTTCTTTCTTTCTTTCTTTCTTTCTTTCTTTCTAGGTGCATACATTACCCATGCACACATATGTCAACATGCACACACTATCACTTTGATCTGGCACACTTTGGGAAATTGTGTCTTTACCACCAACTCATGCATAATTTTTTGTTTTTCCAAATGTAGCTTCAAACAGGAATGATTTATTGCTGCTACGTAAGGATTAGGGATTTTTCAAACCCCCAAACCCAAAGCATTATAATTAGGGATGCTTGAAACCTTTTTTTTTTTTTTCAGTGATTCTCAGCTAACTATGATGAAAGCATATTTTCTTTCTCCCTTTCTTTCTATCTTTCTTTCTTTCTTTCTTTCTTTTCTTCCTGCCTTCCTTCCTTCCTCCTCCCTCCCTCCGCTTGCTTTCTTTCTCTCTCTTTCTTGCTTTGCTTTTTTCTCTTTCTCGCTTTGCTTCTTTGGTTTTCTTTCTCACTTTTCTTTCTTTCAATTGATTTTGAGTTCTTTTCAAAATAATTATGCAAGTGATTTCTAAAACCTAACTAAAAAGTATGTCTTTATTTTTACTTATGCTAAATCAATGCCCTGTTTGTGCAGTACCAAAGACATGATGCAATTTGTCTAGTCAAGGGGAGAGATAGTATGCTGTGAAATGCCAATACAGCCTGAACATGATATAGATACTGCACTAATCCTCACCACCAAAGGGGAAAAAAGAGAAAAACACGGCTGAGATGGCATTTGAAAATTCTTGGAAATACCAGTCATTGAAGCACATTCATTATCTGTAATTAAACAGAACATCCCTGGAGTCCACTTCAAGTGTTGAGAGTGGTGTGGGGCGCTGCATGGTTTCACATTTCAATGGACAGGAAAGCAAATATATGATGCATTGTTGATGCTCTCCATTCCAAAATATAATTCACTTCCGGAGTAATTCTGGACCCCCTGAACTGAACAGGACTATTAGCAGATGCACTGGGGCTTGCGTGGCAGGTATTGGCCAAATTCTAAATTAAAATCTGCTCCCATGTTAGGAACTGTGAGAAGGAAAAAGAAGGGGAGGAAAGAATCATTAAAAAGACAAGCTGTACAGAGGGTATTGCATTTATATCATAGATTGGGCACTTGCACACATACTGTATGTCAACGTGCACACACTTTCATTTTGACCTGGCATACTTTGGGAAATAGTGTCTTTACCAGCACTTAACAGGCATACTTTGGGAAATAGTGACTTTACCAGCACTTAACAAACTCATGCATAAATTGTTTTTATTTATTTTTTCAAATGTAGCTTCAAATAGAAATGATTTATTGCTCCTACATAAGAATTAGGGTTTTTTTCAAAACCCCCAACCCAAAGCATTATAATTATTTTTATTTTATTTATTTATTTTTTTTTGTGATTCTCACCTAACTATGATAAAAGCATATTTTCTTTCTTTCTTTCTTTCTTTCTTTCTTTCTTTCTTTCTTTCTTTCCAAATCATTGTTTATTCATCATCAATATCCAAAGTTTTTCATGACAATGGGATCTCTGTGCTTTACAATTTAGTGCTTTACAAATGTCCACAGTTGCAATTGTTATTTCTTTTTGTCAGGTATTATATTTCAGAATCAATGTTGAAGAAACACTTAATTCAGGACAAATTATTTTCAGTGTCAAGGAGTGCAGCAGTGATGGTAGAAGGTGGGCTGAAAGCAAGGGCTAATTTAATGACTAGCCTGCTAAGCAGGAATATGACGCAGTACTTCATTAGCTGGGAACAAACTGATTATGCACCCCTCCGATTCATTTCATCCCACTCAGATCGCCTTGGTCTACACACAAGGGCACACAAATGAACTTTGAGCAAGGAATCTGACACCAAAGGGAGTTTCAAATGGCACAAATGGCTCCTTGTGCAATAGCCTTGTGGGCAAGGTCTTGCCAAGAGCAAAGAGTAGGGAAGATCTCCTGAGTTTGGAGTTTGACAGCTAGACTATATGACAAGGCATGGCATGTAACCAAATGGCTCGGTGAGTACAACCATATAGACAGACAGACATGCAAATGAAAATGAGGTTTTAATTTGTTTTAATTGGGGGTACCTTTTTATGACTGTGGCACATTTACATGATGGCAGCACCAATTGTTCAGTTATTTATTTATTTTTTTCTTTTTGTGAAATTCTGTGAAATTTCTTTATGATTTATCCATCAATCAACAAAATAGTTAACAAATACCTGATGGTCGGTTATTCAAATTAAAGTAATAATAACTAGGGCTGTATATTTAATGACAAATACAGTTTTAATTAGAGTGCAGATGAACGAAAATACTGACTGACTGACTGACTGACAGTCTGAGATGGGATCCATTGTGCCAATACAGATGAATGAGAAACAAGCGAGTAAAAAACAATATGTCCTTTTTTTAATCACAATACACCAAATATTATGAATAAAGTACACGAACTATACTCGAACTGTACATCCCAAGAAATCTCCGGCTGCACAAAAAATATAAATAAACTCCAGCCATTAAGTCCTCACAACACAAATGGGAATTCTCTGATATCCATCATTCTTTGTAGTGGAAAGATTCAAGCCAGAGGTCATGTAAGCAGGGTAGATTGGAGATAGGGAAGAGGCTTTGGGGAGGGGAGCAACATAAAACATCCCTTATCACCATGTTGTTTGCTACAGTGGGTACCCATCCAGAATAAGCCTTCTGCCATCCCGATTACCGCGTTAATGAGTTAGCAGCTTTAAACCGCTAAGGGGTGCTATAACCATAGAATTTCAACAGGCCAGAGCTGAATGCCTCAAAGCTGTTTCTCGCAACGTCAGGACCATTCAGTTTGAGACAGTAATGCTTGTTTTGCCAACCGACATAAAATAGATGAAGAAGAAGTAACAAGAAGAACAAAGGCTGTCTCTGAAAGGATGCATCCTCTGGAGGTCACATTTCTCGGCCGCATACGTCATCGAGGCTGTCTCTTTTCAGGAAAGCGAGTAGGACACTTCGAATGCAGCCTTCAAATGTGAACTTCTTTCACGGGAATTCGGAGGATGCATGAGGTGTATCCTTCGTGGGCACTCATTACCCACAATTCTTTGCTTCAACGGAAATGTCTAAAAAAAAAAAAAAAAAAGACTGATTTGCAGGAGGGAAGCAGCAATGAAGACCATGATAAACACTTGTCTGCAACAACATTTAGCATTCACGAGGACACCCATGCATCAGGACTTAGTTGTTTCCATTTATTCATTCACATTTCATTTGAGAGAATTATCATTTGTGAGTATTTTTATACATATACACTGACGTTATGAGTGAGCATCATTAGGCAGCATATTCAAACAACTGTATCTTCCGAAAACTGTCAAGACGATGAGCCTGTGCTTTAATTTAATGTGCTGATAGGCTAGCCCATATTTTCTATTTTTAAACAGGATTATCAAATTTGAATTCATTAATTTATATTTATATCATTGTATCATATGTTATATTCTCCGGGCAATAAAAACAAGAGAAAAAGGGAACCGAATTATTCTTTATACATCTAATAAAACATTTTAAAATATTTTAATAAGAATCAATTTGCCATTACATGAATGAGGCTGGAAGTATTGTGACCACATTATTTATATAATATTTGTCTCAATATGCGTTTCAGTTTTACGCTACATGGAATATCCAGAAAAGCTATGCAGTTCAAAACTGTAAGTTCTTGTCACAAAAGACAAAAACAAACAAAAAATATGCTTTGCTATTCGTTATCTGTCTTATATTTTATGAGTAGTTAATATTTGCCATTCGATATTGGCCAAAAGCTTGATGTTATTTTGCAAAGTGACTATTTGCACTCAGGTCTAAATAATACCTGCAAACAGTGCACTGAGTGTATTGATTGCTACAATAGATCAGGGTGTAATGCCAGTATATTGATTCCTGTTTGGTCCGGGTTTGAGTCTGCTTTTGTGACATTATTTTTCCCATTCTGTTTCCTGTCTACACTCTTAATATTTTCTTTAATACTACTTATAATAATACACAAAATGCACTTAGTTTTACTATAGTAAAATTGTATTAACCATGTTTTTTTGGCAGAAAGGATAGATTTGATGCAATTAACAATTGTGTTACTACAGTAATATGGTTTTAATATAGCTATTAACCATGTTTAACTTTGTGGTTACAATTATTATACTACAAAATACAATGGTGATACTGTAGTTATTGTATGTAGAGGACATCAGGACAGATCCGTGTTTCATCCCCCTTTCATGTCATCAAAGACACATACTTTATTTTATTAAATGTCCACAAAGTATTTTAAACATTGAAAAAAAATGTCTGAAGGGAGTGAGCTGTAGTTGTTCTTGCGGTGATCGGAGGCTGGCAGCGCGGCGGGTGTTTTCTCTGGCTCGGCATCTTAGCGTCTTGGTGAAATTTGTATTATTATCTTAGACATTGCGGATCAGTAGAGCGCTGGTTTGTGGTGCTAATTCTGATTAAGAGCCGGGTTCAAATTCAGCTTTTCCCAAACCAATTTTCTTCCCATGTCATGTCAGCAGCGAAGACAGACTCTTCCTTTCATAAACAATAACATAAATATGGCTTAAAAAATCTAATAAAAAACTTTCAATGCTGAAAATATGTCTGAATGTTTTAATTGACTTTTAAGACATCTATATAAAATATGAATATTTATGTGAATAAATGTTAGAGTATATTGTATGCAATAACGGTATGTCACATGTCAGTTGGGTACATTTTACATTTTATTTCAAGTTAAGTTGAGGTAACAGTTCTCTGATGACACAATCAAATGCTGAAGGTGGTGTTAAAGGTGGGCTTTTATCTACTTTTGGTGTTTCCCATCCCCCAGACAAAGGTGATGTGGGGGGATGTGACGCTTCAAAAGATTAAAGGAGATTTGGATATTTAGATTTTCACTCGAATCTTCGGAAAAATACAAGTGAAATACCCTCACCCTATTGTTCTGTAATAACGTAATTAAGTTGAATCATAATCTTTATCATGTAACCATGAACGCTGCAGCTCTATGCTACTGTACTGCCTATGGTTTTATCTTTTAAAACACAATTGTGATGACAAATTTAAGAGTAAATATATAAATGATATGCAGTATAATACCAAATGACCAACAATAATTTTACAGGACACAGAGTCAGTCATTGCTGCAATCGTTCATGTGATTGACAGGTGGCTGGAGGGGAGGGGTTGAAACTCCTCTGGCTATTGGTCAACCTTATTGCCAAGTCCTTGGTCATGACATACCATACCTCAGCAGAAAAGAGAATTTGTTATGGGGTGGCTTTAATGCCTCATAATACCCTTCTGAACACAATACCAAGATCTTGATTCAATAAACCAATCAGTAATTTCAGGATGGAGGTAGACTGACTTCCTTTACAGTCACTAATTCCCCTTAGAAAAACTAAGAAAACCAGTGGGTGAGTTTTATTGCCATAGTAAGTGAATCATGCAGCTCTGATTCACAAATATGTTTCTTCTCCGTCATATTATGCCAGGCAGGAAAAGTCCTCCTGTCTACTACTGGTATAACATTTTTCACAGCCAGTTAAACTAGTAAAATTACATCAATGGTAAACAGGAAGAACAAGGCTCAGTGATTTGGCATTGACGTGGTGCAGGAAATCAGTCAACATGCACTAAACCTTCAAAACAACTAATTAAATGTATTACACAGCTCTCTGGAATACTCTATTCTGATTGGTCAGTGGCACCATCTAGTGGTCTGATATTTCTCAGTAACAACCGCACATCCTCGTATCAGACCACTCATCCAGGTAGTGCAAGTCATAGTTCTCGTTTCTTAGATCACTGTACGATCTCTACAAGTAAGCTTATAAAATAATTTCAACTCAAATCAATGTTGCATGTGCATTTATTTAGTTGGCAAGTAGTCTTGTAATAAGTGGGATAATGAACGGTCAGACGTTCATTCATTACAAAATAAACACCAACAGATCTCCAACGCAAACCAGAGGTGGATTTCAGCTGTGCAGTGATTTATTTCTTCTCACTTATTTACATAATTTCAACGCATATAAATTTTTTCATGACCATTTATTTATTTCTTTGGCCAGTAGTCTTGTAATAAGCTGGATAATGAGGCGGCAGACAGTCATTAACACAAAATAAACCAACAGAACTACATGTCAGACTAATCCTGAACACCCTGATGGGGTTTATTTTGCGATAACAACCAGCTGACTATACATTAACCCTTGCTTATGTTGGAAATCACTAGGTGTCATGTGAGAAATGAGTGCAGTGTGCATCAGGGCAGAAAAAATAAAAGACTTGCCTGAACTGCTTCATTGTTTCCCGATTTCTCCTATGTCCGAAACTTAAATCTTATTACGGTCTGCTAAAAATTAATCAGGCCAACAAAACAGCTAGAATCTGAAGATCGGCCAGCAAATTCAACAAAAAATTAGCAATTGATACATTTCAAATCACTTTATTGTCACACAGCCATATACACAAGTGCAATGGTGTGTGAAATTCTTGGGTGCAGTTCCGATCAACATAGCAGTCGTGACAGTGATGAGACATATACCAATTTACAATAACATCAAATTAACACAGCACAATTTAAACGTCTGATATACACACAATTACACACAACAATATACAAATAATAACATACACTGTACAGTATACAGTACGCACTATATAGATACACATTATTCAATAAAAATAAAAGATATATAAAAAAGTATATATAGTAGTACATATAGAATGTACAGTAGGTTGTATTGTACTGTATTGACATTCAGGCTGTCGGTTGATAGTAAGTTGTTAAGAGAGAATATAATATAATAATAATATAGTTTATGACAGTCCGATATAAGAGTATGGGTAACAAAGTGCAGTGCTGATGTATTTTGATCGTGGAGATCAAGAGTTCAAAAGTCTGATTGCTTGGGGGAAGAAGCTGTCATGGAGTCGGCTGGTGCGGGTCCTGATGCTGCGATACCGCCTGCCTGATGGTAGCATTGAGAACAGTCCATGGCTCGGGTGGCTGGAGTCTCTGATGATCCTCCGAGCTTTTTTCACACACCGCCTGGTATATATTTCCTGGAGGGAGGGAAGCTCACCTCCGATGATGTGTCTGGCAGTTCGCACCACCCTTTGCAGTGCTTTGCGGTTGTGGGCGGTGCTATTGCTGTACCAGGCGGAGATGCAGCCAGTCAGGATGCTCTCTACAGTGCAGGTGTAGAACCATGTGAGGATGTGGCGGTTCATTCCAAACTTCCTCAGCTGTCTCAGGAAGAAGAGGCGCTGATGAGCCTTCTTCACAACGACTTCAGTGTGGATGGACCATGTGAGTTCCTCAGTGATGTGGACACCCAGGAACTTGAAGCTGCTGACTCTCTCCACTGGTGCTCCATTGATGGTGATGGGACTGTGTTCTCTGTCTTTTCTTCTGAAGTCCACCTCAAGCTCCTTTGTCTTACTGACGTTGAGGGAGAGGTTGTGCTCCTGACACCAGTGTGTCAGAGTGTGCACCTCCTCTCTGTAGGCTGTTTCAGCATTGTCAGTGATCAGACCTACCACCGTCGTGTCATCAGCAAACTTAATGATGGCATTGGAGCTATGTGTTGCCACACAGTCATGTGTGTACAGGGAAAACAGTAGTGGGCTGAGAACACAGCCCTGTGGTGCTTCAGTGTTGAGGGTTAGTGAAGAGGAGATGTTGCTGCCTATTCTATCCACCTGGCATCTGCTTGACAGGAAGTCCAGGATCCAGCTGCACAGCGAGCTGTTTAAGCCCAGAGCCCGGAGTTTCTCATCTAGCTTGGAGGGCACTATGGTGTTGAATGCTGAGCTGTAGTGTACAAACAGCATTCTCACATAAGTGTTCTTTTTTTTCCAGGTGGGAGAGTCCTTCAATCTTGTTCCTGTACTGGCGTTTTGCTGTTCTGATAGTTTTTCGGAGTGCATAACTGGCTTGTTTATGCTCCTCCGCATTCCCGGAATTAAAAGCGGAAGTCCGCACGTTAAGTGCTGCGCGAACATAGTTATTTATCCATGGTTTCTGGTTCGGATAGATCCGTACTGTTCTGGTCGGAACCACGTCCTCCACGCACTTTTTGATGAAACACGTTACGCTATCAGCATAAAGCTCGATGTTGTCATCAGAGGCGGACCGGAACATATCCCAGTCCGTGTGATCAAAACAGTCCTGTAGCGTAGAGTCTGATTGGTCTGACCAGCACTGGATCGTTCTGAGGGCGGGTGCTTCCTGTTTCAGTTTCTGCCTGTAAGCGGGCAGAAGCAGAATGGAAGAATGGTCTGATTTGCCAAATGGTGGGCGGGGGAGGGATTTGTAACGACCCCGGAAGGGAGAGTAGCAATGGTCCAAATCCCGGTCCCCTCATATGTTGAAACTAATGTGCTGGTGGTATTTTGGTGCGACTGTTTTGAAACTGGCTTTATTAAAGTCCCCGGTCACAATGAATGTGGCCTCAGGGTGCGCGGTTTCCTGCTCACTTATACTCCCATACAGTTCCTTGAATGCCCGGTCTGTGTCAGCTTGTGGGGGGATGTACACAGCAGTGATAATGACCGCTGTGAATTCCCTCGGTAGCCAGAATGGTCGACACAGAAGCATGAGACATTCCAGATCAGGAGAGCAGAAAGACTTGATAGAATGAACGTTCCTCTGATCACACCAGGATTTGTTGATCATAAAACATACACCACCACCTCTGCTTTTACCTGAGAGGTCTTTCGCTCTGTCCGCTCGACAGAATTCTGGCAGTTAGAATTCTGGAGATGGCGACCTCTGGAGGCTTTCAGGAGAGGTAGCAGGCGCTGCAGGTGTAACAAGTTATATCTAGTGTATAACTGAAAAAAGATAAAAGTTTGTTTCATCAATACATTCATTTCATTGATAACATTTTCGTAGTTCTAGCACAACATCAGAGGGAGTTTCTGGCTAATTAGTCTTTTAAACTCCAGCGCACTTTTACCAATGTCCACAGACACAATTAGGGAGACGTCACCTAATTTATACCAGTGCTGACATATGGGCATTGGTTCATAAAATGCCATAATTACCCACCAAAAAGTAGGGGGGTGCTCATTTCACTGATGTTATTTAGTCAAACAGTCAGAAACTTGAGGCAATAATCTCCCAGACATGAAACTTTACAGGATTCTAATAGATAATTATAATATGCTTTACTCAGCTCTAAGTCTTGTATTTTAGAATGTTATCAGATGGACAAAATTGTAATACATTGTGCACTACCTTGGCGTCATTGTCTCTTGAATGGTTCTGCAGAGGAAAGAAGTCATATACATCTGGGATGGCATGAGGGTGAGTAAATAATGAGATAATTTTCATTTTGGGGTTAACTATCCCTTTAACTGAATCAACTCTTTCGGTGTAAATAAACCAGTTAATATAAACAATTACCTTATATTTAGCATTGGGATCTTCCAATTCATTTTAACGAGTCAGGCTTTCAGTAAGTTCATGTAAATGGAGTAGTTCACATAAATTATTTACTTGAGCCCCATGCAGCCTTACTGGGACTTTGCCTTCATTTTTTAAGCAAAATACTTGCGATTTGGTCAGTAGCGGATTTAGGCATGGGCAACATGTGCAGCTGCCCAGGACGGCATCTTGCGGGGGGGTGGGGTCTGTGTGTGTGTGTGTGTGTGTGTGTGTGTGTGTGTTTGGGGTGGTGGTGGGGGGGGTGGCGGCATCTTTCCAGGGGGTGGCACGAGGCACCCACACAGAAATACTGCACAGTTACCACTACCATGAAAACAAATTGGACATAATTAAAGTTTTGGGCATGTAATGCATTTTTCATACATGTGTTTCTGGCTCCATTTATTGATTTGTTGAATGTGGTTGACACTACCAGTTCTTGCAAAGAGTCTTGTTAACATTAACTATTCTGACAGTGTTGTAGATCTTTTTTAATTATTTTACAGATAAGACTCATGCCATCCTGAATGAGCTTATTTTAATATATGGTCAGTTTTAATACAAATAAATTAGTTTTAATCAAATCCAAGAGAATCATCTTTCTTAATGTACATGTTTAAATACAGTATGTATGTGGATTTTAATTTGTGTTCTTTCCAATTTTTTTTTTACTGCTGCCATTTTTTTATGTGTTTCTCTGGTAGAATGTTATTTTATTTTATTTTTTTTACTAAAATATACCTTTCAGGTTAGTAAAATAATATAAAAAATATTACATTCATATTTAATAAATAATACAGTACAGTATATGCTAAAAATTATGATAAAGTAGCCAGTAAAAAAACAAAAAAAAAAAGAAAAACAATTGGTTGTGCTGTTGAGTTATAAAAAAAAATTCACATTCAAAGTGTATTTGTTAAATGAATAACATCACAGCAAAACAAAAACATTTTAAAGTAAAAATAATACATACGGTAATTAGTGTTTATATATAATAGTAGCAGTAGTAACCAAAATGTAAAAAAATTAATTAAAAAAAAAGTAATAAATAAATGTATTAAAAACCATGGACTAAACACAAAATGTTTTTCATTTCGGTTCGTTCTGAGTAAAAACTGTATTTTTTCGTTCCAGTTCAGAAGTTCTGCAGCCTCCTTTCCAAAACGTTACCGGTTAGAACAAAATAAATGTTCGGTAAATAACATTCTTTTAAAATGATAGTGCTCTGCACTAAGGGGTGGGTGAAATACCAGTTGCAGTGTTGCCAGATCTCACAAGAGAAACAAGCAACCTGGTCTGGAAAAACAAGCCCAAAATAAGCCACTTGCCTCACAAAAATCGTGTGTGGTGGATTTATCAGCATAGAAATCATTACAAGCAGTTAATTACCAGTTGTTTAATTTTATTTACAGATCTGCTTCTCAGTCAAAACCTGACAGCATCAAATCTGTATTAATGCAACATATTTAACAATAATTCAGTAAATCTGAATCAGAATCAGAATCAGCTTTATTGCCAAGTATGCTTACACATACAAGGAATTTGTCTTGGTGACAGGAGCTTCCAGTGTACAACAATACAAAAACAATACAAAAACAGCAGCAAGACAATAATAATAAAAAATAAAAAATAAAACGAATTATACACATACATACAGACACACACATACATACATACACATACACATGGGTAGTGCAAATCTAATACAATCTGTTATGTACAGTGCAAATAAAAATCTGTTATGTACAGTGCAAATGTTTTTTTTTTTGTTTTTTTTTCAGAGGAATGAAATGGCAGAAGAGGTTGGATATGTTGGATAAATATAAAAAAGACTAAACTGTCTATTGCACATATTTATTGCTCAATGGGGCAATTTAACTGTTCATGAGATGGATAGCCTGAGGGAAAAAACTGTTCCTGTGCCTGACAGTTCTGGTGCTCAGAGCTCTGAAGCGTCGGCCAGAAGGCAACAGTTCAAAAAGGTAGTGGGCAGGGTGAGTGGGGTCCAGAGTGATTTTTCCAGCCTTTTTCCTCACTCTGGAAGTGTATAGTTCTTGAAGGGGGGGGGGGGGGCAGGGGGCAACCAATAATCCTCTCAGCAGTCCAAACTGTCCTTTGTAGTCTTTTGATGTCTGATTTCGTAGCTGAACCAAACCAGACAGTTACTGAAGTGCAGAGGACAGACTCAATGACTGCTGAGTAAAACTGTATCAGCAGCGCCTGTGGCAGGTTGAATTTCCTCAGCTGGCGAAGGAAGTACAACCTCTGCTGGGCCTTTTTCACAATGGAGTCAATGTGGGTCTCCCACTTCAGGTCCTTTGAGATGGTAGTGCCCAGGAACCTGAATAACTCCACTGCTGCCACAGTGCTGTTTAGAATGGTGAGGGGGGTCAGTGTTGGTGTGTTTCTCCTAAAGTCCACAATGATCTCCACCGTTTCGAGCGTGTTCAGCTCATGGTTGTTTTGACTGCACCAGACAGCCAGCTGTTCAACCTCCCTTCTGTATACAGACTCATCGTCATCTCGGATGAGGCCGATGACAGTGGTGTTGTCTGCAAACTTCAGGAGCTTGATAGAGGGGTCCTTGGTGATGCAGTCATTGGTGTAGAGGGAGAAGAGTAGTGGGGAGAGCACAAATCCCTGGGGGGCACCAGTGCTGATTGTACAGGTGCTAGAAGTGAGTTTCCCCTATCTCACAAGCTTCTGCCTGTCCGTCAGAAAGCTGATAATCCACTGACAGATAGACATGGGAACAGAGAGTTGGTATAATTTATTCTGGAGTATAGCTGGGATGATGGCATTGAAAGCTGAACTGAATCCACAAAAAGGATCCTTGCATATGTCCCTGGTCTGTCCAGATGTTGCAGGATATGATGCAATCCTATGTTGACTGCACCCTCCACAGACCTGTTGCTCGATAAGCAAATTGAAGGGGATCTAGAAAGGGTCCAGTGATGTTCTTCAGGTGGGCCAACACCAGTCAAATGATTTCATGACCACAGACATCAGGGTGACAGGTCTGTAGTCATTAAGTCCTGTGATTTTTGGTTTCTTTGGGACAGGAATAATGATTGAGCGTTTGAAGCAGCATGGGACTTCACACTGCTCCAGTGATCTATTGAAAATCTGTGTGAAGATGGGGGCCAGCTGGTTAGCACAGGATCGAAGACACGCTGGTGAGACGCCATCTGGGCCTGAAGCCTTCCTCGTCTTTTGTTTCCGAAAGATGCGGCTCACATCATCTTCACAGATCTTAAGTGCAGGTTGAGTAGCAGGAGGGGGGAGGAGGGTGGATTGTTGGAGTTGTTTTTTATTTGTGTGAAGTGAAGTTCAGAGTGTGTGTGGGGTGTGAGATTGGGCCTTTCAAATCTGCAGTAGAACACATTCAGGTCGTCAGCCAGTTGTTTGTTCCCTACAGTGTTGGGGGTAGGAGTTCTGTAATTTGTGAGCTGTTTCATGCCACTCCACACTGATGCAGGGTCGTTAGCTGAAAACTTGTTTTTCAGCTTCTCAGAGTATCTCCTTTTAGCCACTCTGATTTCCCTGTTCAGTGTGTTCCTGGCCTGATTGTACAAGACTTTATCCCCACCCCTGTAAGCATCCTCTTTGGCCTGACGAAGCTGCCTGAGCTCTGCTGTAAACCACGGTTTGTCATTGTTGAACTTTAAATAAGTCCTAGTAGGAATGCACATATCCTCACAGAAACTGACATATGATGTAACAGTATCTGTGAGCTCGTCCAGGTCTGCGGCTGCAGCCCCAGATACACTCCAATCCGTGCAATCGAAGCAGGCTTGTAGTTCCCGCTCTGCTTCATTGGTCCATCACTTTACAGTCCTTACTACTGGCTTGGTTGATTTTAATTTCTGCCTGTAGGTTGGAAGAAGATGAACCTGACAGTGATCAGAGAGTCCCAAAGCTGCTCTAGGGACAGAGCGATATGCATCCTTTATTGCTGTGTAACAATGATCCATTATGTTCCTGTCTCTGGTGGGGCATGTGATGTGCTGTTTGTATTTGGGCAGTTCACGTGTGAGATTTTCTTTGTTAAAATCCCCAAGAATAATAATAACTGAGTCTGGGTATTGTTGTTCCATGTCTGTGATCTGATCAGCCAGCTGTTGCAGCGCTGTGTTCAAACACGCGTTTAGCGCGATATACACACTCACCAGAATAAACGAGGAAAACTCCTGTGGCGAGTAGAAAGGCTTACAGTTAATAAAGAGCGCTTCCAAATTAGGACAGCACATTCTCTTTAATGTTGTTACATCTGTACACCAACTTTCATTGATATAAAAGCATGTTCCACCGCCTCTCGTTTTCCCCATTAACTCTGTGATATATCCACTCTGAACAGCTGGAAGCCCGGCAGGTGTAACGTGCTGTCCGGAATGGCTTCACTCAGCCAGGTTTCTGTGCAGCACAAGGCAGCAGAGTTTGATAAGTCCTTGTTTGTGTGGGTGAGGAGATGTAGTTCATCCGTTGTTTTAGGAAGAGAGCGGAGATTCGTTAAGTGAATACTCTGCAGCGCTGTTCGAAATCCGTGCCGACGGAGTTTTACCAGCGCACCGGCTCGTCTTCCTCGCCTGCATCTCCTGAACAACAAAGCCGTGCCTCCAACTAAAATGTCTAGCAAAACGTCTGAATATTCAAAAACAGGGAAAAGATTGTCTGGTACGTGCTGTCGAATGTTCAACAGTTCGTCTCTGTTAAAACTGACTGGAAAAAGATTACTAAACACAGGACAAACAAACAAAAACAACAAAAGAACTGAGGAGCTCCACACCGAGGCAGCCATCTGCGGCGCCATCATGATGATCAAAGACTTTATTTTTGTTTAACAAAGACTTGAAAACAACTGAGAAATGTACTTGTTACCTCTAATAATGTTTTCCTTGTGTCTGGATTAACCGTGTATGTACAGTATATGTAATAATTGTACATAGTTGTTAAAAAGGTCTACATTAACAGAATGTGACATCCACAATGGGCAATTACTTTATAAATTACAAAGAAATGTGTGATACAACAGTTTCCTTCAGGATAAAAGCACACGTAAAAAAGGTTCGGCAACATAAAGTGGTGTTGCTCCAAAAATGTACTGTGATAAACCCTTTAGCCTTTTGTTTAACCAGTTATAACTGGTTGCCAGCATTTAAAAATAATGTTTTCACAATGGAACAACTGAAAATCACTTTGTACCGGTTTTCGGTTACATTCTGCTAAAAATTTTGCTCATTTTCAGTTTTTGTTTTCATTCTCGTTCCTTGAAACGTTTTTAGTCCCTGTTAAAAACTATAAAATATAATTTTGTATGTACATCTTCCAGAAATGAAACAAAAATACTCAATATGCTGAACTGGCAGTTAAGTATGAATAAAACTAAATTATAAAGAAGCAAAAGAGATTATCTGTATTACAGAAGAGGGCAATTCTCTGCTTTTCTTTGTACGTGGAACATCTTTATCAGTTTCTCTGACCTTTATGGCTCATGGCCTGGAGGAGATGTGTGCATACCTGACACAGAGGCTTAAAATCATGAGAGGTTTTTACTGTTATCCTTAGACTTAAACCATTTTAAATGTTTAAGAAAAATTTGCTCAGAAATTAGAATTCTGTCATCATTTATGTACCTCATATCATTCTTAACTTGTTGTTTAAGTAAATTTCCTTAATTTGTCAGTCATTTGCCAACCATTTATCTTTAACAAGCAGAGATTAAAAAATGTGTGCAGTTTTGTATCAGTTTTTGTCTTTATATTGAATCTTCCACTTGTGGACTAACACACACTGTGAGTTTCAAAGTGCATATTTTATTTCCCCCAGGATATTTGTGTTTATTTTCCATCTTACTTAAAATGCCATTCTCACTGATATGGGTGAAGTACTTTTATAGTAAATTTGAATTAATGAATATCATTTTTTAGCTAGCAGCACAGAACAAACCTCTTCCAGTGTTCAAATGGCATTCATTTACCCTTAACAGTGACAGCACAACTAAAGATATTCATAATTGCCATTAGGTTGAACTTTACATGCTCCCTTGGAAGGTGCAGGGGTGTAACTCAACTGGAAGAGGAGAAATCGCCATGAAGGATGTCTTGGAGGCAGAGTTTCCTTCACAGATGATTTAAGGCTCCCTGTGCTACTCCTCAACAAGAACACAATTTCAATGGTGAGTATTCTGCCTTTAAGCTTTCCTCTGTAGCTGAGGTGTGCTTTGTAAAAATAAGCCAATTACTGACATCTTATTGTTAATGGAACATCATTTATGAGGCAAGTCCATGACCACTACTCATTTGAGGGATTTTGGATTCAAAAAGCTCCAAAATCAAATTTTGTGTTATGAAACATGATGCTGGAAACCATGTACATAGAAAAATGATACAACACATTGAAACATCATACTGCATCAAATTCAATATATGATTTTCGCTACAGGGATGCCAGGAAGGTCTACATTTAGTTTGAACATACTGTATTTAAAAAAAATAAATAAATAAACAAATAAACAAAAATGTTTCAAACATAAAACTTTTTTTTTTTTTTTTTTTAATAGTACATAAAAAACAAACAAAGGACTATTTCAAAATAATACTTGTTTACGTAGTAAAATCACCTATGCTCAATTTCTTGTGATTTTTGGAATAGATCAAATTTTTCTGCTGAAGCTGCAATATAGACATGGCATACTACATACCATACTACTCTTACTATTTTTGTCATAGTCAAATACTATATGGCAGAAGTAGTAAGAGTGGTGCTCAGACATGTGACCACATAGGACCAGACACATCTAACCCGAGACTGAGGTCTCATTATTATTGTAGCATAAGAGACTTACTTCTGTTTGCATATCCATAATAAATTACCACTGTGCGATTTACAGATCAAAGTGTGGATTAGAAGGTTCTTGTTGAAAGTGCTCTCTCAGTATAAGTCGAGTTCAAATGATCAGTTATGAAGTGAGCCTTTCCTTTAATGCATATGGGAAATGATGGCTACATATTGATTACCATAATAAATATTAGAGAACGTTCCACCCTGACCTGAGCTCAGCTTATTTGAATGAACAAAAGCAGGTTGTGTGATAAAGATAACTTCATTACATCCCTTAATCACAGTGAACCCAAGATAAATCTTGACCTTATTTGCATTTGTGATGCATGGTTAAACATTTGGCCTGGGTTACTCTTCTTCATGAATGGATGTTTCCACAATGTACCGATATGCTGAAGAAAAGACTAGCACAGTAATCTTCAGTTCTGACTCTTTCTGAGTTTTGTACAAGTAGAGGTAGACTTTATAACCAAAATCTTGTTTCATGGTATGATATATTCATACTTTATCAATGATAAACCTAGGATCAGTACAAAAATGGCTTCACATTAAGTAAACAAAAAACAAAAAACAAACTTAAAACAGTACAAAAATAAAACAAGTAGTTCCAACTCTAAATTCTGATTGGATGAGCCACTTTCAAAGCCATTGTAGAATAGCCCATGTACAGACAGCTGTGTCCACACGTCAGTTAAATTCTATATTAAATTGCAATTTGCAACATAAACTAAATTCTGCTTTGCATTGTGCCTAAGGAGCCATTCATATCGAACATGTTTTTTTCTCATCTGTCTACACTGTTTTTTAATAGTTTTTTCCTATGTTATTTTCTAAATATGATTATTTATAATATATATATATATATATATATATATATATATATATATATATATATATATATATATATATATATATTAGTGCTGTCGAAGTTAGTGTATTAATAACGGCATCAGCACAAAATTCATTTAAGGCCACTATTTTTTTTAACGCTGTTAACACGTAATATGACCCTTTGAATAAACCGTAGTTCATGAGAAGTGTCAATTCGCGAAAACGCCGCTAATGTCACATGCATTGACCGTCAGGAAAACAGATGGTGGGAGACATTATGCTGATACCTGCACCAAGCATTTTATCAATGTAGCACAGCAGTAGAACATGCCCGCAAAGCACAGATAAATCTCTGAGTTTTGTAACATGATTGCAGCAGCAAGACAGCTGCCATTTGAATACCTGCCTTGCACTGCGATGCATGTTCCGAAAGTTGCTAAGTGAAAGTGTGAGCGCGAGGCGAAATTTGCGAGGCGTGACTGCTTGAATCAGGCCTTGAATAACGTATAACGTGCAGTAAAGGCAGCCGGTGGAGTTTCTGGTGCCCCCCTAGGGAGTTGGTTCCCTACGCAGACTGTGTAATATGCGTATAAGGAATGGTGGTACTGATTACCGGCTAATGGAAACCCTGCTGCTGTCTCCAAGGTTCTGTCACAGTATCTCAGTTTGATAGTGCACTAGCCAATGCAGAAGTTGGAGACATTGCTGGAACCCTACAGGTAATCTACACTGTCATTAACCAATTTAATCCCACCGGTTACAATTGTGACCGGGGTCTAAAAGGAGTTTTTGATGTATTTTGCACAGAGTTGTCAATTGTAAATTACAGTGAAGTCTTTTTTGCATGAGTGGTAAAAATAGTCACATGACCAGTGCTATTTAATTCCACTGTGCTCATTAGATTATGTCTGTCAAAACCAAAAAAAAAAGAAGCGAATAAATCCTGTCATAATACACTTACAACTACCATATTTTGTACATAATTTGAATTGAGTTGTGTTGTGTTCATTATCTGTTGTTCAACTCTGTTGGTGTAACTGAGTCAGGTTCGTAGGCATCCTTGCTTGCACATGCTTTTTCAGTTCTGCCCACAAATTTTCTATCGGATTGAGGTCAGGGCTTTGTGATTGCAACTCCAGTACCTTGACTTTTTGTCCTTAAACCATTTTGCCACAACTTTGGAGGTATGCTTGGGGTCATTGTCCATTTGGAAGACCCATTTGCGATGAGCTTTAACTTCCTGGCTGATGTCTTGAGATGTTGCTTCAACATATCCACAGAATTTTCCTTCCTCATGATGCCATCTATTTGGTGCACCAGTCCCTCCTGCAGCAAAGCACCCCCACAACATGATGCTGCCTCCCCCATGCTTCACGTTGAGATGGTGTTCTTCGGCTTGCAAGCCTCACCCTTTTTCCTCCAAACATAACGATGGTCATTATGGCCAAACAGTTACATTTTTGTTTCATCAGACCAGAGGACATTTCTCCAAAAAGTAAAATCTTTGTCCCCATGTGCACTTGCAAACTGTAGTCTGGATTTTTTTGTGCCGGTTTTGGAGCAGTGGCTTCTTCCTTGCTGAGCAGCCTTTCAGGTTATGTCGATATAGGACTCATTTTACTGTGGATATAGATATTTGTCTACCTGTTTCCTCCAGCATCTTCACAAGGTCCTTTGTTGTTGTTCTGGGATTGATTTGCACTTTTCACACCAAACTACTTTCATCTCTAGTGCGTCTCATTCCTGAGCGGTATGATGGCTGCGTGGTCCCATGGTGTTTATACTTGCATACTATTGTTTGTACAGATGAACGTGATACCTTCAGGCATTTGGAAATTGCTACTAAGGATGAACCAGACACCTCCAATTCAGTACACCTCCTATCAGAAGCGAATTGGCTAATTGTCTATAGGCTTGACATAATTTTCTGGAATTTTCCAAGCTGCTTAAAGGTACAGGTAACTTAGTGTATGTAAACTTCTGACCCACTGGAATTGTGATATAGTTAATTAAAAGTGAAACAATCTGTCTGTAAACAATTGTTGGAAAAATTACTTGTGTCATGCACAAAGTAGATGTCCTAAACGACTTGCCAAAACCATTGTTTGTCCTAAGATGTCCTAAACGACTTCACAAACCACGTAGAACTAAAATGAAAAACAACACGGGACTGCACAGAACCAAAACTTAACATAACAGAGCATCCACACAGTACACTAGAAACTGCGGATCAGATAAATGCATGTGAAGTTTATGCAGACAGTTCTTTCATCAACGTGCACGCTGCCCCGGCGGCTTTCACTTTCGCTAAATAACATGACAAATAATAGCAAATTTTTTCAAAATAACATTTATATTATTATTTCTACTTAATTGATTCAAAAGAAAATTATGACTGAGGTCAATCATTAAACTTGATTCCCCAAAGAAGTGCACATAAATCTGCGTGTCATCAATGCATATTCACATGTACATGGAAACATTACATGGATTGAACAGAATCCAACTTCACCAAAGGGAACACTAATCACACTAATGGTGACTTTACACAAAGCAAATAATTATAATAAAACAATATTAATAATACTAAAAAGAGCTAAAATCTCTATGAATTCTTAATAAAAACTAATTAAATGCCCACATAAGTTCTTTTTGACCAAAGAAATATGCTGACATTATTGAAGTGCAAGGGCTTATGGGTATCCACCACAACCTTCTGTACTTGAGTTAGTACTTTAAATATTAATTGTATAGATTTTTAATCCAAACAATTTCAAGGAACTCCTGTATATGCTCCCACAAGGCCAAATTATGAAAAATACCAAATGTGTACCATAGCTATGCAGACAACACCCAGATTTACCTAGCCCTATTGCCAAGTGACTACAGCCCCAAAGAGTCCCTGTGCCAGTGCATTGACGAAATTAATTTAATTAGTTGGATGTGCCGAAACTTCTTTCAGTTAAACAAAGACAAGACAGAGGTCATTGTATTTGGCAACAAAGGTGGAATTCCAAAGATGAACACATACCTTGACTCCAGGGGTCTAAAGACAAAAAATCAAGTCAGGAATCTTGGTGTCATTTTGGAGTCAGACCTTAGTTTCAGTAGTCACATCAAAGCAATAACTAAATCAGCCTACTATCATCTAAACAATATAGCCAGAATAAGATGTTTGTACCAGTCAAGACTTAGAGAAACTTTTTTCATGCATTTATCACCAGTAGGGTGGACTACTGCAATGGACTTCTCACCGGGCTTCCAACACCTGCAGCTCATTCAGAATGCTGCTGTCAGAATTCCCACCCGAACAAACAAAATCTGAGCATATTACTCCAGTCCTGGGGTCTTTACTTTGGCTTCCAGTTACAATTAGAATTGATTTTAAGGTACTATTACTTGTTTATAAATCAGTCAATGGCTTAGGACCTCAATATATTGCAGATATGCTTGTTAAATATAAACCTAACAGACCTCTCAGATCATTAGGATCAAGTTAGTTAGAAATACAGAGGGTTCAGTCAAAACAAGGTGAGACGGTGTTTAGCTATTATGCCACCCGCAGCTGGAACCAGCTTCCTGAAGAGGTCAGATGTGCTCCAACAGTAGCCACATTCAAATCCAGACTGAAAACACATCTGTTCAGCTGTGCATTTATTCACTGAGCACTGTGCTGCACTCAATGATTGCACTGCATAATTTTATTTCTGTATTCTTTTTCTGTTTTATTCATTTTTAACCATTATTTATTTTTATTCTTATTTCTTAACTGGTTTTAAAATTATTATTTTTATTAGTGCTGTCAGCATTAACGAATGCAATTAATTAAAAATGTTTAACGTGTAAATTTTTCTTGAACGCGATTAAGGCTTGTACCGATTTGACAATAGATTCTGACATTTTATTCAGCTCTGTGTGAGTTATAACTGTTAGATGGTGGGGCCTTTGCAATGTGTTTAGTGGGGACATTACACTCAAACACACAAC